>NC_136073.1:851081499-851638739 GCF_964261635.1 Lissotriton helveticus
AATGCTACAAATCATAACTACCATTTTTGAGAATAAAAGTTGAGTATGTTTTTATTTTTTCTGTATTTTCTTTTAATAGCTGTGAATGTGAAGCTCTAGCTTCAGTTAAAAGTTAGAAAGTGAAAGTGAAACCTATGCCTGCACTTTACAGACTAACAATGATCATGGAGGCATAAAAGACAACTGTTGCTGGTTCACATAAAAAGAAGCGACCAACTCCATTCAGTTAATTTGCCTTTTACATTGTTGATGGCCGCTACTTTTCCAGTGATCCAAGCCCAGGTACAGATCAGATTAAGTGCATCCTCCTTTAAGCCTTGTGTTGTGACATAGTGTGTGACTATTTAACTTTACATAAATATATAAATGTTATCAATAATTATATTAGATATTGAACAATTAGGTAACGGGAGTGCATAGCAAAACAGCAGTAAATTATGGGTTACAGGTGATGCCGTTTTCTCCAGTTGTTCAGTAGTTTTCTCGAATAGAAACCAAACCTTCATTCTAAAAATCCCTTTGTGGCTCCTTTAAGAGAGTGCCTCGCTTACTAAACAGAACACAAACAAAAACAGGACAGGTAATGTAAATAAAGAAGAATGCTTCACCAGCTAAATTGCAGACAGCAAGGAGCAGTGAGAGGCAGCATGGCCCTCAGGCATATCCTTATCCCAAATCCAAAGGGGAAAACATCTCTAATCCCACATGAAGCAAAGTGGCTGCGTTAAGAGGTGCATGCGAAGTATATCTACAGAACTCTGCATTGAGAAACTCAATCTCAAAAGTATACAACTTTCTATACATCTGCATTCATTTAAGGCTGAAAACCTACGTTGGATTGGCTCAATCCTTGAAATGGGGGAATTTACATCATTAAGTCAGCAACATCATATTTGGACTTCTCTGAGCGGGGGACACAATGTTTTGTCTCGGAAAAGTAATGTAGCAAACACAGACAAATCATTTAAATTGCTCTCAGCTGAGAATTTTACATAAGAGGATGGGCTCTCTACTTTTTTAACATGGATTCACCATTCCATCAGAGGTTTCCGCACACTTTTGCCCCTTCCAGGGTAACAAATTGGCTAGACAGGATTCTAAAATCTAAGAGGTGGAAGCAGTCGTTCCTAGTAAGCAATCATTTCTATGTTGAAAGTCAGTGCAAGTTTACAAAGGATCAGGAAGCTTCTCCCATTACAACCGCTATATAGCAAGGTGGGTGCAGGGGGAAGTTTAACACTGTGCACCACAATGGCTTCTTCAACAGCACTGGCATGAAAGCAAAACTGAAGCATGAATGCCAAGGAGATCTAATCTCTGACTGAGTGAGCTGAGAGAGAATGGAACAAAAGAGTTGAATGTGCCAGTGCTTCTGATTGCTGCCAGTTACAGTTGTGTGTAGAATGACCAGCGCAGCAGCACGAGGAAGCATTTGTGCAGACTTCTGTATGAGCAGGCTGATGCCACAGTAAAAGGTTTTTGCTAAATAAATTAACTCTGTGTTGAACTCACAGCCAGGCACTGAATGCGAAAAGGCTTCGGCATGTTCAGTGGTCACTGAGAGGCACTGATACAAACATTAGGGGTAAACAAGACCTAAGGAACCTATTTCCATCAATTTACCGCTGCATGAAAAGAGAGACTTGTCAGAGGGCAAACAATTCTGTGTCATCCCCATCTACCAGGGTGCCCTTCTTGCATCTGCATCCGTGGTGAGGCGTGGGGTGAGGGGGTCAGAAAATAATCATCTAGGTAAACACAATAATTGGCTAGACTTTACCTTTAACGATGGAAGAGACACCATAAAAGGCAGAGTCAAAAAGGCATCAAAACATCACACAACCTGAAGCACAGCAAACCAGAGGTGGCCATGGAGCAAGAGCAGTCTTAACGTTTCTACCTGATCTCCCCTTTCCTGGATGGGTAGTAAGCACAGGTTATTGTGACATCACTTGTTGCCGGGGAGCGGACAAACAACTATTCACATCCTTCTGGAATCATCTCCTGTCAGACCACCTCACTTTCTGAAACTCAACAAACTCATAACAGCCCTGGTCAATAAACCTATTGGGATTCCACCTCATGGCTGAATAGAGGTCTGTGCAAGCAAGAACCAAAGCACAATGTTTATATTTCCTCCTCCTACAAGTGTACCAAGCTAATCAATGACCCACAGAAACTCTCTCCCAAACTACCAGTATTACTGCAAACGTCAACCCATTGTAATGACAGGAATTGCCCTCGCTACTGGAACACAGCTTTTAGCTAAGAGAAAGATAGTCTTTTACCATTACACACATTACAATAACCCTCCCAGGGCTACCTTTGAGGCTGTTGCAAGGATGTTATTATGCAAAGCTAGCATCAAGAGAGTGACACTCTGACAATATGACCTGCATGAGCCCTAAAATGGAAGCAATCAGGTGTTTAGAGAAGAGGGGCTACAAAATACAGATTAGCTCCTCAGAAGTTTAATAGACAAATTCTTCTACTCAAAGGTGCACCAAAGCTGTGGGATATAAAGAAAAAAAAATGAGCTAAAAGTAATCGAGAGGCAGCCATAAACCAAACTTCCTTTGCTTCTAATGTCGCTCTTTAGAACAGTTTCCAAGAATAACGGACCTAGACTTCGTTAGCAAGCAAAGCCCACTGTGAAATGTGATGCAGCTAATGCGGAAAGCAGTTGAAGGTAAGGGACGGCTACAAGGGATTTTGTTCATAAGCTTAGTACCTATGATTTAACACATATCATTCTGGGGTTGTTTAAGCAATTGAACCCAATTGTATCCAAAGGATAACTAAATCATTCTTAAGTTGTTCCAAAATATTCAATAAAAGTAAACTAGAGAAAACGAAAGAATAAAGTAAGCACACAGCAAACTAATTTGATCTGAAAAATTATTTAGTATTGACTTAATCAAAGAATACAAATCATGGGGATAAAAAAGAAACAAATCCAGTAATCACAGTTATGAATGGATGTACATAAAAATCAACAAATCAATTCATAACATATCTACAACTCCATAGATGAGAGAAGAAGACCAAGTTCAGTGATGTACAAAGGTGTCCTTCAAGCAATAGTGCTGTGGAGATGGAGATTAGGTCGACGTTTCGGTCTTGCTTGTTGACATCTATAAGACCATCATCAGGACTAATTTTTCAAAAAGAGCCCCTTCGGAAAACAGGGCGTGATTGAAACCTGGTCGCCAACTTCAGTATATTTCAACTTGAAGATTTGCAGTAGCTCGTGACATCAGCTGTAACTGCCGGATTCAATACTTCTGCTAGAAGCTTTTTCTGGATTAACAAATATTTTTTGTTATAAATCGCTCGAACGCAAGTCTCCTATTCTGGAATCCTGCACTGTAACGGGTGCAAGTGTACAAGTGTGCAGAAGTATTGAATCCGGCATGTCCAGCTTCTCACTCCTCCATTTCAATTAATTAGGGAGCATGACCTTCAGCATTTAAGAGTTTCTGCATTTAGTGGCTCTCTTTTGTCATAGGATAGCATCGTAAGTAACCGTGCTTGTAGATAGTCATCTTCCTCCTGAGATAAAATTTGATTTTATTGATTTTCAATGCAATGCATGGGCAATTTAAAAATTTATATTTTTGTACGCATAATTTTTAGCATTGTTAATATTGAACATGTACTCACTTATGGTGTTTTTGCCTAGCCTATGTATGTATAAAAACCCAACCCTGACATTTCATCTGCAGGAAATCTCAGAAAATCTCTCTCAGTCTTGCGCTCCTCAGAAATGAAGCAGCATGAAAATTAACAGAAAAGGTGTGACACAGCTAGAACTGGATACAGTTGGACCTATAAATTCCTCAACATATAACAACGTGCCACACTACAAAAAGGGCTTTCAACATATTGTCTAAAAATTGATTTATACGTATTGTATTGCATTTGATTTTGTATGGTGCTTCACACCCGGACAGGGCTCTGCAGTGCATTTGTGGAAAGGTAAATGTTCTTGGATAGAAAAGGCTTTTGGTGTCGCCTAACCAGGCAATATTACAGTGTTGTGAAGAGTGACTAGTTTTGTGCTGTATAATGTTGCTGCTGTGACTCGGAGTGAAGCTTATGGCACAGGGCACAGTTATGATAGAGCCACAAACACAACTGCAAATTGTGTATGCTTAATTTGCTTTTGCCTAGGATGTGCCATTGGAGCCGAATTCTAGGTTTAACCCCTCAGATTCGGGAATAAGCCCTCATTCGTGTGCGTCATCACAAATTTTCGGCATCACAGTAGTTGGCAGTATATTTTTTGTGATACATAGGCGCGCACTCCTGTATTATTCTGCATAAACCACATTTCGTAGGTGAATGTGGGAGCAAATACCAGTTGTATATCCATTTCGATCCACCCAAGCAGACTTACTGTGTATAGGCATGAACTGGCACTCTAGTACATACAGACAAGAAAGTCTTCCAATGCTGTTGAAGCAAATAACAATGCTTATGAAGGAAGACAGCTGGACCCATGGTGTTGGCTATCAGCCTGTTGTTGGCTTTGCCGATGCTTATTGGTTTAATCATGGCTTTGTTTATTACCAATACACAAAACAAACAAATTGGCTTAAAGGAAAAATATGTTTTTTGTCTAAATAAAACTCATGTTGCTAGAGTAGTCCCTGCACCGTAGGGACTACGCTTTCTGCAGGTTTGCTTCTTCTACAAAAGCGGGATGCCATCACTTACAGTGAAGTTAGCTTATTAACCTATTGTCCCTTGCTGTATGCTATTGTGAGTAGGAGAAAAATATGAATGACAATGGATATTATAAATATGTATACATTTTTTGTAAAAATCATAAGGTCTTGGCTAACACCAGAGCTAAAAAGAAGGGATGTTGGATTTTTAAGTGCTTCAAGTTCACATCTGCAGAAATGTCTGAAAACCCTAATTGATCCTAAAATGTTGAACACAACATGGGAAATCCGCCTTTGTTTCTGAGGCGCTGCCAAGGATCCGTTTGTTGTTCCATCAGATAAGCCAGCAAGAAGAGAAGAGTCGCCATTACTGGTGCTTTATCTATAATTTGGGCTGAAAAATAGGTATACAAGCAGACAGATTCTGTTATTTTGCCAGTTCCATTCGGTGCAGCAAATAAATGGCTGTTGTGCTATTTATTATATTAGCACGGTTGACCGACTCATTCAAACAATATTGCATCTGCCAAGCAAAGAATTTTCCTTTGGCACCCAATAATGCTATAATCCTGTAAGGCTGGGTAATATATTTTTTTTTAAACAAGAGAAAATAAACTTTATCTCCAAGAGACAGGAAAGTTGAGACTTCCAACTAATCTTAAACTACTGTGACCAGAACAGCTAATGGCCTTAAAACATTTGACAATTTGACTTTCTATTAAATATCTTCAAGAACCCCAAAATCGGACTTAGTCAAGCAGCAACTTCTAACGTGTATCACAGAGCTTTATTGCTGCAGATGATGGGTAGACATCTTGGCAGCACACCCCAAAGGGGTATACTATACACTCCTGCTAGAAAGTTGATTGGTTAGATAATGTGCTACATAAACACCTTATGTCTTTAAGAAAATTCCTTGGATTCAAAGATAGTTCTATGAGCAAGGTGCATACATTTCTTCCTTGCAACAACTATTTATTATTTGATATGCACAAACTATGGCAACAAGGCTTTAACTTCATTCTTGCACCTTGATTGTGGTAGACTGGTAATAATTACTACCCGAGAATCAATATCACAGAAATCATATTCAACACTCTCAAACCTTCCTTTATGGAAGTTAGGACTCTAGGTATTGGAAAATACCATAATGTCCTGTGGATGGATACCGGAAGCAATTTCCTAGAAAGTTTTTAATTTATGATGATATACACAAGGTTCATTTGACAATTGTTTGGCTAAGCATGGCACGGGAACCCGAGGTAGCTGTTGAACTGAAATGGAGCAATATAAATCACACACAGATGTGATGAGTGGACTTTTCACCACTGGATTTACTTTAAGAAAATAGACAGAATGGAATAGATCATACCTCACAGGTGAATTAATCGTTGAAACCATGGTTGATAGGGTTTCAGGATAGGTCACCATGAATATGAGTGTTCAAGAATGAGGCATTAAATCTCACTCAAAAATCTAGCAATAAATAACGCACTGCAGAAATTCGTGATAAGAATCTACTTGAAAAGTGTATTTCAGAAAGGTGGGTAGTGCTTACATAAGCACTGAATTCCACATTTGTACTATTTCTGCACTTAAGTTAGTGTCTTGAGTATACAATGTGTCTACTTATTAAAATCCATTAAATATTTAATGTGCAATGGGAATACAGAAAAAATAGAATAACTTCCTGATGGATGTCGGCAATTCAAGATTTTTCTTGCCATCAGGCCTTTAGGCATATAGCCAACTTTTTGAATTATCAGTCATAGTTTGTGGAAAACACAATTACAAACGCATCGCTGGTGTGGCATTAGTGGGTCAACTAGTCTCTGTGAAGATTTAAAAAAATATCTAAGAAAATTTGTGGAAACCAAGTTGCTGGACAGCAAATGATGTACTATGCAGCACGTTATCTCTCCTGTTCCACCTCTAGGAGATGATGAGAAAGACCTGCTACATTCCAGCTTAACAAGTCAAGACAACTACTAGAGACAATCCATAAAATGTTTATAAATCAGTAGGTGTAATACTGAAGTCTGCCATCTGAAGTTTCAAAGATAAAACTGGGAATAACAAAAAAAACTCAGAATTCTGACTAATAAATTGAACTATTCATTTTCATTCTACTAAGTGTGCCAAAATTGGCTTTGCAACAAATGTAGTTTCTTTGTGTAAATTGAAATGAGGAGTATATCATGATATAAGGCACCTTTACCTTTAAATACTGCCTTGGTGGACAGGGTTCTGCTCTGCAACAAAATGGTCCTTCTAAATATTTAGTCAAACATTCAAATTTCAAATCATTGATTCCTGAAGAACAAAGCACATCTCCAAACTGGTTAATGAGAACGTAGGTGTTACCTGTAAAATAATGAACTGCCATTACATAAAGTTCTAAATGACTACCTCCATTTCCAGAAGCCTGTACCCTGAACATATCTGCATGTGAACGTACATTCAACTAGGTATGCAATGTACTCGATTTAATACTTTAGAACAATTTAAGGGAATCCATTATTTTGTTAAAAAAAGGTCATGGAGGATTAGCAGGAAATGATCCATTTCAATGGTCACTTTAACAATGGAGGAATATTTCCTCAATAGCAGTGTATCTATGGTGTTATGATCAGTATTTCTTTTCTTTACTACCAAAGTCTTCTATGATAGGGCCATTGACAAGAATTGTGATTCTATATCCGGACTTGAAAAATTACTCTACAACTATTTATTAATACAAATTGAATCCTCTAGATTCCCATCAGTTATGTTACTTTCAAGATTCCAAATGGTACTATGGACTGTGACAATGATTAACCTTTAAGTGGAGTTCACGGAACGCTGGCTCCGCCTCCCACTGTCTATGGTTGGCCGGATTGCCATCATCAAAATGATTGTCCTCCCCCGGTTTTTGTATTTATTCAACAACATTCCGATCCCTCTCACCAAGATTTTTTTTTCTCAACTTCGCTCCTTACTGCTGCGTTTGATATGGGGCGGTAGGAACCCACGGGTGGCCTGGCGCACACTGACACTCCCTTACGAACGTGGAGGATTTGGAGTACCGGATTTTTATCTTTATTACCTAGTTGCAGAGAGCTCGTACGCATACCCTTGGTTCCACCCGGATGCCAGAATTCCATATCTGAAGCCTGAGGCTGATTTGGCCCTCCCTGTGGCCCTCACTTCCATCCTTCCTAGGGGATTCCCTCGGGACCCACAAGACATACAGCCTTTATCCACTACATGTTGGGCTTGGGATAAACTGCGACGCCTGCTGCATGTTGAGAAACTATACTCACCTGCGCTGCCGTTGCCTAACCCTCACTGGCTCCCCATTACAGGCGAATCGGTGGTTCAGCGCACAATGTCCAAATTCCAACTACACACGGTCGGCGATCTCTTTCCAGACAGCCATGCTTTCTCCCTTACGGAAGACCACCGCTTCACAGACAGGACGTTTATGGACTCATTCACGCTGACTAGGCTTTGCTCAATGCTCAGGGCTGAATTCCCCACATATCCGCTCCCTCCTGACGACACCCCTGCACTCACATTTATCATACAGAACCAGACGGGGGCACATGTTGTCTCTAAGTTATACAGGATATGCCTTGCCTCGGTCCCTTCCTCTGACGCAGCGGTGCGCTCCGCTTGGGAGGATGACCTGGGCATCCAGATCACGGATGACCAATAGGCGGCGTGTTGTGCCACCACGAGAGAAGTGTCCATTAACACCAGACATAAACTCATACACTTTAAGTTCCTGAGGAGGATGTATCACACTCCCGCACTTGCACATAGGATTGACTCTAGCAGGACGCACCATTGCCCTAAATGTAAAGCCCCACAGGCGGACTTCGCCCATCTTTCCTGGACATGCCCGCAACTGGCTAACTACTGGCTACAAATGCACCGGGTTCTGGGGGACATATTGGGCATGGACCTGCAACCCATCCCAGAAATTGCGTTGCTTGGTTATGTTCCAAACTTCCCACGCCCTCTTCGTAAGCTGGCATCCATTGGCTTTCTTTTGGCCAAGCGAGAGGTGGCGCTGCTCCGGTGTGCTAGGCGCGCTCCAACAGTCCGCACTTGGCTCCGTAGTTTGGCCTACTGTAATGTTAACAGTGTTGAATATTCAGAACAGATTCCACTTGCTTCAAGACCGATTGACATATGGGGGCCATACCGGAGGTATATGGCGAGGCTCGCTCAGGAGACACAATCCCAATCGGTTAATTCCTTTGTTCGAACGGGGGTGGGCTAGGATGGGCTCCGCATTCACGCGGAGACCGCCTCCGTTGTTATTTTCCTGCGGGTCACGTATACTCTGCACTGCAGCACATTGTTACTGGGCACTCCGGTGGATTGCGGAAAGGCCACATGGGCTGCCTTGATGCTGCCTCCTTGATTGCGGGACTCTGCTGTCACTCCTATAGTGTTGGGCGGGGAACCGGCCTGTACCTGAATGCCTTTATGCTTCCAGTTCCTATTGCGCCATATTGAGAATGGAATTGTTTTCTTGAGCTGATTGAACTGCTCTACTGTACTCGCAACCTTACTGATATGACTCACTTTTTGCATGTTGCTTGTACTTTCTTCCTCATTTTCTATATGATTTTTCTTTTTATTTCAAGTTTCGTCAAAAAGCAAAAATGTACTATTGCACTGTGTCATTCTAGTAGTTGGCAATCCCTCTGTGATACATTTCATTATCGGTTATGGACTCCACTAATGCATTTCGATATTTACCTTGTTACATCTGTATGTGAAAGTGGATTGCTTTCTTGTGCAATAAACAGTTAAAAAAAAAAAACCTTTTAAGTGGAGTCACTAGAAATAGGACTCAGCCAACAATACACACACAATTCCAATAAAGGGATAGCAACCTAACTACACCTTAGTCTGTCATCACAAACAACATCCTTGAACTCAGAACTCAAATGACATTCATTCGAACCTAGATTCCTCTAGTGTATTTAAAATTCAACAAAATAAAGGTCTGATTTCTCCTCAGAAAATTAGGAAATGAAAGAAAAGTTGAAGAAATGTGACAAAATAAATTCATTTTCTTGAAAAAGTCTCACCAATCATAATGGCTCTGTGCTTGCATCCTGCTGAAAAGATTGTCTTTTGAGTAGAAACCAGAGCATTTGCAAAACATCCATAGATGGTTAAAAGTTTAAAAAAACGTATATAAGCCACTTTTCCTCTATTACCGATCTCAATAAGTCTCTCGTTCTTATTAACTTGCTGAGGAAATATGCATGTATACTTGAAACACAAAGTAGACAAAGATATGCAAAGCAGCAGAGAGAGAAAGAACGAGAGGTGACCAGTCAGCAAGATAGATAGCGATATACAGTCAGATATACAGATAGATAAATAAAGATCTTCTTTTGGTACAACAAACTCATGCTACCTAGATTTGCCATTGTAAATTAAGGCACGTCCCATGGAAGGGCACAGAGAGAAAATATTTTTTTTTAAGAAATACAAAAACTTTTAAATTCTGGAGAACTTGTTTCTGGAGATAATCTCCAGCCGTAATTCATAAAGGATTGTACAAAGCTGTAAGAACTCACAGTCGTCTTGGAAAATAAAACAAAGAATTTAAAAAATAACCCACAATCACGGGTAAATTTTCTTCTACTGAAAAAACACACCTTTATCTGAAAGGATGTGATAGAAGGAAATAAAATTATAATAGAACCTCTTGACTCTTAGACAGGGATAAAACAGGAGAGGGTCGCCCAGACTTACCATGGACTCAAGATGCTGGAGAAAAGAAAGTTGAAAACTTGTTAAGGTTGAAATCTCAGAAAACACGCAAGCAGTGGGCTACCATTGATATAGGCAAGCTCTAAAATTGTTGAAATAATAAAAAATGCTTTCCCATAGTTTTTGTAGTTTGAACTCCAATACCTAATAGTCAAGACATGCCTAATATATGACTGGACATTGGGGAAAACAAATCACTGTCAAAGGGTTACATAGTTTTATAATAACAGAGGTGCTGATTCTGCATTTAATCTAGACTGTCTGAACTGATTAAACACATACATATTGGGTATTAATGTCCTCATAGGCTTATAAGATTCACATGAAGACAGAAAAATACTGAAATAAGCAAAAGTAATAGCTGAAATGAACTCCTATTATGTGTTCTGTTCCATTCAGTCTCGACTTAAGAGCCCCTATCCCTGGCCAACATGCTGCAATGGCTCTGCTCCAATATGGGAAAGGTTTCAGAGGGCCAAAACTGGGCTAGAGAATACCCAAGACCAACAAAGGCATTCAACATGTTCCCCTCACTGACAACTTAAACGAAACCTTACAAAAAAAACCTACTCAATACTGCAATAATAAGGCCCAAAAACTTTGCTGACTGCTGATTTTCCACAATATTCGACTTATTGTCAAAAAAGGCTGACAGGGCTGTAAACACAGGCTATAAGAAAAATACAGACATACATATATTTTAAGTGACAAGAAAAGATTTGTGGTGGAACTTTGAGAGAAGTGAAAACCCCAAAATATGCTTAGGAATAAATATTCACAGCACACTAATAAGTAAAGATAATAATTCCAATTACAGAAATGAAGACTGCAGAGTTCAGGTAAAGAGGGGAGGATTGTCATTTGCAACACAGAATGGAAATATTAACTTTATACAACGGACACTGTTGTGAGTGAAGATTGTCAGATAATAATATGAACAAGGGTAATACTCCATCCTGTGCAGTGCGACGCATGGCTCTTTTTTTCCTGATATATCATGCGTCAAAAAATGTCTGCCATTTTGTCTGGTCAGTGAATCCCATCATTTGACTGACTCATTGCCTGTTTCAAATATTCCCTCAGGTTTTGTGTGGGATGATTGGAATTTTCATCTTCTTCATCAAGAATACGGCTGCATTTCCATTTCTTTATCACAATATTAATATATCAACTCTTTTGATTCCTGTTGTATTGCAACTTGCTGGTACTTCTTGCTTCTGTCTGACTCCTTTTTTCTTCATGAAGCGGTCAGTCATGCCAAGTGGTAGCTCTTCTGGAAAGTTTTGAAATCACAACTGCCAATAAGTTCGTGCAACGTTTACTGTACTTATTGAGAGACAGATACCTATGGGAAGGCTGCACAATCCAAAATGTGTTTTTGCATCTTCGAAACATACTCCATTGGTAACTCTTCCCTCTTCCTCAAAATCAGACTCTTCTCTTATTACAGGACAGATTGCTGGAGTAGCTTCCAATCGCAATTCCCCATCACAACCTACTTCAAACAAATCCTCTCCACCTACTTCCTCATCTAAATGCTTAAAACATGACCCTCCATCCCCTGACAAATTCTCATCTCCCATTTCTATGGAGCTGCTCTTGGAGGAGATATGCGCCTTGAGCCCTTTTGTGGAGGAAACTAATAGTAAAAATGCTATTTCTTGATGAAAAGTGGTCTACAATGGAAAGTAGAGTATCTTCAATGGAACAACAATTCTCAGAGGTACAAGGAAACTCTCAGAGAATTTCTTCTTTAGAGAAAACGGTCCTCAGCCTTCAACAACAAACTGAGGATTTAGAAAACAGAAACAGGAGGAATAACCTACGTATATATGGTTTGCCGGAAACTTTGGAGGGTGACAACCCCGTCTCTTTTTTCTCTCCTTTTTACCGAAATTCTTGGATATGCCCTCTACTACTTCCCTTAGCATTCAGAGGGCTCACAGACTTGGTCCCCGTCCATCGCTTTCTACAGCTTCGGTTAAAACACGAGGAGTCATCATTCTCTTTTTGAAGTTTACTGATTTGCTCTCAGTTCTTTCTGAAGCTGGAGCTAAACGACAAGTTTATTGGCTTGGTCAGAAGATGTTTCTTTCTCTAGATGTCTCTAATGCTACGGCAACCAGAAGTAAGAAGTTCCTGAATCTTTGTGCACCTCTCCAAGCTCTTGGCACTCGATATGGACAGTTTCACCCCTGCATATTTAAGGTGACATACCAGAACCAAACATGGTCATTTCAAGATTCTGCGGCACTTAAGACCTTTATTCATATCCATAATACCAATGTTATGGATACTGCTGGTTCTTCAAATGGTTGATTACTTAATCTTTTTCCTTTACAGGGTTCCTGTCAACTTCTTCTCATTCTTGCTGTTCGTCTGTTTAGTGTAGATTATTTAGAATGGTTCTACTTGTAACATTGTCCCTGTTGTCCCTTCTAATAGTTTGTTACAGGTTTATTTACTGTTCTCTTGGTTTATTACTTATATATCTCTTCTATTTTTCCTCTTAGTTAGTCTAATTGCTGTATTACTAAATCCCATTTGTTTCTCATGCATGTTTTCTTAGTCTGTATTTGATTAGTCAATACGTAATTTTCTCCTGTTTTACCTAATGTTTAATGATCTTTTTTGTATATTCATACAGGTTCATCCGTTTATTTCCACTACATTTGGTCCGTTTCCCCTTACTTCCTAGTCCTGATATGGCCGGACTCCCGGTGATTGGGTGGTTCATCTTTTCGTGTGTCGTTCTTGCCCCAGTGTGTCTCGTTTTGTCCCCCTCAGGTATGTTTTTTCAGGCATCTGTTCTGGATATGTACGGTCTCTTCTGGACTCTTTGTGTCCTTCCCTTTTCTCTCTTTTTCTCTCTTTCTGTTTTCTGTTGGAGATGTTATCCCTCTCTCTTAATCTGATTATTTCCCCTATCCCCTTTCCTTACTCTCATTTGCTCTTCCTTATTTTGCCATTTGCTGACTCTGAAGTCTTCTTTTCTTTGCTCCCTCTTTTATCTCTTCTCTTCTATATTTATTTATTATATCTCATGGATTTTTCTTCATCATGTTTCTTGTACACTATCTTTTTGGCTTCACCTTAATTTTATGCTCATTTGTATTTTCAGCGTGTATTACTGTATATATAATGTTACTCTTCTACATTCAGAGTTATTACATGGAATGTAAAAGGTTTTAATAATCCTATAAAGAGGCAGAGAATTATTTCACATTTAGCTTCATATAAGCCTGACTTAGTTTTATTACAGGAAACCTATCTGTCTGAAGCTGAAGCTCTCAAACTTAAGCGTAATTGGGTTGGCTCTGTTTTGACATCTCCAACTAATACGAAGAAGAATGGGGTCATTATTCTTTGCCATAAAAAGTTGAAATGTTCTGTTGTAACTCAAGATATTGATTCGGATGGTAGATGGATTTTGGTCAAGTTATTAATCAATAATATTCCTCCCACTGTATTTAATCTCTATGGCCCTACTCAACCCGATCCCACTTTTTGGCCCACCATTACTGACAAGTTTTTTCAATATAAGGATGAATTTTTTATACTAGGAGGTGACTGTAATCAGATTATGGACCCCTTTCTTGATCGCAAATCCCAAGTACGTTTTAGACCCCATAAAACCCATAAACAATTTCTTAGTACTATAACTCAGACCCATTTCCTTGACGCCTGGGGGCTATGTAATCCAGACCAATCAGAATTTTCCTTTTTCTCTCCTCCACATGGATCCTTATCCTGGATTCATTATATTTTTCTCTCTAAACCCTTGGCCCAGAACCTTATTTCCTCTTTGATCAAGCCCATTCTGATCATGCTCCAGTGGTTGTTGATTTTGACTTACTCCTAGTTCTAAATCTTTCAGATGGGAGATTTAATAATTATCTTTTATAAGATCCATCTTTCTCCTCTTCCTTTACTTCTTTTGCTGAAGAATTATTTTCTATAAATGACGACTCTTCTATATCCTCAGTCTCAGAGTGGATAGTTTTAAAGCCACTGCGCATGGTTTTATTATAGATTTTGTCTCTAAGAAGAAGAAACAGACCTCCACTAAACACAAGGCTTTATTAGCCTCTATCAAACAATTAGAACATCAGTTCTATACTTCCTCATCGGACTCCATCCTCCAAAAACTTATTCGGGCAAAGATAGATTTTAATAAAATTCCAACAGACAATGCATCCTTCACTTTACTTCGTAGTAGCGCCAGATATTATGGAGGTCGGAATAAGGTTGGTACACTTCTTGCTAAATATCTAAGATCCTAAAATCCAGAAAAGAAAGAACATTCCTTGACTCTATTCAATCCTCAGATGGTAAAATTCTTTTCAAGGATCAGGATATTTTAAATAAGTTTACTAAATTTTATAATGATCTCTATACTCCTGAGAATCCCCCATCTGATTCACAAATTGATGATTATCTTAGTACTATTCCTCCTCCTCCTTCTTTGGATTTAGATTTTGCTCCTTTAGATATAGAGCTTTCGCTTCAGGAAATCTCTTCTTCTTTGAATTCCTTAGTTGCACAAATTCCCGGGTCCGGATGAGTTCTCGGTTGAATTTTATTGTCACTTCTCTAATCTGTTATTACCAAAACTCTTTAAACTTTTTCAACATTTCTCCTCCACAGGCACTGCGAGCAGTACCTTTATGGAGGCTTCTATGTGCCCTATTCATAAAGATGGTAAGGATCCCAAATTTTACAAGAACTATCGTCCCATCTCCTTGATAAATGTTGATTATAAGATCTTCGCCAAAATATTAGCATTACGTCTTGAATACCTTCTTCCTAATTTTTATAGGCCCAGAACTATGTGGATTTATCAATGGTAGAATAATCTCTGACAACTCCGGTTTATTCTTTAATGTTCTATACAAAGCTTCTACTTTACCTTTTCCTCTTGCGGCTATCTCTATCGACGTAGAAAAAGCCTTTGATAGAGTAGACTGATCCTTCCTATTTAAATCTCTTCGCTGGCATGGATTTGGTGCTAACTTTATTTCTCTTGTCTCTCTTTTATATTCTACTCCCTGTGCTTTTACCATCGTTAATGGACAAATCTCGTCGTACTTTCCACTTCATCGTGGTGTCAGACAGGGTTGTCCATTATCTCCCCTTTTATTTGTCCTATCTCTTGAACCTTTTCTCTCTCTTATTTGCCACAACTCCTCTATTTCTGGTTTCCCATATGGTGATCATCATCTGAAATTATCTGCTTATGCGGACGATATTATACTCTTCATTTCTAATCCGGACTCCTCCATCCCTTCATTACCACAAGAAATCTCTGATTTTTCTGCAGTCTCAGGTTACAAAATTAATTCTGATAAAACAGAAGTTTTACCAATTACTAAATTTTGTCTCAAACAACAATTTGAGTCTACAGGCTTTCGCTGGAACAGTTCTAAAATCAAATATCTTGGTATATGGTTTTCTAACTATTACAGATTCTGTTAAAATAAACATGACTGTTGCTCTTGAATGTATTTCCAAACTCTTGTCTTCTTAGAATCCTCTTTTTCGTTGTTGGTGGGGTCGTCTTGACTCATGATTTCTAATATACTATTTTTCTATGATTCCAGTCCGTTTTCCCGTCACCTTTTTAAAAAAAATAGATTCTCTTCTTTCCAAATTTTTATTGAAAAACAAAAAATCCTGAATTTCTTTATCTCACCTAAGGAAACCGAGCCTTGTTGGTGGAGTAAACTTTCCAGATTTTCGGTTATATCACACAGCTTTTTGTTTAAAACAAGCTTTTCATTGGCTCCTTTTGGAACCTTCTCTCTTCACTCCCCTATGGGTTAAAATCAAACGTTGTTTATTAAATCCCTTCTCGATTAATAAAGTTCTTTCCTTTACTGCCAAAAATTCCCTCACTTCCCTTCCACTTTTTAAACATACGTGCTCATTGCTAAAACCTTACTTTCATCCTAAAACTATTTCCAGAAATTATTTTATACACTCTCCTCTTTGACATAATCGTTTTATTACCATTAATAATAGATCTTTATATTGCTCTTCCTGGAGAGCAAGAGGGATTATCTGGGTCTGGGACTTGTTTGATGGTACTTCTTCTTCCTTCCCTATTTTTTAAGAAACATTCAAATGTCCTGGTTCATTTTTATATAAATGTTCTATTCTTATGGAATCAATTTTGAATATCTTCTATTCCCTCCCTAATGATGCTTCAACTACACAAGATCCACTTCTAAAAATTTTGGCAGCATGTCCTAAAGCTTCCCTAATCTTTAAATTCTCCTACTCCACACCTCCTGGTCGTATTAAAACCAAAGTGGAGCTTGCTTGGGAATCAGACTTAGATTTTTAATGTTCTACTGATATGTGGAATAAGATATGGGCTCGGTCGTTGAAGATCTCAAGATCTGCCTCCACTACTCAATCTATGTTTTTTCTATATCACAGATTGTATCTCACACCCATCTCTATAGCTAATTTTACACACTCAGATAACAAGAAATGCTGGACTTGTGAGTTTCCATCAGCAGATCTTTCTCATCTCCTCTTCTCATGCCCCACTGTAGTCTCTTTTTGGTCACAAATTTGGTCTTGCTTATCCACCATTTTTAAGTTTCATATTCCCATATCCCACCTTCTTCTCTTTATGGGAAGTTTATCAGAATCCATCACTCTACCATCTAGTGAAAAAGGGTTGTTTGATCTTATGTTAGCTTTAGCATTTCAACAAATTGCGTTAAACTTGAAATGTTTATCAAAACTTTCAATTAAGTCATGGTGGAATACTGTATGCCAATATCATAGGTTAGATGTTGCTTATACATCCCACTGTAATCCTCATGTTAATAGAGATGTTTTTGGCTGCCATTAACTATTCATTTAAACAAAGTTTCAGTCAATGCTGTTTCTCATCATCGTTCTGAAAATGTCCAGCCCCCTTGAATTCCTTCCTCTTTACTTTTTACTTCTTTCTCTAATTTTGGCAAAGTTTTATTTCAACAGTTTACTTGTTTACCATATATTATAGTTAATGGAGCATTTTATCATATTACTTTTTAATTAGGATCTGTAAAATATTTTTTCTACCCCTTCTTTCCCCTCTTTCTCCCCCTCCCCCTTCTCTTCTTTTTCCCATAATATCTTTAAAATATAAACAGCTTTCAACTATGATTTGTTGCCTACTATATTTCGCTTCTCTGTTAACCTTTATATTATTATGCTTTTAGGCCTATGTTTTATTGTATCGACTTTTGTCTCAATAAAGCTTATTAAACATTTAAAAAAACGCAATAACTTATCTGGCTATGACGTTTTGGACACAGAAACATACAGCAGACTCCTAAAACAGTGATAAGGAGTAGTTTCTTACCTGTAACTCCAGTTCTGTAGTAGAGGTATCTCTGTTATAGTCATAATCTAGTGAATAGTCCGCCCATGTGCGTGGACCCCGGAGCAATCAAAAATAATCTCTTAAATCGTCTTCTTTGCAGTCCTGCATAGACACTTAAGAGAAATGTAAAGACAATAATGCAGCCTGTACCTACAAGGCTACACTGTCCAGAACTTCAACTAGAAATGCCAAGGATATTTTACCAACATCACATTTACCATAATGTGTCAAATTCCATCCATAGAGAAACTCTCCCTTCACAAAAACATTGGAATGATAGAGAGGAAGGGCTGGACAGACAAGCCCCCATAGGCTGCCATTATATGTCTGGAAAAGGGATACCTTGCCTTTAAGGAACTCTCTAGAGACCCTCGGTATCCCATGATGCACAGCAAACTCCTTTTACTTTCAGTTCCTTTTGAAGGTGCATAAAGCAAGGCCTGTAGCATACATTACAGTACCATTTTTTCCACCGGGGAGGAGGGCGGGCGCTTATGACTATAACAGAGATAGCCCTACTACAGAACTGGAGTTACAGGTAAGAAACAACTCCTCCTGTAGTAGGGGATCTCTGTGTATAGTCATAATCTAGTGAATACAATGGCAAGCCCATCCCAACAAACCAACCCTGCGGTGGAGAAAAAACTGACAACACCACTATAATGCAAACAGATTTTGCAACGAAGCCTGCCCAACCTGAACATCTGCCTTGGCATCAGAGTCCAGACAGTAATGCTTAGCAAAGGTGTGGACCGACTTCCATGTGGCCGCCCTGCAGATGTCTGCAATGGGAACATTGCGGAGCAAAGCTGTTGTAGCTGCTTTGCCCCTTGCAGAGTGAGCCTTAGGCTTACCCCCTAAGGTCTTGTTCGCTTTCTGATAACATAGCTAGATACATGACACAATCCACCTGGAGATGGACTGTTTAGAGGTAGCCAGACCAGTCCTGACCGACCCATAGTTGATAAACAATTGGTCGGACCTACGAATATCCTTGGTCTTATCCAGATAGAATTTCAACACCCTCCTGACATCCAGGGAATGGAGAGAACGCTCCGCTGGAGGGGAAGGGTTCTGAAAAAACGTTGGTAAAGTTATAGTCTGATTAACATGAAAATCAGAGATCACTTTAGGAAGGAACTTAGGGTGAATACGCATAACAACCTTAGCAGCATGAAACACAGTCTAAGGTTCCTGGCAACACAATGCCTGAATTTCACTCACCCTGCGGGCCGATGTAATAGCCACGAGGAACGCCGCCTTCCACGGCAGGTGCTGCACTGAAGCCTTGTGAATAGGCTCGAAAGGTTCCTTCATCAACCGGGACAGCACCACGTTAGGCTCCCACGAAGGGGAAGGAAGCCGAACAGGAGGGAACACCTTCTTCAATTCTTCCCAAAAATCCTTTATCACAGGAATCTGGAAGAAGGACGTCTGCGAAGGACATTTCCTGTATGTAGTCAATGCTGCGAAGTGAACCTTAATGGAAGAGAAATTAAGTCCAGACTGAGCTAAATGCAGAAGGTATGGAAGGAGGACATCTTCCTTGCAGGTCGTCGGATCATAGTTCTTAGACGTGCACCAGATGCAGAATCTCTTCCACTTGTAAGCGTAAGAAGTCCTAGTGGAAGGCCTCTTAGCCTCCTTCAATATGTCCATGCAATCCTCAGGAAGATTCAAGTGGCCATATTGCACTATCTCAGGAGCCATGCCGCCAAACTCAACGATAAGAGGTTGGGGTGCACCATCTGCCCCCCGAACTTCGTGAGAAGGTCCGGCCGGCACGGCAGCCGCCGGTGAGGTAGGAGCAACCGGTGAAGCAGGTCCGTGAACCACCACTGTCTGGGCCATTCCGGAGCGATGAGGATCATCCGCGCCCTGGACTGGGACAGCTTGATGAGCACCGCCGGAATCAGGGGAATTGGTGGAACAGCGAACAGAAAGCTGTTCGACCAGCTGATCCATAACGCCTTCCCCAGAGTCCCCGGCTGGTAATACCTCGAGGCGAAGTCGCTGCATTTTCTATTTTCAGTGGTGGCGAACAGATCTACGTCTGGAGTGCCCCACATGGCGAAGATGTCGTCGAGCACCTCGTTGTTTATGACCCACTCGTGGTTTTCCTGGATCAACTTGCTGATGGCGTCCGCTTGAACATACTGCACACCTGGCAGATGAGTCGCCGTTATCGTCAGTCCTTTTGATAGCAGCCAGTGCCAGATCGCCTGCGCTTCCTGTGACAGTGTGCGCGATCTTGAGCCCTCCTGCTTGTTGAGATAATACATTGTGGTCGTATTGTCCGTCGGCACAAGCAAGGAGTTGGTCTGGAAGGACAGATGAAAGGCCTCAGTGCCAAGTTAAAAGCTCTGAGTTCCAGGAAATTGATGTGATACGTGGACTCCGCCGGAGACCACGTTCCCTGGATCTGTAGATGGTCTGAATGCGCTCCCCAGCCCTGGAGAGACGCATCCATCACGATAGTGTGAGGGGGGATGTCCTTGTGGAAAGGAACCCCTCTGAGGAGATTCTCTGCTGAGCACCACCATCTCAGGGACTGTTGGGCGTGAAGAGACAACTGGATCCTGTCGTCCCAGCACCCTTTCCTCTGGTCCCACTGATCCTCCAAGCATTCCTGCAGCGGTCTCATGTGGAGGCGCGCATGTGGAGTGAGGAAGATGCAAGAGGCCATCGACCCCAGTAGAGAAGACACCGTCCTCACTGTTGTAGATGGAGCAGCTATGAGAGCCTGAGCCTTTCGAAGGATCGATAAGCGTCTCTCCTCCGAAGGAGACACGCTTGCTGACAGCGTATTGATGGAGGCTCCCAAGTACTGCAGGCACTGGAAAGGAATCGGGACAGACTTGGACATGTTTATGTGCAACCCCAGCTGGCTCAACAGAACAGCCGTCTTGTTGAAGTGCAGTTGTGCTTCCTGGAAGGTGGAGGCTTTGATCAACCAGACGTCCAGGTACGGGTAGACAAACACCTTGTTCTTTCTCAGGTGCGCTGCCACCACTGCCATGCATTTGGAAAACGTCCTGGGTGCAGACTTCAGTTCAAACGGTAGTACGGTGTACTGATAGTGATTGGCGCTGACTAAAAATCGCAGGAACTTCCGGTGTTTCCGTGCAATGGGCACATGGAAGTACGCATCTTGCAGATCTATTGCGCAAAGCCAGTCTCCCCTTTGCAGCTGAGGATAGATCTGGTGCAAAGACAGCATGCAAAACTTTTCCCTGCGAATCCATTTGTTTGCTTGTTGCAAATCCAGAATGGGCCTTAACTCGTTCTTGTCCTTCTTCTGTACCAGGAAGAAACATGAGTACAGGCCCTTTCCCCGTTGAGACAGAGGGACATCTTCTATCGCCCTTTTTCTCAACAGGGTATCGGCCTCCGCCTGGAGCTCGCGCAGTAGGAACTGCGAGCCAACCGGTGGAATTGCTGGAGGCGGGCTGGTGAAACGAAGACTGTATCCATTGCAAACAATCTTCAGCACCGACTTGTCCTGAGTAATTTTTCTCCACTCTGCCAAGTAATGTTGGATGTTTCCCACCACCGGAGCGGGTAACGGACGAGGGGGAAGTAGTACCTCAGGGCCTAGACCCGGCCGGGCCTTTGGGCACCGAGGAGGACTGTTGGCCGCCTCTGCCCCTCTGTCACTTCTGGAAAGGCCGCCTCTGGTACTGCTGCTGCTGATGTTGCTGCTGGCCAGATTGACGACCTTGCCCTCTGCCCTGGGCACCAAAAAGTCTCTGGAAGGGGTGGAAAGACGACTTCTGCTCCTTCGGCTTCTCTAACCCGACGGCCGTCAGGGTTTAAGCCTCCGCCTTCATGCGGGCCATCTCCACATCAGCGTGTTTTCCAAACAATGTCACTCCAGAGAACGGCAGGTTGGCAACCCTCTGCTGGGCCTCTGATTTCAGCGACGTCAGGCATAACAAGGCATGACGTCTCAAATTTATCCCGTGGCAATAGCCATGGGCAGCCAAGAGCGAGGAATCCGCCGCCGCACTGATCACCAGATTGGACACCATCATGCCCTCGTTGTTGATCTCTTGAAAATCCTCCCTATTGTCCCTAGGGAGATCAGGGCTCGAAAAATTCACTCGACCGCTCGCATTTGCGAGTGAGATTGATTAAGGACGAGCTATTTTTAGGTCCTACTCGCCCTTTCTGGCAAGTAGGAATAGAAACTTGACACTTGACCTCTGCCTCTGAAAGCAGAGGAAATGTGACAAGATAGCAATATTTAAAGGCATCTTTATTGCTTTTAAAGTAAATGAGCAATAAAAATGCTTTTAAATCTTGTTAACTTGTCACATTTGCTCAGTTTTCAGAGTTTGAGGTCAAGTTCATTTAAGTTAGGTCGAGGAGATTTTGTAGTTTACTAGACCTGCAGGTCTAGAGCATGTTTTATGATTTGTCGAGCCCTGGAGATGCTCCAAAAACGAATGTAAAGAATCCCACAGTGATCGGTCGTATCTCCCCAGGAGAACCGTGGCACTAGCAGCTTTCATAGACGTAGAAGCCTTACGCCCCGCCGAATCCATCTGCTTACTCTCTTTATCCGGGGGTACCGTGGATGAAGGAGCAGTAGCGTGTTGTTTCCTAGTGGCCGTAGCGATCACCGAATCTGGGACCAGGTCTGACCTGAGAAACGCCAGATCGGAGTCTGGAGGCCTGTATTTCTTCTGCAGCCTGGAGGGGGCGGATCTTGTTGACGCTGGCGTCAGGAAAAGTTCCATCGCCGGGCCCTCCAGCCCCGGCACTAAGGGCACCAGTGGTCGTGACAGTTGCCGCTTATGGAGGGTCTCGAAGATCACTGACGTAGACGTGTGGGCACCGTCAGGGTATTACCCAGCTTCGCCGCCCCTCGCAATAACACCTCTTGAAATTACACAATGTCCTCCACTGGTGACACTCTTGTGTGGGGTGAATCCGACAGAGTGGGCGAATACCCCCGAGCACTGGATGAATCCGTATGACGGGATCTCGATCGATCTCGTCTGTGACGCCGCCGGGACCTTGTAGATGAATGAGGCTCACTCCTAGAACGGCGTCTTCGCCTGGATCGCGACCTGGACCGTGATCTGGACCTCCGAGGTCGTGGACGATCCACCGGCCTGGTCGGCTGCAGAGGTAGAGCCGGAGTCTTCGGCTGTGGTTTCACCTTAGGTAGTGACGGGAAGCGCGGCAGCGAGACTGGCCGTGAAGGCAGCCGAGGTTGAAGAGGCGGAGGATGATGCGGAGGAGGAGGAGTCTTCGGCAGAGGAGGAGGAGGAGTCCTCGGGGTCCTCGGAAGTGGTGGAGGAGTGGGACTCTTCTGCGGCAGCGTAAGAGGCGTAGACGACATTGGCAGAGAAAGGGAGTAGGCTTGAGAGTACTCCGAGGATCTAACCACTCTCTTCTTCTTTATCGGCCTTCGCGACGAAGTCCTAGAAGCAGACCTTCTACTGGACGAGCGCCGCCGCGACCGGGGGCTCGTGGAAGCAGAGGACAGGCTGACCACCGAGCCCGGGGACGCCGTCCTTGTCCTGGATCGCCTCCTGGAGGTTGACTTCTCTTTTCTAGATGTCGACTGCTTCCTCGACATCGAATGCCTCGACGTCGACACATCCCTCGACAGCGATCTCCTTTTCCTCGACGTCGAGTACCTGCTCCTCGACGTCGAATGCCGAGTAGACCTCGACGGCGAGCGCCGATGCCTGGAACCATCACGACGTCGATGACTCCTCGTCATTGAAGTAGTTCTCGACGTCGACCTCGTCCGAGGTCTCGACGTCAGCCTCTTCAACGTCGAATGGCGACACCGCTTCGACCCAGAGCCCTGGGTCGACGGAGAGCACACGGTGGTCAACCCTCTCGACGCCGACATCGAGGCCATCGACGTCGACGGAGAAATGTGCCGTTTCCTGGCCTTCTCTTGACTGGGCAGCCCCCCAGAGGCCGCAGCACGGGCAGAGGACTCAGATCCAGTCCTCCCATGCCCAGACCCACATTGATCCTGAAGTTTCCTCAGCTCCAGGCCTTGGAGCCGGATCTTCTCCCTCTCTCTTCCTGGCACACTCAGGGCATCTGTCGAACAATGCAGGCATTTTCGACAGAAAAAGTGGCAAAAAACTCCAGCAAATGGAAGAAGGAATAGGTGGACGTCGAGTGAAACACTCTAAACACTTGAAAAGTGTAAACAAAATTAGAATTAAACCCTAAATGGGAGAGCTCAATGCTCCAGGGTCCTGCTAGCAGGAGTCGGAAAAAATACCTGAAAGTAAAAGGAGTTTGCTGTGCATCATGGGATACCGAGGGTCTCTGGAGTGTTCCTTAAAGGCACGGTATCCCTTTTCCAGACATATAATGGCAGCCTATGGGGGCTTGTCTGTCCATCCCTTCCTCTCTATCATTCCAAGGTTTTTGTGAAGGGGAAGTTTCTCTATGGATGGAATTTGACACATTATGGTAAATGTGATGTTGGTAAAATATCCTTGGCATTTCTAGTTCAAGTACTGGACAGTGTAGCCTTGTAGGTACAGGCTGCATTATTGTCTTTAAATTTCTCTAAAGTGTCTATGTAGGACTGCAAAGAAGACGACTTAAGAGATTATTTTTGATTGCTCCGGGGTCCACGCACATGGGTGGGACTATTCACTAGATTATGACTATACACAGAGATCCCCTTCTACAGAAAAGTGAGATCTACTGAGGTGAACTTGGATAATGGTAGATGGTGGAACAAGGGGAAGCAAACAATAAGTAACATGAAGTTTATTCATTTATGGACAAACATCCAACAGAACCTGAAGCACTGGAGCAAATTGCTCCAGTAACTCAACATTTCAGAATCTATTCCTCAAAACATATTAGCAACAGAACGCTAAAACAGATGATGGATACATAAAGTAAACAACCCAACACAATTTCACAATTTTCTAATGCAATCTTTTATCTAAATAATACCTTAGTGTAGTATGCATTTAATGAATGCAGGAATTGTTCTGATGAGAGCTTATGGATTAGAAAAGAAAGCAGGCAAATTAACTTCCTCAGTAGGAAAGACAAAATGAAATAAACCCTATAATGTCCATCCCTAGAAAAAGCCTGTATTTCACAGACTGTCCTAGCATGACTTCTTAGTTAATAATAACAAGCACTGGCAAAGCCAATTGTCTTGTCTTTGAGACCTACTGGCCTTGGAGTGCTGTGCAGCATTGCTAAAGAAAAAGTTTGATACGGCCCGCATCTTCACTGTAGGCGGGTGTGCGCAACACATGCCTAAAAAATGACGTAGCCATTTTTCTTTTTTTCTAGGTGAATAAACAAAACAAAGAAAAACGCGCAAGGTGTTTGGTTTTAAGCAGATGGGGAGACTGGATGGAAACAACATGGGATGATGCAAAAGTAACGGGGATGGAAGCAACATGGGGGCATGGGTGAGACCGGAAGCAACACAGGGTAAGGGCAGAAGCAACACAGGGGCATTGGTATAAGGCAGAAGCAAACCAGGGGAACGAGTGTGCGGGTGGAGAAAAACAACATGGAAGTTGCAGGTGGAGGAGTAAAAGGGTGAAAGAGCAACATGAAGCAGGCAAAGAAAATCACTGGGGCAGGAAAGCAAAACGGGCTAGAGTCAGGAAGAATCACAAAGGAAAGAAAGAGGAAAGCAATGTGCAGTATAGTGGAAGAGAAGTACAGGAGGAAGATAAATGGAAAACACATGGAGTGCTTGAACAAAAAAAAAAGCACCACCTAAAATGTGAGCAGTAGCAGAACACAAGTAATGCATCCATGCTACAGGGGAGGGGAAAATGCAAAGATGCAGGATAATCAAAGAATCATGCAAATAAGAAGTAAGCAAATCAGAGCGACAATAAAGGCAACTAATTGTAATCAATAGACAGACTATAAGCCCACAGTAAGCTAACAACATGTCTCGCAACAGCCAGCATATGCACTGTCTAGGAGAAGAGAATTAAAAAGGCTTTATACCTTATCAGCCAATTAATGTTCTGCACTCTTTTCAAAATCTATGTATAAATGTAATTAGAGGGCTAAAACAAGAGAAAGAAACTCCTCCTATTGAAGGTCTAAAGTTTTAAATAACATAGTTCATTTGGAGATACAGAAACCAGAACTAGGAGCAAGTCCATAGCATTTCTAGCAAGATCGGCAAAAAAATGTGACATCATTAAGCAGTGAAGGTCTCAGTGGACTTTGTTCCTCACAGGAGGAGGCATAGAAGAAAGATTCCAAGTCGGCCTAAAGGGAAGAACCGAAACTTGTTGAAATAGAGTTATCAGTATCTACTGTGTCACCATCAAGTTCATAGACCTGGCCAGGACCCTCGCGAAATGACAAATAGCCATGAACTGTTGAGCTTCTTCTGCCCCTGAGGTGGAGCAGTGGCGAATGCACCCGTAAAAACATGCTAAGGCAGAGTCAGACGCAAACCCTCACCTTCCTGGCACCACATCCACAATGATACTCGACATACTTAGTGGCCATCAACCCAAATTCTGAGGACAAGGCACCCTAAAGAGAAACTTCTAAAAACCAATTTAACAAATATGTAGTAACTAAACTTCATGAATGTATGTCTGGCACACGTTTTATGTCTTTTCGCACAGCAGATCGCAATCATGGATCTCGTAGTGCACCATAAATCTTCTCCTGCACTAGTCATGTTGCTCCAACTCTACTGAGACAAGAGATTGTATATATCTGTAGGCTGGTGAGATAGGGTGGAAGGCCCGGGGGAGGGGGGGTTGTGGGGAGGGTGTTCAGGTTCTGTGTTCTATTGCCAGCACATACATGTATGCTAATGTATCCTCAAATTGTTAATAAATGCACATGTATATCTCTGTACACTGCTGAGGACTAGTGTATATGTTTAGTTTATTCAAAAATCCTTTATGAAAATGCTAATAAGGATACATTTTTTAAAAATCTGTACCTACTGAGGATCTTAGAAACAGGGAGTATATTAAGATCTCTTGTGGGAGGTGGGGACTCATTTTGTGAATGTATGGATTTACTCTTGGAGATCCAAAATACCCAAGTTATTTAGAGATAAATATATGACCTATGGGACTCCTTGATGATTCACAAATGAATTTGGAAGTAGATGGAGTGATTTAGCCACAGAACTGCTATCCTCAGCATCTAGAGTCATCTATGACGGACAGCTCTTCTGCATCAAAGACTGCGACAATATATACTTGAATAATATGTTTAATATAGTCTAACATTGCTAGCGGTCTTACCACAAAATAGGATGTGACCAAAGGAAGACAAATAGTTGGCATTGGAGTAACACGGGTGGGCAAGTGAGAAGTCTAAGCTGGACCTACGGGTGGGGGATGTGGTATTTTCAGTTTCTTGACAGCATGCTGAGCTGCTACTATTTCTCTCATTATAAGATCAATTCCTGCTGGGGTTTTTTCCAATGTCATCTGGAGTTGCCAGACCGTACACCAAGTTCAATTTTGCTCACAGAAACCACGTTTTCTTTTCTTTAATATTTTAAACATTTCATTTATGCACAACACTTAGAAACGGCAACTTCAGGGGGACAGGCAAATGTAGAAACCACAATTGGCTATCTTCTTTACTTCTCTCACTACCATAATTTGCACAATCATAATTGGCAAAGAATGGGGTAAAACAATCATTCTAATTGCAGAGCTTGATGAAAAACTGAAGGAACAAACTTAAGGAGGGAAAAGAACAGTGGTTGAAAAAAATAGACTCTAATGAAGAGATTCTATGTTCTGTAGCTTCTCTGAACAAATGACAGAAACAGCAACTGGGCTGGTGTCATTAAATAAAGGAGCTCTATGGCTCAGGACCTTTAAGGTTCAGTTTGTTGTTTACTGTAAAAAAATAAAAGCATGTCTTGTGAAGTGTATCCTTATTGTAGACATTCAGCGTCTAAAGTTTAAGTTTTAGTGTGTTTAGTCTCTTCGATGGACCTGTGGCTGAATCCTAAGAGCCCTTAGTTTAATTAGGTGCCCATGATGGGGAGGCTACTATTTTCACAGTGAAGATATGTTATCAGGCAATGCCACAGCAAAAATACCCACCAGGATGCATTGACCCTAGGATTTGTCTAATCATAAAGTGGCCCTATAAAACCTTTCACATTAACCCTATCTATGGTGCCGTCGGCCATTGGCCGACGGCAGCACTACCTCGCTGGTGCTGCCGTCAGCCATTGGCCGGCGCGGCTCCACCCGTTTTGCGGAAGTGCCGCACTTCCGCAAAACGGGCGGCGCAGCAAACGGTTCAGTGTGTTTACCAGATAATTTAGGTCAGTATTCAGTACCACAAATAATAAAAATAATGTTGATAATGGCTACCAAGTTAATGCCAGCATGCTCTACTCAAGAAAGGGAGTGATGGAAGCATTCTGCTCAACATATAGCATATAAACAGTAAAACATGTATTCCCGCATTCTAGTGTCTCATGAAAGGATTTATGACAGAATTTATATTTACTGAGTACCACGCTCGTGATAACATGTTGGTTGTACTCAATGAGGTGAAGTTATTTTGAACAAAATAATGTAATGCTGAGAGTGAAAAAATTAACTATAATTGTGGCATTTCACGTGGCAACAGTTTGCCCAAGATTTCGACACCTTATTGGGGAATGTCTCACAGTCATTGAAGCTTTCTGAACAAAGTGTTTTCCACTCCGTGCTGCATCTATGAGATGTCATGACCTTGGGGCTTGGGGAAAAGCTATAGCAGGATTGTCTCTAAGAGGCCAAGAACAGACTGTTCCTTTGTAAATGGTTCTATAATGAAAAGGTCCAACCCTACGTTTGTAAATAGGCTTGATCAGGACTTTGCAGTATGAATGGAATAAACTACCATTTAAACCATCACGTAATAATAATCAGTACCTGTTCAAAAAGTTCCTTGTGAACTCTCAATAGTTTTTCCTCTGTCATTAGGAGAAAATGCAGAGAATAAAGATAGGCTATATTCACTAATGACGACTTCTATTTTATCAGAAAACAGAATCCAGCAGCTGCTATGCCACTATTGCCAACAAGCATTTAACGCATACTCTTCAAAAGACAGGGTGACATCTTCCCAAACCCACATCCTTCAGGCAGAGGTCTACATGGTAGCTATTTGCTACCTCCAATGTAGAGGTTTGCACACATATGGAATGCTTTGAAAACCATGTAATTTAACCAATCTGGACTATGAGTCTTTTAGTCCAAGGACAAAGGATCAGGTGTGGCACATCATGTGATGCCTTTGGGGGCCAAAAAGCAGGCGATGTCACCTCTGCTACCTCTAGGATTTTGACAGAATTAAACAAATTCTCCCTAACAAGTAACTGTGCCATACTTTGAATGGAAAAAGGTTTTCGGAATACACAAGAATGGATGGCAATGACAGTACAGATGGGTTTTATGTACCTGTACAATCATTTGACCTCTGCATAAGAAGGAATTTTGAATATCCGTTGGATTATAGTCTATTTTAATTGTAAGAGGAACTATTTATTACCACCTCAGAATGGTTCTTTTTCCTAGGGTCCGTTTGGAGCATAAATAATTAATTACCGTAAAGATTCTGACCCCAGGACTCGTGCAAGGTTTGGCAGTGCAGTCCTTCAGAATCACTCTGCTGTGTTGTCTTCCTCCTCATCACACCATCACGCAGGAACCTATGGGAGACAGTCAAAATAGATAAACCCTATTTGAAGAACAGAATGAATATGATCAAGTTACATGTACCTGTATGTTAGATCTCAGAGCTCTGTTCTTCTTGTAAGGGTCCGTCATGCCCTCTGAGCCATCTCTTTGCTTTAGTCACCAAGTGATAGCAAATGAGGAAGTTGTAGCAGATTCGGCAAAGGAAATCGCCTTAAGGCTGTCCATTTCAAGGGCACAAGTCATGAGAAATGGGTTCTGTTGACCGATATGGCATACTAGGAAGGGGCTTGTTTGTTTTTTTCACGCGAGGGCTCTTTGAAGTTAGGGGGAAATTAAAAGTGATAGTGGCAGAATTGGTAAAAAAAAAAACAGAATGTGGTGATCTAACATTACAGGTACGCAACTTCTTTCTGAATTCACGTTTTAAAAAGTTAAAAAGATGAGAAGGAAAATGCTGTGGGAGAGGACAAAGGCATGCAAACTGCTACCTTTCGGTATTATTAACAGTATCCAGGATATATTTTCTGCATTTTATAATGCCCCTCTACAACTAGCATTACTTTGTCTCGCTACTTAGAATATTCTATAGCCTACGTTGTTTATAGTGACAAGTGAATCTGCATTGGCTCCATCATGTCAAGCTAGGTAAAGTACACCTGCCAGAGTAAAGGAGAATATCTTTAATATATATTCTAATCCATAGAATTTAGGCCCGCACCAGAATAAACATGAATGTAACTTGTGTGTTCATTTTTACTCATTTTACTCAAGTTCAGCAGGAGAAGCATTTACATAAGACAGAGGCCAAATTAATTTTAGGAATTGAAGGAGCTCATGTATCTTGGCTCTACTTGCTGGGTTCACAAGGGGCATAGGTATACTATGCATAGATGCAAAGCTTTCACAATAAGGACTACTAAGCAACTGTCGTTGAAAACCAATTTACAGGGGGAGTAGCTTCACACTGAGGAAACTAACTCGCAACACATGCTCCGGTGCTTCAGATTTTATAGGGTGACGGCAACGCCGAAGAATCTGGAATCAGGAAGCTCAGTAAAGCAAATATGTTAACAAATAATAAACATTGCAGCCAGATCTAGCACTGACCAGGTTATCTCAAAGACGCCATGATAAATATGTGGGCGGAAGAAAGACTGACTATGAACAGTCGCAATAGCTTAAGTTGCACTGACTGAGAAAATACAAATAAAAGTAAAATCTGTACTTATAGAAAAAAACTACATTTTGGTCTGCAGTTGCAAGAACATGCTACTATGTGGCAAACTGAAAAAGATAACGTTTCGTCTGGTAACACTATTATTCTGAATTAAGTACTGGCCAGGTATCAAAACTGGCAAACTAGTTTCAATTCTTAAGCAACTTCTCCAAAACCATTTTCAGTAACAAACAGCCATTTTCAGTAACAAAACAATCAGTGAACCTAGAGGCAATCTCATTACCCCTTGCTGGACTGTAAAAACATGTATCCTATATGCCATTATTTTTGCCATTATTTTTCCTATTACAGCGTTTCAGTGGATCGCGTCATCCTGTCTACACATCTTCTTGTGATCTTAAAAGGGCTAGAGCACCTTGATACAATTACTTCTTTGCTAAAATTCACGGGCATGGGTCAGGTAGCAGCCAAAAAAGATTAAAGCTGTTTTTAAACAATTGCGGAAAATGTAAAAGACTTTAAAATAACCAGGACCATTAGAATGTTAATTTTTGCAAAGAAGCAATAGCTTACCATCCATATCGAAAGGCATGTATAACACAAATTATCTTTCATCTGTTCTGACAATTTATTAACACAATTCATATTTAGTTAGCTTTGGTGCTCTAAATATATTTACTAAAATGTCAAGCAATGAGTTATGTTTCAGGAAGAGGGTGTAACTGATCCCAACAAGTAATCGTTAACAATTTCACCAGAAATGCCTTAAATATTCTGTTGCATATCTCTAGTACAGCAACTGTGTAGACTCCTGAAAAAGTTTAGACTTTCCTAATTGAAGTCGCACTAAACTGTTTTTAGTCCCAATCATAGACAATACAGCCTCAACGAAAAATACGGGCTCAAAATTCAGTATCAATGTCTTCAAACTTATTGAAGCTTACAATATTCATACCTGTTGACATATCATCAGACGTACACTATGCAATATTAGATTTTCTTAAACCCATCCACTGTATTAAAACAATTGCCTGCAGGGGCCTATCCACACCAATTTTAGCTCCTAATCTGGAATTTCTATGGACTTTACTCATCGCTTTTTTAATCCAGGTTACTTTCTTAGGCTACCTTGTGTGAGCAAATTTTGAACCATTATGTTAATATTCACAACAGAAAGTGTACTACTTCAAGTGTTATTACCATAAAGTCAATCCAAATCTTGCATTAAAGGAATTCTAAAACCAACATAAGACTTACTTTGTACCCAACTAAATCTGTATGACAATTTTATCTTAGGCATCCAGCCAAGCTAAGATGAATATACAAAACCATGCTCCTATGTATTATATAAAGCAACACAGCACAACAATTTGAGAGATAATATAATGTAAGCTACACAGGCAGGCAAAAGTATTGTTTTACGATAAACAATAATGAGGTTGGTCTAATTAAGGTTTCACATAAATCTGATATTTACTATAGGTCATTGGAGACCGTTTAAAAGATTGAAAAATACAAGCTGTGCTACCTCAAACGTTTACCATTGATTGAAGCAGATTATGTGAGAAAAAAAAAGAAGATCACTGCTCATTAAATTCCTGGAACTAGAAGCAGATAGCAGTTTTTGGAAATTTTAGCCATTCAAAGTAGTTAATTGCAACTCACATCAAATTTTACCTACTTGTCGTTATAACAAAATATAGGTTACTCTGAGGCAGACTCCTAAGAGAATATAGACTGCTTCTAGACGTAGAGACGCTCAATAGTTTTGTTGACATTTGAGTACAGAAAGTAGAGTTTTTAAACATGGGTCACAACATAATGCACAGATTTAGTAACATTAAGAAAATATAGAATGCCCGGGGCTTGTCCATAACCACCAATTATATTACATTGAGTTAAACCCAAGACTGTATCAAGTGTAAAGATGGCAAACAGAGAGTCATTGCTTCACCCGCATTATGAGAAACAACAACAGAATGACAAAGAACTCCACAAATGGGAAATATTAAACTTCAAGGCTTTTGGGAATTATTCCTAAATCAGGAAGGGGGCAATTGTATCTGACAAGCTTTATGCGTAGAGGACAAAAACACAAAGGTTGAAGTCGGCAATTTGCAGGATTTTCAAGAGAAACATTTGGGGTTGTTTGATGAGAAACTTGAGGGGCTTGAGTAAACTGTAAGAATGAAAGAGGGAAACATTCCAGTAACCCAGAAATTGAGGTGCATACCAATGTGCATTAAAGAGAGGTGGGACAAACTACTTAGTTTACTGTGCAATGCAGGTGTGATCAAACTTGTAGAGTCATCTTAGTTGTTGTCCCTTATAGTTGTTGCAAAGAAGAATTGAACTCCGAATGTGCATTGACCTCAGAATTAATAATGCTATTTAAGTATATGGTCCTCCACTACCCAAAATTGAAGAAATGATTGTCACCGTAGCTGGAGCCAACTACCTTCCTTGATATGCGCTCAGCGTACCATCAAGTATTTTTGGTGAATGACTGAAGGCGCATGACTGCTTTCGTTACACCAAGTGGAATATTTCAATTCTGTCTTTTGGGCTCACTTCGGCAGCCGCTGTGTTTCAGCATGTAAAGAGTGATGATTTGCAAGGGCTATGTAGAGAACTTGTGTTCAAGACGGCATTTTGTTCTACAGAGGAGTTACAAAGAACATCTAGAGAGGTTGGAAGCAGTTCTTAAAGCCCTTAGTTGGAAGGGTTTGAAGTTGACTAGGGACAAATGTGAGTTTGGAGTGCATGAGGTAGAGTATCTGGGACATGTAGTGTTGAGTAGAAGCATAGGCCCACTACCTCGGTTACTGAAGTCCAATGAAAAAGTGCCTAGCCCCAAGGAACGTAAACAACTTCAAGCATTCTTAGGAATGTGAAAATGTTGTCACTGAGGCAGAACTTCTCCTTGGATTACTGTAGAAGAATGTAATATTTTACTGGGGACAAGGCGAAGAACTAGCGTTTAATGTAAAAAAAAAAAACTTGAATTTCCTATAAGCTCCTATAATTAAAAATCATAAAAATGTTACTAGGCCTGCAGGTCTAGTAACTGAAATAATCTACTCGACCTAACTGTAATGTACTTGACCAATAAACTGGTCTCAATATATCATCCTAAGCAAATATTTGATTTTGCAGAGCCATTTTTCTTCATTATCACATGAGAGCACCTTCCAATATGTGAGATCAGCATTCCTGCTATACAAAAAAAACCTATTTTGTTTAATTTAATAGACTAAACGTTTGCTTCATGCATAATAAGAATCTAGCCAACATATAAGTTGCCTCTTAAATCACTAATTCCATTGCCATTGGGGTAGGAATGTTTTTCAGTTCATCTCTAAAAATGTACTTTTAATAAATATAGTACTGAAGCATGAAGTGGTAATGCACTGTCATTAACAGACAGCACATTTATAATTTAAATAGCCAAAAACGTTCCCATAAAGATGCAGTTTTACTTCTAAAACTATACAGTGTATAAACAATAATCTGTGGAAATTGGGTTTTAGTAAACAAATTTCTCATGTGCACCTCACTACGTAAAGTGCTCTGATTTGTTTTAATCCAATCAAAATATTTTTTTCACTTTTTCCCGATTTTACAGCCAGGGTCCAAGCACAACGAAGGAGTTTCCAGGCAATTAAGCAGGAATTGCGCAGCAGGGACATTAAATACGCAGTGCTTTTTCCGGCAAAATTGAGAGTGGAATGGGACAGTAAAACATGGTTTTTTGACTCTCCAGATGCGGCCTGGGACTGGGTGGAGGTCTGGACGAAGGTCGAAGGTAGAAATGGCAATCGGCGAGACAGACCAGAACGCAGAAATGACAGTGGAAATGAAGTGGCAGCACTGGAGGCCGCAGCTGGATCAAGTGGTCTACATGAGCAGGAATGAGACGGACTCTTGAACTATTGATGGACCCGGCATCGGGGTTACACGCAAGTACTGGACGGGGGGCGGGTGGAGGGAAGCTACTGACAGCCAGGAACCTTCGTTGTGGCTGCAGTGGGTCTCGAACAACTCTGGGTTTCTACTGTGTTTTATTTGCTAATTATTTCGCTGTGTTATGATGTTTTGTACGGTTCCATCGTAGACTTAAGGCTGTACCTTATTGTAGACATTTCAGATTGCCATCGGATGGAGGGCTTAATTCTCATCTGCGTCTTTAGCATGTTTTGGGAGGGTATAGGCACTCTGCCACGTTGGGGGGTGGGTAGTTTTACATCCACAGGCAGGGGAGCAGGGTGGGGGGAGGAGGGGAGCGAGGGTAGTGTTCCGAGGGGGGGGAGGGGCGGGGATCCTGTTGGTTCCGGGACTGTAAAGACTATGAAAATGTCGGTGAGAAAATGTGAAGGATTGTCTAGTTTTGTTCCAAGTTTTAGTTTTGGGCTATATTTCACTGCTATGATTGATGAAGTGCATACTGAAGAGACTGGTTTGAAGTGTTGTCTTAACTCCGATGGGAGACGGAAGTGCAATGTGCAATGCTGCAGATGTTAACGCTCCCTTGTTGGCCCCAGTAACCCCTATGACTTTATTGACGTGGAATGTACGTGGGCTGGGGGATAAAATTAAAAGAGGATTGGTATTACATTACATACGTCGCGCAGCGCCAGCAGTGGCACTGCTCCAGAAAACGCATCTGGTGGGCAATAGACCGCTGGGGCTATGAAATGGTGGTGCATTCTGAGTTCTCTACGGGCTCCAGGGGTGTTGGTATTTTGGTTCGCAAACGATTCCCACTAATTGTTCAGCGGGTCTGGAGGGACTCACAGGGACAATTTGCGGCTATCTCAAGTCAATGGGAGGGGAGGAGATTTCACGTAGTGTCAGTATACATCCCACCGGCTCTTCATTCTGTTGCACTTCCCGCCCTTAGCGCATTTTTATTGAACCTGCCGGAGGGGGAGCTCATTATGGGAGGCGACTTCAATGCAGTTCTAGATGTTGCGCTGGACCGTCATCCATGCAGGACGCTGGGGACAGGGAAGTCCCGACTGACTGGGTTCCTGGATGCACTAGGTCTCACGGATGGGTGGTTATACAAACATCCTGATGAATGGGGGTACACTTTTCACTCGGGGGTAAACAATAGCCTCTCCCGCATCAACTGTTTTTTCCTTTCCGCGGATAGTCTTCCTCATTTGACTCAGACAGAGATAAGACCACGGGGCATCTCCAATCACTCACCGGTTACTTTGACATATACCTCCCACGTTAAGGTCCGGAAACTGATTTTCCCGATCTCCCCTGGTTATTTACAGATTCCCATGGTCCGAAAGGAGCTTATAGCAATTACAAAACCTACTTCCAAGAAAATACGAACTCCGTGCTCTCACCAGGTGTTCTTTGGGAAGCCTATAAGACCGTGCTGAGGGGGCAAGCTATAGCCTCGATAACGGGTCACAGGCGTGCCGCAAGAAATTACCTGGACACGATTGAGGCCGACCTGACCGTGCTGCAATCGCGACACGAAAACGACCCCACAGCAGAGACAGCACATCAGCTGCGCATCAAACAATGCGAGCTCACTGAACTTCAACGGGAACAAGTTAGAATGAGGCTACAACGCACACACCACACTATTTATGAAATAGGGGATACGGCCGGGAGACTTCTGGCATGGCTGGATCAGAAAGAGAGGGCCCAGAGAACAATAGCGCAAATCCGCACCTCGGCGGGTAAAGTAGTCACCACCCCAGGGGACATTGTGGACACCCTAGCTGATTATTTTGAGCGAGTCTATACCTCCGATTCCCACATCACGACGGAGGAGGCACAAACTTACATTAAGGACATAAAAATGCCGTCCCTATCAGAGAACGAGACCTTACTTTTGGAATCAGACTTTACTAAGGATGAGGTCCTTACAGCGGTTCAATCCCTACAATCGGGTAAGGCTATGGGGCCCAACGGGATCCCTATTGAGCTATAAAGGCGTGTAACTGAGCTCACAGTTCACCACCTCTTGGTGATGTTTTTAGATAGCTTAAATAAGGGGGAGCTGCCACAGGATCAACGGATAGCCACAATCGTTGCGATCTTGAAACCTGGCAAACCCCCAGACGCATGTGCATCGTATCGTCCGATCTCCTTGCTTAATGCGGAAGCCAAGATCTTGGCCAAAATGATCGCCAACCGGTTAACTCCGCATCTGGAAACTCTGATCCACCCAGATCAGCCCGGATTTATGCCAAACAGAAACACTGCTCTCAATTTACGTCGGGTTCACGCGGTAATGGCGCAGATACTTAGTCTCCCAGTGCCTGCGGTTATTTTGTCCCTGGATGCTCGAATGGCATTCGACATGGTTGAATGGCCTTATTTATTTGCGGTCCTCCGGCATCTTGGCTTTGGACCTAAATTTTGTGCATGGGTACAGCTGCTCTATACTAAGCCGCTGGCGCATGTTGTGGCTAACGGCCATATCTCCAGAGATTTCCCACTCGGCCGCGGCACACGTCAGGGGTGCCCTTTGTTGCACTTGTTTTTTGCCTTGGCTCTAGAACCACTGGCGGCATGGATCCGGTGGGAGCCTATGATTAAGGGACTCAGTTGGACCGAGACATGGGAGGACCGTATATCGTTATACGCGGACGATATTCTTTTATATCTAACCCTCCCCAGACGCTCGATTATAATTCTTCTTAATATTTGTGAAATCTTCGGACGGGTCTCGGGATATACTATCAACTGGTCCAAGTCTGTTTTATTTGTCCTCAAGGGCCCCCCACCGCAACTCCCGGCAGAATGTCCTTTACTAATCACTGAAGAGCCATTTAAATATTTAGGGATTTGGGTGACGCCTCATCGGGAGGAATTGTTACGCCGTAATTTGGGACCCCCTCTTGAACGCTTTCGTACGGATGTGCAACATTGGCATACCTTGCCCTTGACCCTCCTGGGAAAAGCGGCTTTATATAAAATGAAGACGCTGCCTCGACTGCTTTATATCCTTGAAAATACCCAGTTCTCTGTCTCCCCTAAATATTTTAGATCAATAGACGCACTGGTCTCAGGTCTCCTTTGGGGGAGCAAACCGGCACTCATTTCCCGACACAAATTAGTTAGGGGCTGGTATGACGGCGGAGTTGCTCTCCCTGACATCCAACTATACTATTGGGCGGCTCAGCTGAAGATCATCAACCATTGGCTGCACGCGCCCCAGACTGAGCCAGCGTTTAAAGCAGACAGATACGACCTAGGTAGCGGTGGTGTAATAGCTGCACTCTATGATAAGCGATGCGCATCTGCATTACTTGGTCCTACATCCCATACGGTTCAATTGTGGTATGAGGCCCAGGCCCGCCTTAAATGTAAAGACATCCTTACGCAAATGACGCCACTCTGGTCGTTGCGCAAATTGGGCCGCTTATGCAACAGTAAAGGTTTCCCAGCATGGGACCTGATTGGTATTTCCACGGTAGGAGACCTCTGGAAGCGAGGAGCCATCTTAACGTCTGAGCAACTCACTGAACAATATGATCTGGCGCCCACAGAAAAATATAGATATTTGCAAATTCATCATGCCTTGGGCTCTCTTATCCGCCCTGGTGATGAGGTTCCTGAATCTACCCCATTAGAAGATAGACTCCTCACGGAGCACATGCCCAAAAAAGCGACCTCATTTGTTTATCGTAAGCTTATAAATAACCTACCAGACCCAACTTTGAAATTAAGGGACAAATGGACTCAGGAGGTGGGGGAGTTTGATGAGTCCGATTGGCAGACTGCGCTTTCTTCCCCCCGAGAAGTTGCTATACCATCCAGACTTCGATTAGTACAATTAAAAATATTACACCGGGTATATTACACTAGGGTCACCCTGCATACGATTGGGAGAGCCGCACATAAATAATGTTTATGAGGGTGCGGGGAAGAGGGGACGTTCCTTCACACTATCTGGGAGTGCCCTCTAATTGCCCACTATTGGACTAAGGTGATGAGGACTATGTTGCAGGTTGTTAAAGACTCCATAGTTCCGGACCCACGGTGTTGCCTATTAAATATTTGGGAACCCAATGTCCTCTCTCACTCTGCGCAGGATTGGATGACGTTAGTATAATGTATGCAAAAAGAAACATAGCTAGATTTTGGGGGTCGTCGGTGGCACCGGCAGTCAAGGATTGGTGTTCTGACCTGGACTTTGCAATGCTGGCTGAGCGAACAGTGTACCTGAAACGAAAATGTCCACGAAAATGGGTTAGACTCTGGCGTGCATGGAATGAATACAGGGGATATATATGTGACCCTCCGACACTGGACAGTGAAAGTGACTCTGAGTAGGAAAGTGGGGGGGGGGTGGCTGGGGGGCGTGGAAGGTACTTATAATTGGCTCAAATGTACTACTTCCTATCGTATATATATAACTAGATCCTATATTCGCTGTTCTCTATGTATGCACAATATGAATCCTTTTTTCTCTGTGAGCCCCAATAACAATTTAAAAAAATTTAAAAATATATATTTTTTTCACACAGAATTACAAAACAAGGGCTTTATAACTACTGACATTTATTTTGAAATGTTTGGACAGTTCACCTTTTAGCTATTTAAATGTGTTAAGAGTAAATTATGACATCCTACTGCCTGTCATTTCACACTTTTTGCACTGCACATTTGTCATACAGTTCTCGTAACAAATTCCTCGAACTTTGCAGTCAGGGAAAGCAAAGTAAATGTAGACGCAAACTGACTTGACCTCTGAGTCTGAACACAGAATAAATGTGATGAGATAAAAACAAGATCTTTAATGCTCATTTACTTTGTGAATGAACAAAACACCTGTTGTTTGTCAGTTCGCCACAAGGGGCGAGTAGGCCCAACATATAGCTCACCCTGATAAAATCTGACTCGCTATAGCAAGTGGACGAGTAGATTTGTGAGAGGCCTATTTAGCCCTTGCATACCTGGTAAACCACTGTTGATGCCGGTGGAGTGAGTATTTGGACTGTACTTTCCTAAGGGCAGTGGTGAATATGAACGCTTTGTTGCATTCGCGTCTTGCACTCTGAGGCCACAGGAACAATCGTATTCTGTCACTGAGCGAGAAACGTGTGCCTGCGCCAGGTCTGCTGAATGATTTAAGGCGCCTGTATCGGGAACAGAGTTTTTTTTTAACGAATGGATGACAACCCTCTTGTTCCTATTTTGTGCGGAACTAACGTCTATTCATCTAAGGCTACAGACAAGTTAATAGGGTTGAGTGTCAAACTTTTAGAATATCAGTTTGATGTGGATTATTTGCCAGGTTGCAAAAATAAAGTGGCTGACTGTCTTGATACCTTTACCTCAAGGTGTGCATGTATGCATAATCACTAGGGCCCATTTCAGTAAATGGGAGGGACATATTAACAGCAAACTTGAGCTTGAAGATTCAGCTTGAATCACAGCAGATATGTTCTGTGGTTTGGTGTAAATGTGTACAGTTAAAGTACTTTTATTTTAAAACGCCATATCAGCAAAATATATTTTATATGCATCAGCAGTACAGTTTAACAAGATTTTCAAAAGGAAAAAACTACATCCAAATTGTGAACAAGTTATGAGGGTTGGGACTCCCCTCTGCGTTCCAAATGATTCGGACTGGCCAAAGGCACTACTAAGGATTTCTGTACCAGACACCATTATATAAGTGTTCACAGGAAACTGAAATTGTGTCAGTGTACCTGTTAGAACCGGGCGTCTCTGGTTGGCAGAGGTAAGTACCTTAGCCCAAGTAGGGACCCCTGGTTCCGGTCAGGGCGACGGAATAACCCTCTGAGATAACCCCTGCTCACCCTCTAGGTAGCATGGCGCGAGCAGTCTAGGCTAAACAGAGGCAATGTGGATAACATTTGCACTTAACACAACAATAATCCCCAATCCACCACAAACTGAGACCACACAGGTAAGTATATTTTATAAAAATATATAGCTTTATCTAGTTTCAGCATGTAAATGAAGCAGTTGCGTGATAATCACTTCTTCAGACAACTTAGCATTTTATCTTACAGGTTGCACTTAATTCTCAATGGTCCTTGTAAATAGGCAGATCTCATAAAAGCAAATAGTCTCTAGTCTCTTTGATCAGTGGTTAAACATAATGCCACTGGCTTCTATTCAATTGGGTCAGCCAGCTGCTCCGTCGGTCGGCTCCTCGCTGGGGGGGGGGGGGTGATCAGGGCGCGATTCCCTCGGCGGCTTCCAGGCTGCTCCAGTTGTGCGGGCCAATCACGTCGCGGCCCTCTGGTCGAGCCCCTTCAGTGCCCGGGAGTCAGCCAATGGCAGAGCGGCTCCCGGGACAGGCTGGCAATGACGCTCCGCTACTTCGGCCAATCACGGCCCACCACAGCTGATGACGCTGCGCCGCACGGGCCAATCCCGTCGCGGCGTTAGTGAGGGGGCTCGGCTCCCTCCACCAATGGGAGCGCGTCTCCTTCGTTTCTTTGGCGCTTCGGCTCCTTGACCTCGGAGCAGATTACGGGGGTATCCTGGCCCCGGGCTGCGGTGGTGATTTGGCGGCAAAGGGTTTTCCAGGGCGCTGGTCACAACTAGACCCCCCTCTCGCCCTTGCCACCACCGTGGAGCGGATTTCACGAGGGGAGGCTCCACAAGCCTCCGACCCTCACGAGTAATGTGCCGATGAGCACACCGATCCCTTCCTCACGCTCCGCAGTCAAGCCCCACGCGTCTCGGGTCCCAACAGCACGATTTTTCAGTCGTTTTCTGGGATAGCTTTAGGAACCTTTAGTCCTGGGTTCCCAACAGGAGGCCAGCTCTTCTCAGGCCCTTGGAGATTCAGTTGTAGACACAGCACACAGCAGAGTCTTGGCAGTTTCAAGTAGGCAGGGTCACAGCACACAGCAAAGTCCCTTTCTCCTCCTTAGCTTCCAGTTGGACAGTAGAACAGGTCAGCCCTTAGAGCACACAGCAAGGCAGTCTTCCTTTAGTTCTCTAGCTGTCCTCCTTCCAGCAAAGGTTCCTTCTTGCTTGCAGAATTTCAGAATCTAAACTTCTGTAGTCAGGGGTCCTTTCCTTATACCCCTCAATGTCTTTGAAGTTCTTTGAAGTCTTTGTGCATGGAGGCCCTTGGTCCAGTCTAAACCAGTTCTGGGGATTGCGGAGCACTGAGGTGTCTCTGGCTCTCTTCTTCCTGTCAGCTTCAGGGCCAGAGGTGTCCGTTGTCTATCAGGAGGGGGCTAGCAGTGGGAGGCAGACCAGCACAGCCCAGCACTTATCAGGCATTCCTTCCTCCCACCTCCCAGGCAGGCAGATGTGCCCTTTCATCCCCGGGATGGCTCCGACCCAATCCTCTGGGGCTCTGCAGCCCCCCCTGTCACATCCAGACCAGGCAGGCATTCCACAAACCCAGGCACACAGAAAGGTTTAGACAAGAGAACAACCACTTTCTAAAAGTGCTATTCTCCCACACAGGATTTAAAAACACCCTTCACTAAAAGATGTGTCATTAAATTCTGAGTTCAGTGATATCTTTCACTTATGTCCCATCTTGTTCCTATGGGAAGATAGGCTGGTATCACATGGGCCCAGCCTCCTCCATGTTACTCTATGGAGCAAGATAGCCTTTCAGCAGTGAGCACATAACATGGCTGCAGCCCACTACCAGAGCATACTACCTGCACTAGTACATGCTCTACCTTATCCATACACTGCACCCTGCCCAGGGGGGTACCTTGAGCCTTCCATAGGGGTGACTGATGTGCACAGACAGGGAAGGGTTAGGCCTAGCCAGTGGGGACACTGGCCAGGCTGACATGGCAGTCACTGACTGCACACAGGCTCTGCGCTGGCAGGCCTGAGTCACCATTTTAAAGCTACTCATGTGAGTGGCGCAATCTGCGCTGCAGGCCCACTAGTAGCATTTGTCATCACCAGCCCTGGCACACCCAGTGCACTTTACTAGGGACTTCGGGTGATACAAATATGCCAATCAATATTACAATTTACAGAGGGAGCACTCACACTCTGACATTGATCAGCAGTGGCAGAGTGTCCAAAGCATCTCAATCAGCAAAAACGAAATCCAGCACAGCATCAAAACACATGAGTCAGAGGCAAAAAGATGGGGGAAGAACCACGCCAAAAGGTGTCAGGTCTAACACGTGTCCCCTCCAGCTGAAAGTGGGGAGAACTACCCAACCTCATGGGAGTCCTCATCACTAAGGCGGAAGAATCTGGACAGACCATCAGCATTGGCGTGTTCTGTACCAGGGCGGTGCTCCACCGTAAAGTCCATCCCCTGTAGGGAAATGGACCACCTCAACAATTTTGGATTCTCACCCCTCATCTGCATTAACCATCTGAGGGGCCTGTGGTCGGTCTGAACACGGAAGTGAGTCCCAAACAGGTAGGGCCTCAGCTTCTTCAGAGCCCAGACCACAGCGAAAGCTTCTCTTTCGATGGCACTCCATTTCTGTTCCCTGGGGATTAGCCTTCGGCTAATGAAAGCCACTGGTTGGTCTCCGCCCTCATCATTAATCTGTGAGAGCACTGCTCCCACGCCTTGCTCTGAAGCGTCAGTTTGCACAATGAACTCACTGGAAAAGTCAGGTGCCTTAAGCACCGGTGCTGTGCACATGGCAGTTTTGAGGGTGTCAAAAGCAGTTTGACAGGCCTCAGTCCAATTCACTTTCCTGGGCTGATTCCTAGATGTCAGCTCTGTCAAAGGGGCCACAATGGTGCCATAGCCTTTGACAAACCGTCTGTAATACCCGGTGAGACCTAACAAGGCTCTCACCTCAGTCTGGGTCTTGGGGGGTTCCCAAGCCAGAATGGTATCAATTTTTGCCTGTAGGGGCGCCACCTGGCCGCTCCCCACCTGGTGTCCCAAGTACACCACCGATCCCTGCCCTATCTGGCATTTACTGGCCTTGATAGTGAGGCCTGCCTTCTGCAGAGCCTTCAACACTTCAGTGAGGTGTTGCAGGTGTTCCTCCCAAGTGGAGCTGAACACAGCAATGTCATCCAGGTAGGCTGCGCTGAATTGCTCCAGCCCTGCCAGTACCTGGTTGACCAATCTCTGAAATGTGGCGGGAGCATTTTTCAACCCAAAGGGCATGACACGGAACTGGAAGTGCCCCTCTGGTGTGGAAAATGCTGACCTCTCCTTTGCCCCGTCAGTTAAGGCAATCTGCCAGTACCCTGAAGTCAAATCAAAAGTACTCAGGTACTGGGCAGCTCCCAACCGATCCACCAGCTCATCAGCTCTGGGGATGGGGTGCGCGTCAGTCTTCGTGACCGCATTGAGCCCACGGTAGTCCACGCAGAACCGAAGTTCTGGGGTGCCACCGGGGGTAGCAGCTTTCTTAGGCACTAAGACCACTGGGCTAGCCCAGGGGCTGCTGGAGGGCTCAATAACCCCTAGCGTCAACATCTTGGAAACTTCTTCCTTGATGCTGGCTTTGACCTTGTCAGCCACTCTGTAAAACTTCTGTTTCACAGGCAGACTGTCTCCAGTGTCCACGTCGTGGACGCACCACTTGGTGACACCTGGGGTCAGGGAGAACAGGGAGGCGAACTGACCCAAGACTTGGCGACAGTCCTCCTGCTGCTCTGGAGTCAGGGTGGGGGAGAGGACCACACCATCCACTGACCCATCCTGCTCCTTGACTGCCAGGAGGTCAGGGAGAGGATCACTATCCTCCTCCCCGCCAGCATCTGTAGCCATGAGCATCGTCACTTCAGTCCTCTCAAAGTGGGGTTTGAGGCGGTTCACATGCAGCACTCTCAGGGGCTGCCTGGGAGACTTCAGGTTAACCAAATAGGTAACCTCGCTCTTGCGCTCCACCACCTCATATGGCCCAGACCACTTGTCACGGAGCGCACAAGGCTCCACTGGCGCCATCACCCACACTTTCTGACCAGGTTGGAACTCAACCAGAGAAGTGTTCTGGTCATACCACCTCTTCATTTCCTCCTGACTAGCCTCCAGGTTCTCTTGAGCGAGCTTCCTGAAGCGCTTGGTCTGGTTGCGAATGGCCAGCACATAGCTGAACACATCTTGAGGGGTTTTCCCACGGGATTTCTCCCACCCCTCTTTCACCAGAGTCAAAGGCCCTCTGACAGGGTGGCCATACAGCAACTCAAAGGGACTGAACCCTAAGGATTTCTGAGGCACCTCCCTGTAGGCAAACAACAGGCATGGCAACAAGACATCCCATTTCCGCCTCATGGGCTCTTCCAGGCCCATAATCATGCCCTTCAATGTGCGGTTGAATCTCTCAACCAAACCATTTCCTTGAGGGTGGTAAGGAGTGGTGAATTTGTATGTCACCCCACACTCACTCCACAGGGACTTCATATACTTAGAAATGAAGTTTGTCCCTCGGTCCGAAACGACCTCCTTCGGAAATCCCACCCGGGAAAAGATCCCCATCAGGGCACGGCCCACCACTGGGGCGGTGACTGTCCTGAGCGGAAGGGCCTCCGGGTACCGAGTGGCATGGTCCACCAAGACCAGGATAAACCTGTTGCCTAGGGCTGTCTTGGGATCCAGGGGCCCCACGATGTCAATGCCCACCCGCTCAAAAGGGGTGCTCACCACGGGAAAGGGTTGGAGGGGGGCCACGCGCTTCCCTCCACTCTTGCCACTGGCCTGACAAGTCTGGCAAGATTTACAAAAGGCAGAGACGTGTGTCTTCATCTGGGGCCAGTAGAAATGGGTGACAAGCCTGTGATAGGTCTTGTCTTGCCCCAGATGTCCTGCGAGAGGCACGTCATGAGCCAGACCCAGTAGGAAGTTCCTGAAGCGCTCCGGTACCACCAGCACACGGGCTGCACCGGGCTCAGCGAACTTAGGCTCACTATAAAGTAAGTCATCCTTCCAGTAGATCAAATGCTCCTTGGACCCCAGGCCTGCGGCCTGGTCTGCAGCCTGCTGCCGCACACCAATGAGAGAAGGACACTCCTTCTGAGCCTGGCAGAATTCCTCCCTGGAGGGACCACCCTCTTGCTGCCACTGGGACAGCTCAGGCAATTCCCCTAGTTCGGACACCTGCTCCCCTGTAGGTTCCAGGGCATCCCCTTCCGGGTCTGCCTCCTCCTGGACCGTGGGAACAGTGGGGGCCGGTTTCCCGCGCCCTCTACCCCTTCCTCTCTTGGCAGGTCCCTGGGCCATTGTTCCAGGCTCCAGTTCTGCTAGACCGCCCTCTCTGGCTGTCATTGCACGGGTGGACACACAGATCCACGCAGGCAAACCCAACATCTCCAAGTGAGTCCTGTGCTCCACCTCTTTCCATGGGGAGCTCTCCAGGTCATTACCTAATAGACAATCTACAGGCAAGGCATCACTTACAACAATCTCCAGAATACCGGAGACTCCTCCCCATTCGAATGGAACTTTCGCCAACTTGCAGTAGCGCACTGAACTGTCAGCTGCCACCACTGGCCGGAGTACCTGGGGAACAATTTGCTCTTTCGACACCCACCGACACCTAACAGATGTCACGCTGGCCCCTGTGTCTCTCAGAGCCTCCACCACCTGTCCATTGATGGTCACCTTCTGCCCGTATTTCTTAGTATTTTGGGGCAGCAAGGTTTCCTGGACCATCTCTTGGTCTCCTAGAGAGACAAGGGTCATCAATGCTAACCCCTCCTCCCCACTAGAAATCAAATCCCCTCCCAAAGCTACACTGGCCAACGCCGGAGCTGGAGCTGGAGCACCAGTGGGTGCTGATTTCTTCTTTGGACAGCTTGGAGCAATGTGCCCCACCTCCCTGCATGAATAGCAAGTAAGGGTCTTTTTGTCCTGCGGGCCCTTATGGGGCCAGGACTTCTTAGGCTTGGGGGGTTGAGACACCTTCTCCTGGGGACTACTTTGGGGCCCTTTAGAAGACTCCTTTTGATTACCCGTGTCCCCCCCACTCTTCTGCTGGGGACCCTGTCCACCTTTGGCTGGGGTACTTACCACCCCCTTGTGGACCCTGGTGCTCGTCCACCGGTCCGCCTCTTTAGCAAGCTCACTGGGATCAGTTAACTTACTATCCAAAAGATGCTGGCGCAGCTCTGGGACACATAAACTACTTAAGTGCTCCCTACTAATCAAGTGACACAACCCCACATAATCAGTAACCTTGCTGCCCTTCATCCAACCTTCCAGTGCACGCGTGTACATACTCACACACTCCACCCAAGTACTTGAATCAAGCTTCTTGAAGTTCCTAAACTTCTGGCGGTACTGTTCAGCAGTGAGCCCATACCTGAGGCACAAAGCCTCCTTCATGGCGGAGTAGGACAAAGCATCCTTTGCTTCTAAGGGTGCCAAAACATCCCTCCCAGAGGCCTCAAAATGCTTCCACAATCCTGCTCCCCAATTCTTCTCAGGCACCTCATTCATCTTTAAGGCAAGTTCATACGCTCTGAACCACGCATAAATATCCTCACCCCTCTGATAATTCTGTACCAGATCCTTTGGTATGTATACTTTACCCGCCTGTACTGGTTGTGCGCTGCCACCATTAGAGCTGGACACCCTCTCTTTATATTTGAAGTCCAACTCCTTCATGCTCCTCTCATGAGCCAATTGGAGCTTCTTCTCCTCCAAAGCGAGAGTATGTCTTCTCTCCTGCGCCTCTTTCTCAACTTCTAGGCGCAGTCTCTTCTCGTCGGCTTCCGCTCTGAGCTTCAAAAGCTCAATCTCATGGGCCCTAACTCGCTGATTCTCCTCTATTTCCTCTGGAGACATACCCCTACTGGAGTGGACGCTGCCGGTCCTAGACCCTGGCTTCCTCACTGGCAATTCACTGGGCAAAAGCCCATTCTCCTGTGTGTCTCCCTCTCCAGTAGCAGCTTCCGGGGCACCATGTTTGGCCTCCCACCAGGCCCTCAGAGCTGTCCGTAGCTCTTCCTTATTTGCGCCGCCCCTTACTGGGCATTCAAGCAGTCTGCAGAATTTCCTCAGTTGCTCCTTGTTATAGGTGAGCAACTTCTGGACTTCAAATTCCACTTCTACTTCTCCATTCACGCTTGGCGCGTTCTGAGACATGATGCTTCCTAACCTTTTCAACTACAAAGGTTTCACCAAAAAGAAAAAAATCTTGTGCAACCTGTGCCGCTAAACTAGACTAGTGATGTACAAGAGATCACTGCCGGTCAAGTGCAATTATTAGTTCAAAGTCCGCACCGCGAGCCACCAATGTTAGAACCGGGCGTCTCTGGTTGGCAGAGGTAAGTACCTTAGCCCAAGTAGGGACCCCTGGTTCCGGTCAGGGCGACGGAATAACCCTCTGAGATAACCCCTGCTCACCCTCTAGGTAGCATGGCGCGAGCAGTCTAGGCTAAACAGAGGCAATGTGGATAACATTTGCACTTAACACAACAATAATCCCCAATCCACCACAAACTGAGACCACACAGGTAAGTATATTTTATAAAAATATATAGCTTTATCTAGTTTCAGCATGTAAATGAAGCAGTTGCGTGATAATCACTTCTTCAGACAACTTAGCATTTTATCTTACAGGTTGCACTTAATTCTCAATGGTCCTTGTAAATAGGCAGATCTCATAAAAGCAAATAGTCTCTAGTCTCTTTGATCAGTGGTTAAACATAATGCCACTGGCTTCTATTCAATTGGGTCAGCCAGCTGCTCCGTCGGTCGGCTCCTCGCTGGGGGGGGGGGTGATCAGGGCGCGATTCCCTCGGCGGCTTCCAGGCTGCTCCAGCTGTGCGGGCCAATCACGTCGCGGCCCTCTGGTCGAGCCCCTTCAGTGCCCGGGAGTCAGCCAATGGCAGAGCGGCTCCCGGGACAGGCTGGCAATGACGCTCCGCTACTTCGGCCAATCACGGCCCACCACAGCTGATGACGCTGCGCCGCACGGGCCAATCCCGTCGCGGCGTTAGTGAGGGGGCTCGGCTCCCTCCACCAATGGGAGCGCGGCTCCTTCGTTTCTTTGGCGCTTCGGCTCCTTGACCTCGGAGCAGATTACGGGGGTATCCTGGCCCCGGGCTGCGGTGGTGATTTGGCGGCAAAGGGTTTTCCAGGGCGCTGGTCACAACTAGACCCCCCTCTCGCCCTTGCCACCACCGTGGAGCGGATTTCACGAGGGGAGGCTCCACATGCCTCCGACCCTCACGAGTAATGTGCCGATGAGCACACCGATCCCTTCCTCACGCTCCGCAGTCAAGCCCCACGCGTCTCGGGTCCCAACAGCACGATTTTTCAGTCGTTTTCTGGGATAGCTTTAGGAACCTTTAGTCCTGGGTTCCCAACAGGAGGCCAGCTCTTCTCAGGCCCTTGGAGATTCAGTTGTAGACACAGCACACAGCAGAGTCTTGGCAGTTTCAAGTAGGCAGGGTCACAGCACACAGCAAAGTCCCTTTCTCCTCCTTAGCTTCCAGTTGGACAGTAGAACAGGTCAGCCCTTAGAGCACACAGCAAGGCAGTCTTCCTTTAGTTCTCTAGCTGTCCTCCTTCCAGCAAAGGTTCCTTCTTGCTTGCAGAATTTCAGAATCTAAACTTCTGTAGTCAGGGGTCCTTTCCTTATACCCCTCAATGTCTTTGAAGTTCTTTGAAGTCTTTGTGCATGGAGGCCCTTGGTCCAGTCTAAACCACTTCTGGGGGTTGCGGAGCACTGAGGTGTCTCTGGCTCTCTTCTTCCTGTCAGCTTCAGGGCCAGAGGTGTCCGTTGTCCATCAGGAGGGGGCTAGCAGTGGGAGGCAGACCAGCACAGCCCAGCACTTATCAGGCATTCCTTCCTCCCACCTCCCAGGCAGGCAGATGTGCCCTTTCATCCCCGGGATGGCTCCGACCCTCTCCTCTGGGGCTCTGCAGCCCCCCCTGTCACATCCAGACCAGGCAGGCATTCCACAAACCCAGGCACACAGAAAGGTTTAGACAAGAGAACAACCACTTTCTAAAAGTGCTATTCTCCCACACAGGATTTAAAAACACCCTTCACTAAAAGATGTGTCATTAAATTCTGAGTTCAGGGATATCTTTCACTTATGTCCCATCTTGTTCCTATGGGAAGATAGGCTGGTATCACATGGGCCCAGCCTCCTCCATGTTACTCTATGGAGCAAGATAGCCTTTCAGCAGTGAGCACATAACATGGCTGCAGCCCACTACCAGAGCATACTACCTGCACTAGTACATGCTCTACCTTATCCATACACTGCACCCTGCCCAGGGGGGTACCTTGAGCCTTCCATAGGGGTGACTGATGTGCACAGACAGGGAAGGGTTAGGCCTAGCCAGTGGGGACACTGGCCAGGCTGACATGGCAGTCACTGACTGCACACAGGCTCTGCGCTGGCAGGCCTGAGTCACCATTTTAAAGCTACTCATGTGGGTGGCGCAATCTGCGCTGCAGGCCCACTAGTAGCATTTGTCATCACCAGCCCTGGCACACCCAGTGCACTTTACTAGGGACTTCGGGGTGATACAAATATGCCAATCAATATTACAATTTACAGAGGGAGCACTCACACTCTGACATTGATCAGCAGTGGCAGAGTGTCCAAAGCATCTCAATCAGCAAAAACGAAATCCAGCACAGCATCAAAACACATGAGTCAGAGGCAAAAAGATGGGGGAAGAACCACGCCAAAAGGTGTCAGGTCTAACAGTACCCTGTTCTCCAAACACTTTGCCTAGGACGGTTGGGACCAGGCTTAAGATATGTAAGCCCCAAATGAAATGCAGCTCCCCTGAGAGGAGCGTAAAATGTCCTCATTACCTATAAAAATTAAATACTCTACGAAATAGCACTTAGTCCACAAATTTGCCAACCCAAGTTCACCAATCATGTATAGTGGGCTATACAACTGGTGATTAACAATAAGCGAACTGCCGCAGAGAAATGGAGACTCGATAGGTCCACCAAATAAAAGGGATGGAGGGTACCCTTTATGCCACAGACAGGCAGATAGCGGAGGAATTTTGCTAAATTTTACGAGACCCTTTACAAAGACCGCCCCCTAGCGGACTCTGTCCAGATAGAAGGCTATGCAACTGACAAACTTACTGACTTCCCTCTAGTAACGACTGCATGGCCGTGGAAACTGATATCATCCTTGCTGAAGTCCAGGCTGCAATATCCCACATAAACGTGGGCAAACCTCTGGGACCCAACAGTCTACCTGCCGAATTCTTTAAAAAGCAGGTAGACATCCTGGCTCCTCACTTGTTAAGCTCTACCTAGCAGCTCAAGAAAATGGCATCCTCCCACTTGGCTTGTGCAGAGCCACGATCGTGGTCATCCATAAGATCAGAATGCCACCTACCTACTGCAGTTCCTACCGGCCAATCCCATTAATCAATACAAGAACAAAGGTATTGACCACCAGCCTGACTACTAGACTTATAGGTGTTATTTCTCTCTTGGTCCATAAAGACCTGTCTAGCTTTATGCCCACCTGTTCCACCAGAGAAAATATTTGAAGACTTTCATGATTGGATGGCGGAAGTCCAGTCTAGACAAGATCCCCACGTGTTTGTTTCCCTCAATACCGAAAAGGCCTGTGAGGTCGTACACTGGCCTTTCATGATACATACTCTGAGGAAAATTAGATATGAACCACAGTTCATGGACTGGGTCGGTCTTCTCTACAAGGAGAATTTATGTCACTCTCAGCACGCTTGTCCTTTAGAACCCTATGCCTGTATTTGCTTGTTTTTCCTCAATACTTTTGGACAAATTAGCTCACTTGCACCACCAATAACAGCATGACAGCTTTTATGAAAAATGTATCTGAGACCTGATTTAATTCTCCCTTTTCCTCATGTTACCTTTACAGGTGTTAACTTGAGATCATTTCTGTATATGAGTTATGCAATGAGGCATATAATTCTGTTGTCCTGATGATGATCCTGTATTAACAAATGGATTGAAATGTCCACCTAAAAAACACTCTGACCCTCTCAATTTGTATATATGACTCTTCGGTGCAGTAGTGTACTGCTCTGCAAATAAGTGACCTTTATTGTGTACATTATTGATGGTCAGTTAATGTTCTTTGCCTGTTTGCTCCATGGTTTTAACACTGCTGAGGATTACCCCAGTGGGGTTGATCTCCCATATTTTATTGTTAAATTGGGAATAAAATGTTTGCTAAATATCAAATTGGATAATTCCTGGGCATTACTCGCATCATCAAGCAAGAGTTATTCAGGACGAGCTATTTTCAGGGACTACTAACCTTTTCTGTCAAGTTGAACATCCTCTAACTTCAAGGGAGACATACTGACTTTTGACCTCTGTCTCTGAAAGCAGAGCAAATGTGACACAAGAACAAGATTTAAAGGCATTATTCCTAACAAAGTGAAAAAGCAATAAAAATGCAATGGAATCTTGTTATCTTGTCACATTTGCTGGCTTTCAGAGACAGTGGTCGAAAGTCAGTTCATCTTATTACATTTATTTTTCTTTCTGTGACTTAAATTAGAGGATTTTGTAAAGGTAACTGTGTGACAATGAAACTGCAAAGCATGTTAAATTAAAGGCTGTAAGATGACAGGCTTTTCTCTAAACACAACACTGAAATAGCTAAGTGAACTGTTCAAACATTTCAAATATATTTCACTAGTTATGAAGACCCATTTTTGTAACTCTGTTATGGAAAAAATATTTTTATAGGATCAAAACCAATTAGAACACTTTACTTGGTGATGTACAAACTTTAAATATTTTTTCTGAAACCCAATTTCTAAAAATTGTTTATGCGCTATTATTAGTAAAACTAGATGTTAGTGGGGACGTTTTGTGGCCATTTCAATGGAAAATATGCCATCTGTAAATGACAATGCACTACAACATCCTGCTTTGGTAATATATTTATGAAAAGTGAGCTTTTAAACATGAACTGGTAATTATTACTGCTCCTGCCCATATGATGTTTTTATTAGTGAACTAGGAGGCAAGCCAGGAATCGTGTGTACCCTATATATGGGATCGATTCTTGTTATACATGGAGCAAACATTTAGTCTAGTAAATAAAAAGAGTTTTTGGAATAGCAGAAATAGTGAACTTGCATATTTGAAAGTGCTCTCTTATGTGAGAATAAAGAAAAAGGCGGCTCCATAAGACAAAATATTTGCCAAGGATCACACAATTTGAGACCAGTTCATGGGTCAAGTACATTACAGTTAGGTTGAGTAGATTATTAATGTTACTAGACCTGCAGGTCTAGTAAAAGTTTTATGTTTTTTAAGCCCCGATTGGTTCTTATCTATTTACTTAGGGACATTTGTTCCATGGAGCCCAAAGCAGCCGTAAGAGTCAATAGAACGTTGTGGTCAGAGTTTCCTATCAGAAGAGGGACTCGTCAGGGCTGCCCCTTATCTCTGCTCCTGTTTGCCTTGACTGTGGAACCACTAGCAAGTAAGGTTCACACACACCCAAACATCAGGGGTTTTGAACTGAATGGTTCCTTGATCCAAGGAGAAAAAAATATCACTATATGCGGGCAATATCCTGCTATATCTGACCCAACCGGCAGAGTCCATTTGAATAATCCTACAGACCTTTGAACATTATGAGGCCCACTTCAGGTAAACTATAAACTTGCACAAATCCATTCTTTTCCCAGTTAGAGGACACCTAGACTTAACAGATCTTTCTGGGAGTGTATGAGTCAATCAGGAGGGTTTCTAATCTCTAGGGATTCATGCCACAATCAAACAGGAGAGGTTCATAGAACATAATGTCAGGAAAGTACTTGCCGAATGTAATACAAATGCAGGACCCGGGAAGAAACTTACCCTAATGATAATAGACAGGGCAGCAACGTTTAAAATGATCACTGTCCAAAAAATGTTATACGCCCTACAGAACACATATTACAAAATCCCTATTGACATTTTCATCAAAATTGAAGGTGAACTTAGGAAACTACTGTGGAATAACAGGACCCTTCGAACAGCTCTACGAACTCTACAACCCAATCCATTCAATGGAGAAATAGCTCTTCAAGATATTCGGGCTTACTACTAGGAATCCCATTGAATAGCCATAAATGACTGGAGACATATAGAAGGCGATCATCCCACCAACAGGTTGGAAAGGATACAATTTCAAACTCGCTCCTAACACGATTATCTTTATGGGGGGAAAGCAGCAAGAGGTCTACAACCGCCTACCTTAGTGATTCTTGAAGCATGATGCAGGGCTAGTAAATGTCTGGGAAGGGTATAACATGTCACCCGGGAAACTCCAATACTGGTGGGACAATATCTGAAAGAAATTGGTAAGCTGAAGGGGTTAAAGCCTGTGACCATATTGGTATCTTCAAGGTGGGTGACCTGATTGAAAGGGGTGCCATGATGCCCTTTTCCTCCATCCAGAGGGAATTTCAACTTCATGATAGGCAACACTATAAATATTTGCAGCTCGCCCATGCCTGGAAAGCGGAAAACATCCCCACAGATCTCCCGGAGCATGCACCCCTAGAAGATAGGCTTCTGATGAGAGACATACAAGAGAAAGTAGTCTATTTCATATAAAAAAAACAATAACAATAATATGCTTGACAAACTATTGAAACTAAGAACCAAATGGGAAATCATTGTTGGTGAATTAGATGATCGGAATTGGGAAGCAGCGATAATGTTACCACGGGAGGTATCAATTGAATCGAGACTGAGGCTCACCCAGCTCAAAATCCTACATTGAACCTACTATGATAGAGTTTGCCTCCATAAAATAAGTAGAGCAGCCTCTCCGATGTACCTAAGATGCGGGGGCATCGAGGGGACTTTATCCATACTATGGAAATGCCCAGCCATTTTGGCAAAACATACTACTGGAACTGCACTACCTGAAGACCCAAAAATATGTACTTTAAGGCATGCAGAATTACCTAGACCTCCCACGGATGAAACTAATATTGTGTAATTTGGGCTTAGTGATAGCAGAAAGAGACATGGCCAAGCATTGGGGGGCCCCTGACATACCGATCATGGCTGAATGGAAAAGGGGAATGGACGTGTATATGGCAGCGGAAAGAGTAACGTAAGAGATGGGGATGTCCGCGTACGTTTCACAAAGTGTGGGGATGCTGGTTCCACCACTATGGACTAGATATACAAGAGGGTGCTGATGCTGTGCCTTTATCCCAAAACCTTTCATGTCGATAATTTGATTTGCCATGCCTGCCAATTTGTTGATACGCCAATATTTTTTCCTTCACTGTCCTCATTCATTATTGTGGAAATACCTGATGTACTGATGTCCTTCCAATATGTTTATTTGTTTGTAATGGGCACCCGTTTGTCCCCCTCTTGTCATGATCTACAAAACCTAATAAAAATGTTTTTTTAAAACAATAGGCGAAATGCTACTGTTATGAAAAAAAAACAATAGGCGAAATGCAAGTTCTGAAAAAATGCATATGGGCCAAAACCCAAAAAAACTATGTGAAAAAAATGCACATTAGCAGACATTATGATAGCAACTAAAGCCCATTCAACTGCGGGAATAATGAAAATAACCCTAAATGGACAATCTGAGTTTGTCTTGTTTTTTTTTTGTCTCATCCGTAAAAAGATTAATGTAATATTTTTCATACACACCCAGACATTTAGTGAAGAGTGCGTTCAGGGTTCCATAAAATAAGTTACAAAGTCTAATTAAAGACTATGAATAATGTAAATGCTAGACCAACAGCGCATCTTCTGTCAAATATGTTTAGACACAGACTGAAATGTTTAAGGAGACACTTACAGCATAGAACTGAAAACGATTTCCACAATGGTATAACAAGACTCGCCTCTTCCTAACTGTCCTCTTTATTAACTACAGATATAGTTGAAAGTTGGACTCTGCTCTGCATGATCTGAGCTTTTCAATTATTGGCACAACTAGGCTCCTCAAGCAAAGTAGGCATTTCCAGACGCAGAAATTCTCGGTCTAAAACTGCCTCCGTAAAAAAAATCTGGAATGAAATGTTCCAATTTGTCAGACCGTCGTTATCAAGGGGCACTTATGAAACAACTGGCACTAGTTTCCCCAAACCAAGAGGTACAATATACCCAGTTACAGATAGCAAACAAATAAGGCACAAAGTAGAAATGGGGTGGACTCTGCGCTCTGCAACAGGTAATGTTGCAAAATTATCTGAAGCCCAAAAGTGTGTTAATGCACAACAATGTGGCACAGGCTAGAAAAACGCACAGTATACTAACAATCTGCATTTATGCGATACTTCTGCTGCCCATTCCACCGTGCTTTTTGCTAAAGTGTGTTCCTTAACCAGGTTCACCTACAGAACATACTTATGAACAAACTGATCAAAAGTTACTTTCTTAAAGACATAGCTTACATACCATACCCGTGCTAGAGCCCAAGAGCTCACAGAAAACTTCCATTTGAAGATCTACAATAGCTTCTAAGACAACTGGATATCTTTTAAGCTAGTTCATATCTCACCTAGATCATGGTCACCTGGTCTTTGTAATAAACTGGAGGGGGGGGGGGGCTAAGATGTCTGCATGAGCACTAAGTGAATGGAGAAGCCACTTCCAACATGATCAAACTAAAACATCCATGGACTACATAAATTGACTATTGAGTAAGTCAACCACATACTAAAAATCCAGAAAAGCACCAAGGTATTCACAGCTATCATGAACATCAACCTACTGAGACCCCAAACATCCATGTGCTGAAAAAGCACTGTGTGTCCCCCCGTCTTAACTGTTAAGATCTTTGAAAAATATACTTTTAAAAAAACTTTACTCTGGACGGTCTTCCATTTTTCCTAACCAGGTTCCACTTTTTGCTAGATTAGGGAGGAAATGCTAAGTAGAAATTTAAACAAAAAGTTTTTAACCATGCTCCAAACTCGTAGTGTTATCCAAGCCCTTTAACCTGGGATCATTCTATTACCCAACTGAATCGATCCAAGGGTGAAAGACCTGTCCACCTAAGTAGAGTAAACCCGTCATATTTAAATTAGAAATAAGCGTATCTTTGAAGAAGGCATATTAACCCAATGAGCTCTTTCACTTGCAGTTCAAATACTTGACTTAAGGAGGCCTTATGCGAGTGACTGCTTCATATCGTGGATGTTACAGATTGAAAAAGGTGTGGCATCTACGGGTAAGCAAGTCCAGTTGAAATCAATTCAGTACTATGGAACATGCCAACAGAACTTTCAAAACCCAACAAAAACCTCCCAAGAGTTATACAATGGAATACTACAACCACAAAGCACAGTACAATATGATGGATGAGCCGTAGTACATAGATAATGTTTCTGAAAATTACTCTAATTGCTTTAGAGTGTGAAATAGGCAGGGAGACTTTACACAAGCATTCATTATGACAGCATTTCATTAACAAATGAGAAAAACAGTGTTTAACATCAATTTGTGACATATAATAACTAGCTGTTTTACATTGTATTCCGATCTGCTTTGTACCACATGCAAATTGATCAAACTCAACTGAAGCAAAGATTATTCCAAATTACTAATCTCAATAAATTTTGGCCTTTTGGTCACAGATGCTCTACATGACCACTTTATCATTCACAAATGTTCCACAATGGGTTCTGGTTCAAATAAAAGGACCTTTGTTAGAAACACTAGTACAACAAAAACCTCAAATGTTCACATGCTAAAGTCAGAAGAGAACTTGCTTTCAGCAACACCTCTGTCTCAGTGTTATCATCAGTCTAGGATACTACAAACACATAGTATATAATTTATTGGACATTGAGCGAGTTCTATGCAATAAAAAAGCAAGCATTGCCAAACCTTGGATTTGGCCTGGTTCTGAGTGTTGACTAAAACATCCAAAACATCCCATAGCAAAAAAATGGAAAAAAGATTGCTTTCTGTAAGCAATTCATCTTTAAGATACATAATTTAATTTGTGATTAGTCGATGTACTTTTGAGATTTCAAAAGGTCACTCATGCACTACAATGCAGGTATTCCATAGGCGGTGGAATGATACACCAAACAGATAAAAGCATGAGGTGAAATAGAAATATGCCTCTGGGCTGAAATAAAACACACTTTGTGTATATTTTAAAGAATTGCTAAAAAGATCAGAGTTCCCTGTCAATCCAATAGACTAAACGTCACAAAGGACCATAAGGAGAGACTACAAATAACCAAGGAAACATGCATTGACAAATCTCATAGTTCTCACCTCTTGGATTGGCAGCGGTCCAGCATGATCACGTAAACAAGAGCATGTATCATCACACATGCACCAGCAGTTATCATGGTGCAGCTATTATGTGGCTTTTTTTCATTTGCCAGTTTAAGATGACAGACAGCCATCTTGGAGAGGCACTTTTTTTTTAATGTGGGAAAGCACATTTTCTCAAAGGAGTACCACAGTAGCCAACTGCAGCTCCTCATAAGTTATAAAAAATTACATACATATAAAATAAATGAGGAAGGATAGAAGTAGAGGGGCGGAATATCAAGTAAGCGTCCAAACAACTGAGTGATGACATTAGCGAGCAGGTACGTGGGGGTTATTGAAAGAAATAAGCCGATCTCGAAGTGGAGGAATGGGAAAGCAACAGAGTGGGGAGGTGGAGACCAACATGGAGAGCACAGTGAAGCAGGGGTGTGAAGGGGGCAGCAGCATACAGGCAAGAGGCCAGAGTAAGAAAACTCATGTACTCCCATGGAGTACTACATGTAAACATATATATAGATCCCTATGCATGAATTTAGGCAGTGGACAACCTATCCATCAAGAAGGATGCAAAAGAAGCTACGCTACAGGACAAGGGACCAATAACAAATAGGAAGGAAAGCCATCAAATAAGAAGCATGCAAAACAGATTTATCAGAAAGGCAACCAATTTTAAGCAAATACTGACTCAAAGCCCTCAATATGAATTGATATTGTGCACAATAGGTCTTTCGACAACATGCAGCTAAAGCTTTTTGAAGGCAAAGATGTAACTTAGCATAGTCTGATCTTCAAAGCACATAAAATAAACACAGCAGCAGAAAGACAATAGTTAAAAAACTGTGACAAAACACGAAAACTAACAATTATTGCAAATTGTATAATTTTAACATCAGCTGATGACAAAAAAATTACAATACAACAAAAGAGCATTCCAGAGTCTGAAACAAAGACAATTCAACCACTGCTCCTTTCTGTGAACTTAGAGGCAGAACGTAAATTATATAACTGAATGTAACTTCTAGGAGATATTCAATGATCATCGGGTGCTTTTTTACTCGCCATCACGCCCCAAAATACCCAGAAATATTTGGGGAGTTCAATCACTAAGAGATAAGGGTGTTACCCTCCCACAAAAAAGAAGACAAAAAGACTTTTGTAAAACCCATCTGGGGGAATGTGAAGACTGGCTTAACCCCATTCTGCTGATCGGATTGAATTGTGCCTGTAGGAGAGGAACACGTCACATGGAAATACAAATTATAATAAACAGATTTTAGAGGGTGAAGCACAAAAGCTGGTGAATAAATGTTTTCCTTTCTTGGTAGGGCGTAAGCAGACTAAAGTCAAAAGAAGAGAACTCATTTAATATTGATTAGGAAAATCAGAGGACTTGTTTGAACTTGCAAGGAATGTAGAGGTAACAAGACAGCGGCATTCTGGATAATTTCAAGGGTGAGCAAATAACTACGGTCTGTGCACTATATACCTAAGAGGGTGGCTGTCTCGTCTATGCAGCCACTGCAGGGAATCGTTTTGGTGCGTGCACTAGTCTTTCCCTCAGCTAACCCATCCTGCTTGAAGAGGAAGACCTTCCACTGTCATCCAGGGCCACTCCAGGTGTGATCCCATGACGTTAAAGTACAAAGTGGGTGCCAAAGTCAAGTGGGACACACTGCTTATACTACATACATAAGCAGCATGCCCGTTCTGGCAGAACCCCTTCTTGCAGATGAGCCTGCAGCAGGACGATCTATGATAAGGGCAGGCACTGGAGGAGAGTTAAGTCCGCTGCCTTCGACACGGTGTCACATGAGATTCTTCTCGGCCGTCTGAGGGAGGTGGGTATAGGAGGTGTGGCCCTGTCCTGGTTGGAGAGTTTTCTCTCGGACCGCTCACAAGGAGTCAGACTGGGCTCCCTTCATTCCACCTTAAGGGAGCTCACCAAGGGAGTGCCACAAGGCTCATGCCTAAGCCCTACACTTTTTAATGTGTATGTGGCCCCCTTGGCTGACATTGTGAGAGAATATGGGTTCACACCGGTGTCGTACGCTGACGACACCCAGCTCCTGTTCCCTTTTCAGTCCCTCACGCCCGCAATAAAAAAATCTTTTGCGGATGGCATGAGAGCGGTCTCAGACTGGATGGCCATAAATTGCCTCCAATGTAACGTAGGCAAAACAGAGGTGATGTTATTTGGGGAGGCCCCTCTTTTGTGGTCCCCAGAATGGTGGCCCCTAGACCTTGGACCAGTACCTAGTCCAAAACAAACAGTGAAAAATCTTGGCGTGCGTCTAGATCAGGCACTATCACTCAAAGAACATACCAGCAAAGTTGCTGGATCATGCTTTCATACCATCGGACTTTTGCGACGTGTCTTTCCGTTTTTGCCCGACTGTCATAGAAAGACCTTGGTCCAGACTCTGGTGGTCAGTAGGCTGGACTACTGTAATGGCCTGTTCATCTCGGCCAACGAGGAACAACTTAATAGATTGCAAGTTGTCCAGAATATCGCGGCAAGGCTGGTCCTGAATGCCTTGCCCAGGTCTCCCTCACGCCCCTTTCTGGACAAACTCCACTGGTTGCCTGTCCGGCAGCGTGTTAAATATAAAATCTGCTGCACCATACACAAATGTCTTTTTGGGTCCGGTCCTAAATATTTAACTGACAAGTTTATTCCCTACAGCCCTGGGCGCTTCTTACGCTCAAGTAATCAGCAGTTGCTTCAGGTCCCTAGGATTAGGAGGGTTAGGCAGGGAGGCCGAGCCCTCTCTTATAAAGGCCCCATTCTTTGGAACTCATTTTCACTTACCCTAAAACAAAACTCTAATTTTCAAACTTTTAGGAAGTCTCTTAAAACCTTCCTATATACAACCTCCTAACTAATGGCAGCCTTTTTAAATTCATGAATCAGTTTAACATCTTTAGTAAAGCGCTAGCGCGGAGACACCCCTTCGGGGGTCGAGTCCTGCGCTATATAAGAATATAAATAAATAAATAAATAAATAAGTGTTGCCCCAGTGCCTTTCCAATGTGGATTCATGCTGGACAATTGTGTGATCTTCCAACAAGAATCCACAGTAGACACCAGGGACTCGCAGAATATTGTGGAAGCAGAACCCCTGCCCACCCCCCAAGGAACAGGGACACATTCTACCCCTAATTAGAAATCAACTCCACTTGGGGACGTCAATCTACCCCGTAAGTGATCTGAGCTTCCCACACAACACTAGGGATTTTTTTTTGCGGTATCAATATTTTGATTAGAATTTTATGTCAGGATCAGAGGCAAGGATTATGTTCATCTTTCTCCACTTACTGCATTCAGGAGCCTTAAAACAAACCTTTCCCGGAAGACCATAAGGAAAAGAGGAAACATCACAAACAATCAGTCAATATATTATATAGTCCATTGTCACGATTAATGCCCTCAATTTCTTCATTGCTCAACAGCCATAAGTCAAGTATTTTATTTTTATTGTCTCCTAGTATTGTGGTGCATATTTAATGTGGTTTATTTCATGGTTTATGTGTTGTTTTTGATGTTTTCATGGTAATTCTGCCGTCTAGTACTTTTGCCTACTTAATTCTTGTTTCTTTTGCTTGTTGCAGCGGGAGCGTTCTCAGCACTCCGCACAAGGCTAAGATTAGCGTTTAAGGGGGTCGTATGCTAGCTACTGGCCTGCCACTAGAGGGCGCTCGTAAAAGCAAACGCGCCACTCCTCTGGCTCCGCGAGCATTGCAAGCAGTTTCTGCAGTTGCAGTGGCGCCGTCTCGCATAGCCCAGCCTTGGCCCATATCTGGGTGCCCCCAACAGCCTGAAAACCTCTAGCTCTCGCAAGTTGAATTGTGCACAGTGTGGGGACAACCACGCCCGCGGAGTCAGGTCTGTAAAAAAAGAGTTAACCCGACACGGCCTGAGAATTACAATGCATGTTCTGTCCAAGTGAATTTGACAGGCCGAGTAGCAATAGTTTTGGGGTTGTTGATTCAGTGGGGGCCAGTTCCAACCTTACAGGCAATGCTGCCCACTCAGGGCTCATAAGCCCATTTTGACTTTATATTGGTGTTCTGGGCCAGAGGCCTATTGCGGCCTACTGTTAAGCCACTAAGCCCCTATCTGGCACAGCATAGACCGGCCCAGGCTGTCTGCCTTTTGTATCGTATAGGGTGTGGTCCCATTTGACACGGAGTCCTTGACTCTCCATACCAGCTAGGTTCCCTAGCGCAACAGTGATTCCTAGCAAGCAAGAATCGGAGGCTGAGTTATCGGGTGAGGAATCTGCCTCTCTCCAGCCACTAGATAAGGAGTTTTGTCAGGCAGTGGACGCCTCAATACAAAATGCTGTGTCCCTAGACTTAGCGACCACAGAAGAAAAAATTGAGAGGGTGGCACAAGTGCACCAAAAACCCAGTGTGGGGACAGAGCGTCCGACAACCCTGCTAAACCCACCCTGCTTGTCGATAAAGATGCTTTTGAGTGCCCCAAGAAGGCCTTCCTGCAAGCCCAGCCACAGTTGCCAGTGCCTGACATCCCCCCCCCCCATGGACTGCCCCCTCGGCTCCACAGAGGATGACGATTCCCAAGGAGAATCCGATGGTGACCCGGGCCCTTCTAGGGCATGGTGCCCCACTTCAGACGAGGCTCATCTGCCTCGCTCCATTCCAGCCGCCTCGCTAGATACTTTGTTTGCTGCAAACATGCTAGACCCAGACGAATTGCTTCATCCTAGTTCCTCCATGTGGTCTCAGAGTGAGAAAGTAGCTACCTACACGCCTGGGAGGCTTCGCAAGCCACTAGAAAAAGAAGTTAGTGCCTGTTTGCCCGCTGACCTCACACATGTCTTTGCAGGCCAAAGTGGCCCTCACTCCAGAGATAGACGAACACATGGCTAGATTTTTGGATAAGTATGTTAGGGACCCCAAGAAGGAAATTAACTGCTTCTGGTGGTCATACCAGGACAAGCTTTCGGGCATTTTGGGGTCACTTACAAAAACTTTAGATATGGCAGAGGAGGCCAAGAAGTCCGGGGCCTTCTTATCCCCTGAAATCCTATCTGGGTGGGCCCTGAGAGTGGTCATACTGCTGGATAATGCAAATGGCGTGCTTTCAGAGGTGAGAGGGGTTCCCTTTTAATTAAGGTGGACCTGAAGCTAGGAACCTGGCAGCTTCAGAAGCTGGCCCCACAGTGCAATGGGGGTTGTTTTCGGACCCCTTTCTAAAAGAGCTTGGAACATTTGTGGCCAAATTCAACTCACTTGATAAGGCACAGACCTCTATCGAGAAAATGTTTTCACCCAAGATTTTTGTCAGGGCCGGATGTGGCAGGGAGCGCTCATTCTGCAGCTCCCAAAAAAATCAAGGCTCCTGCCAAGGGCAATAGCAAGATTGCGAGGTTTGACATCTTTTACCCCTCCCACCGTTTCCAGCACACCCGTGGGGGCAGAGGAGATGGATGTGGCCGAGTCCGAAGATTTGCCCATGGTAAGGACTCGCTTTACTTTCCAGTTAAAAGTGGGAGGATGACTGGCTCTATTCAAAGAGAATTGGAGAGAGGTCACGTTTGAAGCTTGGGTTCTACAGACAATCCAGGGTTTCCGGTAAAAATTCCTGTGGACTCCCAATCAGAATTCCAAACCAAGTCAGTCTTCCCTCATCAATCAAGAGGTAACGGAGCTGGTGATGAAAGGGGCGATCGTGCTTTCAATACTCCACCCATCCGGATTTGTGAGCAACATCTTCCTGGTGGAGAAGAGGGATGGGGCCCAGCGTCCCGTGTTCAACCTCAAAGAATCAAACGAATGGCTGGTATATCGCCATTTCAAAATGGAGGGGATCCATCCCCTTCGGGACCTGCTCCGCCTAGGGGATTGGTTGGTATGGTGTTCCTGACTCACTGCAATTCCTTTGGGGTCATCGGGTCTTCGAGTTTCGGACCTTAGACTTTGGTCTGTCGTTCGCTCCTTGGTTTTTCATCAAGGTACTCAAACCGGTGGTGGAGTTCCTCTCCGTCAGGGACGTACTTTTAATTGTTTATCTCAATGACATTCTGTTGATGGATCAATACTCGTGTAAAATGTCCGCTCATCTCCAGGTGACGGTGGATTTGCTGGAACATCTGGGATTTGTGATAAACCAATTGAAATCCTAAATGGTCCTTTCTCAGCAGACAGCCTTTTTGGGTTTTGTAATCAACTCTCGGGAGTCCACTTTGAGTCTGTCCTCAAAGAAAATGGTGAAGATTTGTCACAAACTCAGAAAGACCATGGCCAGGTGGCACACGTCCCACAGACAGTTGGCCTCTTTACTGGCCCAGTTAGCATCTTCCATTCAAGCAATTTCCTCAGGCCTTCTTCGTAACAGGGCTCTGCAGCATTTGAAATCATATCCACTTCAGGAAACCTTGTCTTATTTGACGATGATACTATTGTCCGAGGATGCCAAGGATGAAATGAGATGGTGGCTAACTACCATGGAGGCCTGGAACAGGAGGGCCAGCTTTGGTCCCAGTCAGGAGCCTGTGATCAAGTCCAATGTCAGCAGGACCCTCTGGTTGGAGGGGGGAGGTGAAGGTGGGGGCTGGCGAGTGGGCAGGGGGGGTGACGCAGGTCCGGTGACAGAATGTGAATCTGGCAGTGATCACAATGCTTTAGAGATCGCAAGTATGGTTTCCAGTGATGGGGGACCTTTTTCTAGGGATTTTCCAATCAGTCTAGCCCAGAGAAAAGACATTCTGCGGGACCCTCTGAGGCATCCATACCATCTAGTCCTGGAGGGGAAACTGTCCCTCGCGGTGTGGAGGATTACAGGTCTAGGTGGAGAGTCAGAGGACTTTCTGAAACAGCTCAAAGCCTTTTGCCCAAGACTTGGGAGGACAGAACCAATAAGAGATACAAGTCTGTCTAGGGCAGATGGTTGCGTTGGTGTGTGCAGAGGAATGCTGATCCAGTGGAATCAGGAGTTGTTCCTATCTTTAACTTTTTATCCTCATTTGTCAATGATGGTATGGTTTACAGGTCAGTAAATAATTTCTGCTCAGCCATTTCTGCAGGTCAATGGCCAACAGAAAGTTTCCAGGTGGGTGAACACCCATTAGTTAGGAAATTGATGAGGGGTGTGAGATTGTCATTGTCTCCTGCGCACAGGTACTCCACCCTGTGGATGTTAATAAGGTCCTCAACTTGTTTCTCTCTTGGCCAAGCAATAGATATCTCTCTAGGAAACAGTTATTAGGTAAGTTGGCTATGTTATGGACTATAACCGCTGGTAAAAAGTGTTTCAGATGTACGAGCCCTGGATATCACGGGTAGGTTATATACCCTGGAAAGGGTTACCTTTCATATCTCACAACAAACTAAGTATAATTCCAGGATTGTTTCTTATCCGTCGTTTTGTGGGTGTCCCAAAATTGTGTAGTACACTGCCTTAAGGCATACAAAGCATCAATAGAAGTTTGCCCGGCTTGGAAACGTCAACTTCTGACTGCTCTAGTTAAGTAAACTGTTCAAGGCAATTTCTTCCCCCATCATAGCCCAATGGCTGAGGGGTGTCATGCAAGATGCAGGAATCGACACTTCTGTGTATGTCACACACTCGGCGAGAGGTGCTATGGCATCTAAAGCTTTTTCTTTAGGGGAAGATATATTGAATATGGCCAATTTGTCATCAGATTCAACGTTTAAGAAGCTCTACTTTAAATCGGCAGTAGATACGGCTATTCTTGTGGTGAATCAGTTTTGAACAAGCATAATCTTCGCCTCCGGTCCTAACACAGAATATAAAATTTCCTGTCATTCCAGAAAGTTTCAATTCTATCAAGAACGCGGAGGAGAGGATTATTCCCAACCGTATCAAGGCTGATTGTTCCCTCCCTTGAGGGTTTGCATCATTGTGAAGTTTCAGATTTAGCAGGGTATAAGTATACTTAAGGTTTTGTTGAGGTGAAAAAGTTATATTGATAATAAAAGGGTATGGTGTACTGTTGTATAAACTTGATGTAGTGTGTGATTTTCATGATAATGTTTCATGCGAATTGGCTTTTTGTCTCATAAGGTATGGTATCTTAATAAATTTAGTGGAAAGGAGTTACAGGATCGTTTTCTATTTTAGGAAATGATGCCTCCAAACAAAATTGAGCCAATGGTAGAATCTTTATGTTGTGAAGCAGCTCTTGCATGAAGAGGGTCCATTAACAGTAGCAAGGGACCATAATACATGGACTAACTGGTTATGATGTTTTCTCTTTCCCTTCTGGTTTTCTGGGAAAGGTAGTTTGTTTTAAGGCTGCTCTATGCAATAAAGTGGAGAAGAGAAGCATAATCCTCACCTCTACATCCTTAATGGAATTGAAAATTTCTATTATGACAGCTGGGAAATGTTATATTGCACACTGAATGCTTTGTGAAAGCAGGGACCACATGCATGGAGTCTAGCCCCCATTCCCCCAAATAGAAATTGTCTCCCCTGGGGCAGATCACATTGATCTGACCACTCCCCACCCCATCGGTGAACCGATTTCCCCAGTAGACAAAAGGGATTTTTTTTTTTTTTAATGGTAGCGTTGACTATTAAACAGAATTAGACTCTGGATGCTTTGAGGGAGCAGGCCACATACCCCTGGGCATGCGGCCTAGCTCCCACTGTCCCCAATTTAAAATAGGCTCTCCTGGGAGCAGATCACCTCAATCTGCCTCCCAGGGGAGCCAATTTCCCCACAGAACACCAGGGATTGGCAGTACCTCGCAGTATCTCGAAAAAGGTCCCGCCCCAGGCATGGGGCCTAGCTCCAGGGCTCGAAAAATCAAAAAATAAATTACTAGACCTTCAGGTCTAGTAAAATCTACTCAACCTAACTGAAATGCACTTGACCTCTGTGAGCAAATGTGACAAGTTAACAAGATTTAAAGGCATTTTTATTGCTCATTCACTTTGTGAGCAATAAAGATACATTTAAATCTTGCTATCTTGTCACATTTGCTCAGCTTTCAGAGACAGAGGACAAAAGTCGAGGGCGAGTAGGACCTAAAAATAGCTTGTCCTAATTAAATCGGGCAGATTTTTTGAGCTCTGAGCTCCCACTGCTCCCAATACAATATCAGCAAACAAGGAATGGGGGGGGGGGGGAGCAGATCGCATCGATCTGCCCCCTAAATGAGCTGATTACACCTCCTACCCCTGAGACAAATTACACTGGTCTGCCACCCCATGAGAGCCAATTGAAGCACTAGGCACCAGGGATTGTATTTTTGGGCTAAATACTTCGTGGGGCAGGCCAACCAATGCATGGGGCCTAGCTTCCATTAAACCGCTCCTCTGGATGTAGATCGCATCGATTTGCCCCAAGGGGGAGTTAAAAACAAAGCACTGGCATTGGGTCACCAGATTGAATGTTGGTATGTGCATTATGGAATGTGGAAATCTAAATTTATAGGGCTAATTGTCATTCTAAAAATGAGGAGTTGGTATCCTCTTAAAATCTACGTGATTAGGTTTTGTTGAATATTCTACGATTGTTTCCTTGTTTGCGAAGAGCTCAGGGATGTACCTCCCCAAAGAGACTTCTGTGACAAAATGGGTCTAGCTGTACGGCATACCTAATGATCAAGAAAAAAGTATTTTTCAGTGTACCAATCAGGATTCAAATTAGTTCCCTTTTGATCAGTCTAGTGTTTTCTTAGAGTCCCACTGGAGGTGACCGATGTCATCTAGCCCAAGTTCTGAACCCTGGCGAGTTGAAATAGCCTAAATTGCATATATTTAGTCAACTGTGTGTGGCAGGTGGGAGAGGACTCCGCCCTCACAGGAGCTCACCCCCACTTGTGCAAATAGCCATTTTTTTGTTTATGTTCCCTAAATAAAAAGCTTGTCTCTCTTTGAGGCATACTGTTTGTGGTTTTTCACCATTTTGTCATTTGGTGTGGTAAATGATTGATATGTGGGCTTTTTTCATGAACTCTTTCACTGTGTGGCTTTTATGGTTTGTTGCATGAGAATTCTAACATAATCAATTATTTTCTCTCTCTTTGAAATTCAATGTGTTTTTTTGAAGTGCTATTGTTTTTCGGTGTTGGCAGGAAATGTCTTCTGCTGATTTTTTGTGGAAGGTAAGAGGTTCTATTTTATGGTAAATGTGTGCTGTGTGTTGGTGAGACCTGTCTGTTACTGGTATTTGGCCACTGCTCTATTTGATGGCATAGGGAGCCTACAGAGGCATAGTGATTGCTCTTCATCTGTCTCCAGTGATTGGAATGTTCTGTACTCCTTGCAATTTTGTTTTCTGTATTGCCTTTTGTAAAAATTGCTTTGTTTACATTTTTCTCCTTGTCATGTAACTCTCTGTAACTGTGGTGGTGTTAATGGCTGGATTTCTTTCTGAGTTTGCCTACTTTTTATTGAATGCAAGTCATTTGTGTGTGCAGTTTGTTTTTAACTATGGCATTAGTGTCATTTCACAAATGTATTCTCAGAATGTGCGTGAATGCCCCCATTGGGCTTTCCTGATGATCGTGTGATGGTGCTAGAGTCATATTCTTACCGATGGTGGGATCATGGTCTAGTCCTACAGTGGTCATGGTCATTTTCTACTCTCAGCTGTCCCCACTCAAAGAAGGACTATTTGGGTTTTTATTTGGCTTCAATGTTATATCCCTATGGATAATATCTGCTGCCTTCTTTCTCGTAGAAGTTTGCTGATTTGTTTATAGGGTCTTTGGAGTTCCAATTGTGATTTGCTCTTTTTTCCCCTTCCACATGGTTACTGACACCTCAAGTATTAGTGACTGAGTGGGTTAGGACTGTAGTTGCATTATGAAGATGTTTACAAAAGTGCTCATAGAAGGAGTAAAACACTTTTCAAAATTTGCAATAATTTTTTCTGTGGGCTTTCCTCTAGGGTCGGTTATTTTTATGGAGCCAATTTATTTTGGAGTCTGGGGATTGTGTTTTCATATACGTTGATTGTGAGGCGGCATTACTGGTTGGTGGGCTCACCAAGAAAATGTTTTTACTGGTGCAAACCATTTGCAAACGTAATGGCTCTGTTTTAGGGGGATTTCTCATGGATGATGCAGTCTATTTGGTGGATACCTCTTGGTTTTTCAGGTTGTTAAATTATAAAATGTAATGGCATCGGAAGGAGTTTGTGGGGAAGATGTACATACTTTGTGTTTTTTATTCCAGATAAGTCAGCTGAGCTATGTGTGTTGTGCTGGAGCTTTGTTACTGGTGGGATTAGGTACATTGTATTGCAGACTCCTTCACTATAGCTTTCTGCTACGGTATGACTGCTGCCAAGGTGGCCAGCATTCTATGGGAGTCCTCCTCAGATGCTGAGTCTGTCACAGAGCCTGCATCAGAAGTAGGGGATCTTACAAAAGATTCAAACAGTGACTATCTTGTAAACGAAGAACCTTCTGATGGGGTGTCTACTTCAAGTGCAGATGAAGTAGCTCGCGTGCAGCAAGTGTCTCCAATTGGTGTTCAGATGTAAGAAGGTGCTGTGATACTACCTGTTCAGGGACCACATCAGGAGGCCAGCATGCCAGGTCCTGTGGCCACCAATTGTGACAGATGAAGGCTAGTTTGCCCCAATACATTCCAGCCTGTGCTGCCACTGTATATTGGTGCTACGTGCACAGCAAACACAGACAATTCTTTGCCCGTACAGTTTTTTGAGCTATCCATGTATGATGTTTTCCTAGAAGAAACAGTTCAGCAGACCGGTTTGTATGCTGAACAATTTATGAGAGATCGTAGTTCTACCCTAGATCCCGATTTTCAAGCTGGTCCATGGATTCCAACCAATGTTGTTGAACTGAAAAATATGTTGAATTTTTCTTTTCCTGAAGAAGCCATCCCTGGCTTCGTATTGCAACAGAAATTCCAAAAGTTCTACTATATTTTGTAAGCATTATGCCCAGAGACCATTTTCAGCTCCTACAGAGAATGCTGCATTTCACTGACAACAGAGCAACATTGCCCAGAGACCACCCAGATCATAATAGGCTCTTTAAAATGTGGCCACTGCTGAATCACTTAATTGAGCATTTTTCTGCCACATATATTCCTTGGCAGAGTATATGGTGATGTATAAGGGCGTCTGATAATTAGACAGTATCTACCCAGCAAAAGGGGGTCTATATGGTGTTAGACTGTACATGCTATGTGACAATACCATTGGATACTCTTATAATTTCGGAGTGAACACTGAAAAGATTATAACATCAAAAAAACTGATTGCCAACCATCTTAAGGAGTGTCTGAGAAAAATGTGTGGGAATTATACGATATCTTTTTCACCCAGATCACCCTTTGTAATTGGACAATTTTTACAGAGTACTGAAGTTGTTCAAGTAATTAATTATACAGAGATGACACTGCGGCTTGCAGTACCATAAACAGCAACTGTAAAGTATTTCCCAGACAACCTATTTGCAAAATAACATGCAACTGTTGAATACATTGCCCTGCTGGGAAAGAGTTGCTTGCTCTCAAATAACATAACCGTCATGATGGCCTTATGCTCGCCACTATACACGATGGGAGTTTGTCACCTGTTACCGTTTGGTGTCATGTTGATGAAGTCTACAAACTAACTTGTATCTTAGACTACACAAGTACATGGGGTGCAGCCAGGGTGGATCAAAAGCTGCAGCCTTACAATGCTGCATGTAGGGCTACTATTTTATATAAAACGGTGGTGATGCACATTATGCATTTCGCTACTCTTAACACTTCTGTGATGTACCAAGTCAATTCCCCAGAGAACAAACTGTGGTTCCTAAATTTTAAATTGTCTTTGATAGACAGCCTTACTGCTGTTGATACATGTGTGTCTGAGAAGAGCATTGGTGTTTTAGGTTTATTAGATTGTGTGGCGAGCTCTTGGCAGACTGTATTCCTCCAAAACCTAAAAAGGCATTTCCAACTCGGAGATGCCAAGTATGAACACAAAGAGTGCTACATAAGAAGAGTCGATGTTGCTGTCTGGAGTGTACCTCGAAGTCTGGCCTGTGTCAATGGCCTTGTTATAGACTGTACCATACATTGTTGTTTTATTGGGAACAGCCTTCAATGATAGCTGGCTTTCTTGTTGCCCATGATTTGGTGGACAAAAGGAGAATGTAAGTAAAATGTGTGTTTTTAGCCTAAAGTTTGAGGTTTGCAAAGGCTTCTGGGTTTGTGAGATCTATACAAGTCACTCCACCTCGGACTCCCCAAGGTGTCTGGATTCTGTAGGTTTCCCTGGGTGCCAGCTGAGCTAGGGCACACCCACTAACATCCCAAAGTGTAGCCAGAAGATGTGTGGAAACACAAAATAGAAAAATATTTGTCATTTATTTTGGAATTTTTGCAATGCTTTTGTGGTTTCCAAATGTAGGCCAGTTTTCAAGAAAGGCGATATTTTGTAAAATGCCCTCTGAATCACGATAGTATGGGTAACCACAAATTCAGAGGTGTACAAATAACCACTATTCCTAAACTCAGTATATTCTATACATTTACTTCATATCCATTTTTTTCCTTTATATTTTACCATAGGTATTGCTGTATAATTGATAGACAATGAAAAATTGTTGTAAGGCACATCTTAGTTGACAGTATTTTCAAGTAGAGAAATTAAGTCTTGCTTTTGTTGTGACTGGATATGATGGGACTGGCATGTGTGAATAGAGGGTTGCTGTGTGTCTGAGTAGGCTGCGAGAATTAGATGGATCTGGATGCTATGTGACTGAGGATGCTGGTATGAAGTTTTGCAACTTTTTGTGAATGAGGGTGATGGGATTGGCATGTGTGACTCGAGGAATGTGAAAATTACTGGGTGCTGTAATAGTGGAGAAAAAAATACAAGTGCGGATATTTGATTGAGGAGATCTGTGGTGACTTTATAGATGGGAGTGTTGAGTGTATGTAGATTGCAATGGTGAATAATTTTAGATGAAGTTGTTATTTGCCTGCATAGGAGTGTATTTGTTATCTGTGGATACTTGTCTGACAAGCGAGTTTTACTGTGAGTGACTGATGCTAGAGAATGTGGAGTCTTTCTAAATGATATAGTTGCGCAGTGTGAACAGGGAAACAGTTGGAGCCTTGACGTGGCTTCACTGTTCACGGCTAAGTGTTGATCCCTTACTTTTCTCATCATGTATTCCATTTCCAATTTCCTTACCCTCTTCCATGCTCATGATGAGCTGAGCTCGTCATGAGGCACGGCGCTCCGGTGCTCATGACAAGCTCAGCTCGGAAACTGGTGTGGTCATGACGAGCTCAGCTCGTCATGAGCACACGAGCACCGTGCCTCATTACGAGCTGAGCACCAGGGCGCTGCGCGCGCCCCCCGAGCACAGCAGGGGAATTACCTCCGCACGGAAGGGGTTAATAAATGCAGGTCTTTTTAGTTTGGGGGGAGCCAAGGTATACAGTAGCAATTTTTACAATCCTCTTCCTTCATGTCGGATCATGCATCACAAGTACTTTTTTACTTTTACCAGAGAGTTCCTGTTATTATTTTTTAAGAACTCTTTTTTTTTTTTGTCAGCTCTACCCGTTACTGCAATAGTGTTGTGTGGAACTCATTATGGTCACTTGCTTTCATATTTTGGAACCAAAATCTTCAAATGTGCAAAATGTATCTGTAGGAATGTAACTGTCGCATGTCATTGTTTAAGTTACTTGTTTGTGCTGGATGAGTCTTTCAAACGTGAGATCGCGTTGACTGGTAGAAATTTTCTGAGTATACTCGCAGATCCTGTAACTTTCTAGCACAGAAAATGGCTGCAAGTGAATGATTATAGTCAAAGATTGAGGTTTGCAGGGCAAGATCATAAGAAAACTTCATGGGATCCACAGAAATCACACACCTCTGAAATCCCCTTGGTGTCTAGTTTCGAGAAATATTCGAGTTTCATAGGTTTCCCAAGGTGGCAGTCACATTCGGCCGAGCTACGCACGAGGGATACCATTTTACTTCAGAACGTGTAAACGCAGAATGGTAGAATTTTATGGAACACCGCATATTCCAGAACTATATAAATGTGAAGGAAATGCTTGTTTTCAGCAAACATTGGAGGTTTGCAATGCCTTGCCATGCCTTCTGAGGGTTGGAGAAAACTGGATTATTATTTGGGCTGGGTGGCGACCCACCTCATGGAATATTCACTATCTTTGGCAGGGTCAACCCTCAAAGTCACTAAATTAACATGAGCAAAATCACCCTGCTAGCTATGGCACAAAGAGGACAAGCTTAACTGATAGTAATGTTTAAGTATTTATGCAGTTTCAAAACAAGAATTAAGTCAAAATGCTAAACAACATAAACCCCAAACAGAATTAAAAAGTAGAGTAAAATGTAATAAACAAAATGACAAAAATACAATGAGGGTAACCGCAAATATCAATGTTTAAAGTTTTATGTTGGAATGGCGCCAAAAAGCACAAAGTCAATACTCACAGTAGACCAGAACCTAGGCACAATTTGAGGCTGACCATGAGCGGGATACACCAACCACGTTCTTCCAGGTCAAAGATTTTACTTTCTGACTTTAGTCCTTTAAGTCCCAATCCACCACAGGAGTACACTTGTAAAAGCTCCTCAGGAGAGGCACTTAGAGACTCACAGGATGTGAGGCAGAGGCCAACAGTCCAGCACAGGTTAATTTACCACTGGGCAGTTGCAGGAAAGGCCTCTTGTTGCTTGTTGTGTCCCTGTAGCTTTAACTCTTAGTCAACCTTATGACCCTTAGAGTCCATTTTTTTGTCTGGGGTACAAGATGGAGTAGGTCCAGTGCTTCAGGGTTCCTCTCTGTTCACAGACAGCAGGTCCAGTCCTCTTCCATTCTTCCTCGGTCCAGTAGTGGTCTTAAGGTTCTCCTAGGTGGTAGCTGAGCATGGGCCACACTCCACAACTATACACATTGAAATTAGACATCTCCATGTAGTGATTTAGGAATTTTCCTTTGTAAGAACTAGGTCCAGCCACAAAAGTGGGGTAACATTTTTACCTATTGGGAGCCGTGTTGTGGGAAACTCATGAATCATCACAGATTTAGGAACTTTCTCTTACAGAAATGTAAGGAAAATGTGTGTTTTAGCCAAAGATTGAGGTTTGCAAGGGCTTTTTGGTAAAAAAAAAAAAAGCAACAAACAATTGTGATATCAACAACAGTCACACCACTTTTGACTACCCAGGCTATCTAGTTTTCAGAAATGGCAGGGATTTATAGGTTCATATTGCGTTTTGGGGCTTTTCCTGTTGCGTGCACTAGGCGCACCCAGACAAGTGGGGTCAAGTTGTTTTAATCAGAAGATATGCAGTAACATAAAATAGTAGAATATTTATTATTACCATTTGGATTTCTCTGCATTGCATTTCGTAGATTACAAATGGCAGCCAGTTTGCAAAAAAAGATCATTTGTAAAATGCCTTCTGTATCACAACATGTGAAACCTCAAATTCAAAAGTGTGCATATAACTACTGTTCCTAAACTCAGTATCTTGTGTACACTCCAGAAATACATCGGTTTACTCCATATCCATTTGTAATTCCTTTTATTTAACTATATGAATTGCTGTATAGTCTGTAGATAATAATCGTAAGGTGCAGCCCCGTTGATGGCTCTGGGTAGCCAATGTTTTTTTTTGAGAACCCAAAACCTTATTTCTCCCCATAACCGGAAAGGGTTATTACAGGTAAAGGTAAATTGGGTTTGTAACTCAGCCATTGTGGCAAAAATTACTCACTCTATGCAGACGACCTGCTGCTTTATGTGCGGGACCTCACCGCGGTACCGGCCGAGCTATCGGATATCTTCCGAACCTTCGCGGAGGTCTCGGGCCTCAGGGTCAACTGGGCCAAGTCCGGAGTATACTCGTTCAGCCGAGACCAGGAGGAATGCGGTGTGCACCTTGGAGGGGCCCGGCTCGCTTGGTACCCGGCCACGTTTAAATACCTGGGGCTGCACATCTATAGAGACCCACAGGACATACTGGAGGGCAACCTGGTGCGCGCCATTTCCTCCCTGCGAGCCCAGATGTCCTTCTGGAAAACTCTGCCGCTGAACGTGCCCAGCCGAATAGCTCTTTCCAAAATGATAGCGCTCCCCAGGTTACTCTATCACTTCGCGAATATCCCTACGAATGTCCCCGCACGGATATTCCGCAACCTGGAATCGATGCTTCGCGGCTTGATCTGGAACGCGGGACGACCACGAGTGGCGCTGGCTAAACTGTACTCCCCGACTGCGGAGGGAGGATTGGCTGTCCCCAACATGGAGCTGTACTACCTGGCTGCACAGCTCCAATGGGTGACGTACTGGCTCAGCGATACGCATCTAGACGACACGGCCACTGCAGACCACCAATGGACCCACCCTCGGGTTTGCGCCCTGTTTCACCCATTAACCAAAGGACCCCGTCCTCTACCCTTGCATTTGGCCGTGGCCCGCAAATGCTTTCTCCGGAGCCTGAAACTGACACGAACTGCCAAACCATATGCTCCTGCTCTCCCCCTGCTGGGCACCCCCAGGAGGAGTGGGATGGTCACGCAGCGCAATCTAGACCGCTGGGTCACAGCCGGAGTAGAGACCATGGGCGACCTGTATGCTGACGGGGCCCTTCTCCCATTTGCGGAACTATCGGAAACCACGGGACTGCCGGCTGGGCAATTCCTACTCCATGCGTCGGTACTGCGGGCATACACTGACTCCTGGGGAGACATCCGGGATGAGCCGCCGGTACACCACCTGCTCCAATATCTACATGTAATGGGCAGGGGCGCGCACATCACGCATTGGTTAGCACAGGCGCTTCTCATCCACACGCAAAAACCCACAATACAGATTAGGGCTAAATGGGCGGCGCACCGAGGGAGGGAATGGACAGATAAGGAGTGGAACCTGGTCCTAGCCAGTCCCGTGAACGTCCCCCGCAATTCCCGCTTTCGTGTCATTCAACTGTACATATTGCACCAGGCATACCTAACGCCGGATAGAATAAACAGATACTTTGCGATTGACACTGCCGTTTGTCCCAGATGTGACCTGCTGGGTGCGGATATCCTACACATGCTTTGGCACTGCCCAACCCTGACCGCGTACTGGGGGGAGGTGACTTCACTCCTGAATCACAGCACAGGCCCGGGTCTGCCGGACACGTGGGAGGCGTGCGTTCTCGGACTCTATAAAAGAACCAAACTGAACAAACCACAGGCACGGTTCTGGGATCTGGGCCTCATCACGGCCAAGCGCCTGCTTACAAGGCATTGGAAACGGCGAGAACCGCCTACCCCGAAACACTGGTTCACATCCTTTACTAACTGGGCCGGGGCGGAGGGCACGGCGCTTCGCAGGGAAGAAATAGCGGGTCTGCGGCAGTTCCCGATCGCACAGCTCTGGGATGGCTTCCTGGGGTCCCTGCGGGGGGAGGGCGCTGTCAGGGGGCTCACGTAGGATGGGCGACACCGGAGGTGAGCCACGGAGGCTCCAACTCTATTGCAGGGACCACCACCCGCGGCAGCGCCCCCCCCACCCCCCGACACAGACATGGCTCACCCAGCGCGCAGGCCTCAGACACGGTTCGACGCCCACGCAGGCGCCCACTGGCGGTCATCGCCCAGCAACACGCCCACAGCACAGAGCTGCCGACATTGCCCCCGCAAGCACACTCCACCCCCCCCCCCCCCCCCACCCTCATATTTGTTCACATGTTTGTAGTATCGGACCCCTGCTCACCGGTGGTGGCCTTTCCAACCCCCCATGTTACGGTGGGTAGAAACCGTCAACGGCGCCCCAGGTGGCGACTACAGGCGTAGACGCCGCTTGATACACCGACAGCGAGGCCACTACACCTGACTGCTACATGCTCCGTTAATCAGGCCGGCGACCGGCGAAATACCAAGGCCCCAAAGGAGCTGTCCCACTTTAGGCCCGAGGACACTTGCACATGTACACCACTGACCCCCTGCCGTACTGTAATATCATCGGCACATACCACACTGTTCAGAGGTGTCTCCTATCTACACCGTGCGACTGGGACGGACTTGATGTGGGGAAGTCACGATAGGAAAGTTGGAACATGCCGATACGAACTGTTTTGTTTAGTTTGCTGTATTCATGGCTTAGTTCTAGAAAAACTGAAAAATAAGACGTCATTTATGGACCTATTCTTTTCTTGATTTCTGACAATATGACTATACTATTTATGACCTACTGTAACGGGGACAAATGGGGCGCAATGAAACGCCCTCATATGCAGAATTGCACCCTCACGATTTACAGTTCCATTGCAGCCGGCCCGCAGGGTTGTAGGCTTTGCTGTGTGTAATGCACCCTTGAGCATTAATAAACGTCTTCAAAAACAAAAAAAACAACAACAAAAAAATTGTGGCAAAAATTACCAGCGAAAACGGCGTATTATATGGCTTTTTTCTTACTCACGTTCTTTCGTTTTTTATTTCAACAGTTAATTTCTTCGAGATAACCTTGTGGAATCAACACAAATAATCTCTTCTTGAAATTACACGTTTGCATAATTTTCAGAAATGTATAACTTTCATAAATCACCCTTGGGGATGGCACATGTGTCTACCACAAACTGCAAGTAGGCTGAAACTACAAAAATTCAGAAAAAAGGTCCACCTCTTTGAAAAATGCAAAACACTGTGATAAATTGTTTTTAATATAACTGCTTTTTGCTGAAAGCAGGAAAGATGGCGATCCTAGCACAACAAACCTTTTATTGAAGCTATTTTTTAGAAGAAGAAAAAATAGGATTTCTTACACACAACTCCAAATGTTCCCATTAAACAAAACCCAACAAAATGTGGCTATAGTTTGGCTATTTTCTCAGTTCGCTCCACTGGAATCCACAACCCCTGAATACCTTTTGAATCCCCACGATGTTGGCAAAAAAAGTATGCAAGTTTGGTGGATACCTTACTTGGAAAAAAAGTTATGAAGATTTAAGCGCAAAGTACCCCAAACATTGAAAAACTGCTTGGCACTGAAGTGAAACATGCCTGGCAGTCAAGAGGTTAAAAGGGAATAGTGGAATAGATTTCAGATTTAAATCAGACTAATAGGATTTCTTCCCCCCCCCCCCCGCCCCAGACTTTATTTTATTTTTTTAAATGTTATCAATTTTTATTTAAGCAGTACTACACTTAAGGAATACATGTAAAAAGAGGTCTGTTGCAGTCTTATACTCAACACCACCCATCTCAAGTATACTGTTATCTCAAAGCAGACTTGAGTCACGCAACACAATAGCAGAGGAGAGATAATCGTTCTCCTTCAATCAAGGGCTTGGTGTTAGTGGGAGGTAATTTAAGTAGTATCACTGTACACAATACTACACCAAATTTAAACCAGGGTCTCCAAATGTTGTCAACTTTCTTTAGGCAACACCAGCTAGTATCTATGGACTTCGATGCCACCAAACATCAATGTGATAAAAATCAATGAACCTAACAGAATTATTTTGGTGTTAGTTCCTATAGCGTTTAATTAGGAGAAAATGTACTTTCACCCAGTTCCAGAACAGCTGAATCTTACATGCAAGGTGGTGTGAAAAAACTGCCCGTCTGACCAGTGCCTTTCAAGCACTAATCATTCTGTTTTCCCAAACTGCATCCATTCTGTATAGGTATAATAGATCCCATGCAAAGCTTTAAATGTCACTTATCTGAAACTAAGGCCTGACTTGCCCCTCCCTATGAATTTGATGTACCTCTTCCCATTCCTTATCATCTTATCCAGGTCACTAGATAAGTTACCTCACACTATGGAACTTACCCAGTTGGATCTTAGACAGTCCAACAACTGCAGTATTGTTATCCAACCTTTTATAAATTAGGGGCACTGAATTTTTGATTAACAGATCAGTCAGGACTCCATTTTCTACTAGATAACAGTCCTTGATTAATTTATTTTGCCAATGTGCTTAGTCAAAGTGTTAATCGTTATAATATAAAAAAATCTTTAGTTTTAACTAGTGCATCCAGGAGTGTAATTGTGCAAATGTCTTTGCAACCTCCTGACCCCACACATTATCCAGTTTGGAGATTCCTACCCGATCCCTTTTACTCAACTCCTTGACATGTTTCAGTTGTAGCAAACTCTCACAGGTCTAAATGAAGGTAGCACTGGTCAAAATACCTTTACAACCCAGTTTTTTTAGCCATATGTTCCAAGCTGGTTGATAGGCTCTGGCAGTTTATGTGAAACACGTCCTTGTAAAGAAAATACTAGGGTAACCCCCAACCACTGAGCATGGAGGTTGGTTTTTAAAGAAGGTTCCAGTTACAACAAACAACCACTCAGTCACTATCACCATTTATGTAGGTATGAGGGATAATATATTAGTCATTAAAGTAGCACTCTCAAACCTGAAAAGTTAGAGAGCTTTAAAACTGCTGTATCAGAGTAGGGGCAGATATATTATTTCAAAAAGCTAACAGTGAATATAACACAATTTATACACAACAGTACAAAAACAAATAAGATATCTACAACTGTAGTCAGGAAGATAATTAATGAAGAGTGTATACAAAGATCTAATAGAATTCAGAAAAAAAATTAAAATCATATCATATTTTCAGATCAGAGACAAATGAATCAAATACGATTGTACAACTTTACTCGAGAAAATCATTATTGCTTATGTTGCACTCACTTTTATTAGTTGAAAAATATCTGTGTATTTACACTTAAGGCCAAGTAGGGTCAGGACATTCATGCATTTATAAGCAAGCCATGCTATTTTAAAGAAAACCCTGTCTCCCACTGGAAGAAACTGAAGGGGTTTTCTAATGTCAATACCACAATCTAATATGTTTGGGCGGCTTTAGCTCGGACTGCCACAAATGTATTTTTTTACAATGTGGTTGAGGAGGAATCATGCAAAAAATTACAGTAGTCAGTCCTTGCTATTATGATCACTATTCCCCCTTAGATTTCAAGAAGTGTAGGGGTTCTCCACAGTGTATATATTTATCAGCTTCTATGGTGTACTGCTACCAAAAAAGTGTTGACAGTTATACTCAACGATTCCTATTTCAGATTTTAATATGCTTTATTACCCATGAACAGGCCACATTATTGCCTTCATCTGTTAGCGAGATGGATTATACGGAAATGTATAAGCAGGACTACATCTTACTATGTGCATTTGAATCTGAATCTCAAAATAGTGCTTTTTTAATCAGTATTAAGTTCCAGAAAACTTTTATTTGTACAGTCCTTTACATGTATCTAATACTCTCTGGTACAGGATGAAGATTTTATGTTCTTGCAAAACCACTTCAGGGCTCTGGTAGAGACATTGTCTGCAATGTCCAACAAGTTCCGATGGTCTCCTGTTAAACCTGCTGTTTTCTGTGTGAGTAGGTCCTGTATGGCTTCATGCCCCTCATCTGCTGAGTTTTATCTCACATCCACACAAGTGCTGTTGTAGCATCTGTGTTACTACTAGAATACATTTTCTCTATGCAAGTATATTATGGGTTTAGAACAACTTTTTCCCGTAATGCTGCTATAATAAAGCTTTAGTAATAAGCCTACAGATCAAATCCGAAGAGTGTATTAAGAGGGTTGTTAAATCCATTTTCCTGTTACTGGGTACAATGAGTAATTGATTTCTGCTGTTCAGAATCTGATGGGTGTATAAACGACATCTTTAATTGACGAATTTGGTGATAAACAGCAGAAAAAAAGAGGATAACGAAATGAGAAATCTAATGGGTTAAAGAAGAGAGTCAACAATGAACCTACATTAAGTACAGTTAAAAATGTAGCTAATATAAGAGGAGCAAGAGAAAGCCCTAGTTAACAGGAAGATACAAATGCAAGGCAAACTGTTGAATTTCGGTTTCATATGATTGCAGCAGCAACAGACTGTCACCAAAGCATAAACTTCTGAGAATAAGAAACAAATTATGGAAGGAGCCAAAAGGTCTAAAAAAGCAAGGTTCAGTGGGATTGAGAAATAAGCTTTTACAAAAGCTTAAACTTCTCGAAGCGAAGAAAAAAATTAATTAAAGGGAGAAGAAAAAGCCTTAAAGAAGTGAGCCACGCGTGTACGGATTCAGCGTAGACATAAAATGCAGAGGGAAATGAGATGATGTTTAGGAAGAATAGGGCACAATGAAAACCGAATCGTCTGTAGAACAGGACTTTTAGAAAGCCAGGAAAGAATCAATAAAATAGTGAACCTGAAAGGACGCACTTGGAGAGTTGGAGTTCAAATTTCTCAACCCTCATTGTGGACACATTCTTACTTCCGGTCAAGACACACATAAAAAGTGTATGTCATACGAATATGAAAGTGCTGAACCCTTCCTAAACAGGTATGGAGACGACTGTAGCCCTGACAACATTGGGTTCATAAATAATGTACTGTTTACTCACACTCTAAAAAAAAAAACGTCAACAGCAATAGGAGTTGAAACTTACAAAGATGAGCATAAACCCCCTTGAAGGTATGCATTAAGCACTTGATACTAACGGCCCGGCCCCTAATGACTCACAGGGTATGCAGTCTTACTCAGGAGCTGTCAATTGCTTCTTCTGAGGAGCAGGGTAACCCAGATACTGACTGCCATGGGACAGGATTATTTCTATATGATAACATTTCTCTTCTCTGATTTCAGAGTGGCAAAGGGACACTTTGGACCAAGCATTTCCAACGAGTAGCTTGTGGGCTACGAATATATGATTATACCACGCTTACAATTACCACGCATGGCTTTACCACGCGAATTTTACATCGCAAGTGGCTTTACCACGCTGGTATTTACAACGAAGGACTATACCACGCGTAAAAAAACGTCTTACCTGCACGTCTTTCACCAGCAGCCCTTACTTCCATCCACCATGGAAACAAACGTCAAAACACGTCTACCAAAATAAAAAAAAGACTGCTATTTTGACGTACCCTGCACGTCTTTGAAGGAGGCTTTTTCCTTATACTTAAAAAATAATGTGCGTTTTTAAAATTTATTCAAACAATTATTATTTTTGGGGGGGGAGACCCCCCCCCAGCCCCCCGAGCCCCCAGCCCCCGAGCCTCCCCCCAGCCCCCCGAGCTTTCCCCCCAGCCCCCCAAGCCTCCCCCACCCCCCCCAAGCCCACGCAGAACGACTGTAAGGAATACCACGTCTCTCCCCAACCCACGCAGAACGTACTTGCGTGGTAAAGACCGTCGTGGAAGGCACCCGCGTTGGAAAAACGTTTACGTGGTAAGTGTAGCGTGGTAAACGTTATGCGTGGTGATGCCTTCGGAGTAAATGATGTTTCCCGTGGGCTACCAGTAGCTCTCCAGCTACATGCAAGTTGTTCTCCTGCATGCAGCCTACTAATATAGAAGCTTTTGCTTGGCTGAAATATTATTTATATACAAGAACTAAATATCAAATATTCAAGAAGAAAATATGTAAATGTTTAGGACTCATAAGCTGATGTTTAGGAAATTTTCAAAATGTAAAGCTATTATTTGAATTGGAGAGATGTTTTACTCATATTATTAACTTGGTGCCAGGGGGCTGCAGCTATGATAGTTATGTATTGCCCATGTAGATGCCTTCAAAATCGATAGTGCTTTTATATCTTTACTGCTGGCAACCATGCCTAATGCACTGATATGATCACTGTTGACAATCCTGGATGGGGTGGTCACCATCACATCACCAACACTAGTTTGGAGTGATTTATGTTGAACTCAAGTAGCCCTTATTACAGAAAAGGTTGGAGACCCCTGCTTTGGACTAATCCTGCTGAGGTGGGCTGGGGGGCACCAGGTTCTGCCTGAATTATCCTGCCCCCATAAGAGGGAGTGAGCAATAAATGCTGATGCTCATACAGTAAACTCAATGACAAAGGATCATCCAAAGGCACTTGGTGACCAGAAGAAAGTGTTCCAAGTTAATACTGGGCCGCGTGGACACTGCCCCACCTACCATGAAGTTGAGTACACCTTTGGTTGACCACACTAAGAAATTAATAGATAGTGCCATCTGTCTATGCACCAAAGCAGGCCATTAAGCCCTTGCGGCGCAGATTTCATAGAAGTATGCTCATATCTCCAAGGTCAAGTACATTCGCGACACAATTTAAACTCAGAACTCAATACACAAGTCAGCGTCCACTACATTTGAGAGTACTAGGATCAATGAGGAAGTAAATTCGGCAAAAGGTTTCTAGAACACAATTCCTTCACAAGTGGACTGTGTGACTATCAATGCCCTGAACAGGGTCTAAGATTAGTAAACTTACACTTAGGTGCTGAACCAACCACTGAATGGGCCAGTTCATGCCCTAGGCATGTTATATTTGATTTGGCGACCTCCAAGTTGCCAACATCTTTGAATGATTTAGGGACCTTACAGGTGCTAAGCTGTAATGTGAACGCAGTGATCCCACCTCCCCCAGGTGCTCACGTTCACAGTTAGACTCAGTAGCCCTTAGAAACTGCTACTATATTATACATTGTAAAGCTAGGTGGGAAACCAATAAAGGATTCTCTATAATCTAATACATTTTAGGGCCCCCAAAAGGCCACTAATGCCTCCAAGGTACGTGCAGTGTAAAGTTTACCGATTACTTTTGTTCACTGAGACAACTCGTCTAAAATGCTTTCCATAATTTAACAAATGACTGCATACTTGGAGTGGTGGTCTGAGTTCAGATCACTGAAGGAATGACACTAACACATTTGATTGTAATAGTTAAATGAGAGCCTAGAATGCAAAAGCTGTAACCCAGGAACAATGAGTTATCTGGAAATCCCAATTCAGTGAATACTAAGCACCAACTAACCTTTAAAAAGACAGGTACTGAGTACCTGCACTTCATTAATTTGAAGGGAAAAGTGGCTGCACTTCTCAGCACTTGTGCAATACTTTTAATAAAGACTACCAGCACTTCTCCATAGCAAGCAGGTACGGTGAGGAGTACCTGCACATTTGGATTTTCGTTTATTGCACTAGTCATCTAGAATAATACTCAGTGCCCCCTTGATAGAAGTGGTAAGGCCCCTACTACTAGTGCTGGGCCGTTCCTAGCTGCACATACAGGACAGGAGGCTAGACTCAACATGACATTTTAAGTCTCCCCCGGAGGTTAGAGTCCAAAGTACCAATCCCCACAGGCTACACTCAGTGACCATCGCTACCACCCTCTCTTCTTGCATAAGGTCGGGGCAATGATTGATAACCGAATCCCGCCGCCATTTTACAACTGCCAGTTGGGTCCCCACCGACTGTCAGCGCCCCTTCATTCACTCTATTAAGACCCCCCTCCTCCCTTCTAAATCCGCTATCTCCAAAATCCAGACTGTCAACGGAAGAGGCTTTAGAAGTGTGCAGCCCCTCCCTCCCAGGGGCGGGCACCACCATGGGAAACGCCCCCGCTCTGCTCGCCAGCCGGTACCTGTACGGTGGTGCCACGGCGGCATGCGGGAAACCGTAATAATTACTCGCCGCCATCTTGGTGTCTTCTCAAAACCAAACCCGGCCGGTGAAAAGGGGGCGGGGCTCCGAGCAGGTCACGTGCCGGCCGGCACGAGAGCGGAGCAGACACCGGCGTCGCTTGTCAAACCCCCTAAGCGCGCGCCGAATCTCGGTAACACTGCGCATGCTCAGTGTGCAGTAGACCGAACGAGATGCTCTTGGCTCGTGCCTGTTATGGTGCGCATGCGCTCTGTCTGGGTGGATAGGTAAATGTATAGGTAGAGGTAACATACATAGTCACGGCACGTACCTATACATTTGAGGAAGAACACGTGATTTTTATGAACATTTTATTTTTATTTTTTGCCTTTGTTATAAGTAATTTATTTAAGTGGGAATTTTGAAAATGTATTTTGTTTCTTGTGTCCCTATCATGGACCTTTTATTCATTGCTGTACTTTAAGATCTGTTGACAGTTAAAGTCTCACCGAAGGGTTTCATATCTGCCAAGGGTTCGGATTTATTATGTGTGACATTGTCATAGTTTCAGTGTACTTATGAGTGACATTCAATGATTAAATGTGTGACACATTCTCACGACCAACATTATGGGAAGGGTTTCATAGCTGGCAAGTTTTCAGATTGCTTATGTGTGACATTTACATAGTTGTAGTGTACTTATGAGTGACATTCAATATTTAAATGTGTGACACTTAGAGTGACACATTCTCATGACCAAAAACATGCAATGAATTCCATGGAACATACAAATATCATAAATGACACCCATTTGAGCAACGAGCAACTGTAAGGAACTCTACTGCAGGTGCTTTGAAACCAATTATTTCTATGTTCACAGCAATGATGGAGCAAGGTTCCATAGGTGGGAAATCGGCTTGGACTCAAACCTCTCAAATAACATGTAATTCATTAACCAACATGTTTGTATTTACTAATAAATGCATTACACAACATATTTTTCATCTAGGGGAAGCTTGCCTATGTGCTTTACTCACCAGTAACCCGAGTGTCTTAATATGGCTGCCGAAAACGCGGGAACTCTTCTGCGCATGCGTCTACCGCATCTACGTAGTATGATGTTCTTTGCTTTTGGTGGGAATTCTTTGCAGCTGCGCAGTAGTATTTAAAATGGCCGCTTTGAACTTCACATGCTAATACATATGCTTCTGCTCAAACTAAACCTTGCATGTCTTGCTAAACTATTAATGCCATAGTTAAAATAAAATAATGGGATTAGAGTAGGAATAAGTGGTATACAGTGCATTCATTTATTTTCGTATTCTAATATGTTCTTCTTTGACTTTATTATTAGCTCATATTTGGGCGTGAAGGGTGACTGAATTCTTCAGCTTGTCTGAACTCTACACATGCGCACTGAAATCCTGAACCTCCTAGGATAATGACATTGAACAACAGCCAAGAATTGTCTCTCTAGCGATGCGCCTGAGAACCTTACCTCTTGACCCGTAGAGGGGAAGAAGAACTGCATACATTTTATACCTTGTATATGAAATGAAATAAATATTGCTGGGAGGAATAAACCATTGGAAAGTAAATTAAGGGCGAGAACATAGAACACTTAAACCAAAGAAGATGACTTCATATTAGTATGGTGTGATGACCTCTCCCATCCCACTGACCAATCAAATGCAGGGAATACACAAATATTGAAACATTGGAGGGAGGTACATACACTGAGAATAGTATAACTAAGGTAGGCTTAGTCAGTTAGATTGTCCGACTTGTCACAGACCTGTCACTGACACAACGCTGTAGCTGAAGGAGGTGGATGCCATGGAGGCCAGAGGGCTAGTCAAGCACTCTGGGAGAAGAATCGTTTGTTTGCTGAAGAAGAATCGATCTATGTAGAAGGGAATGAGAGTAGCACCAGAGAGGGGTGTAATGCTGGTGTTACACTTAGAGGAGGTTACCTGTCCTGCCCTGCACCTGTCCTGATCCGTTGGATCCTGATTAGTCGGGAGCCCTTTTCTTTTCAGCTAGGGGTTGGTCATCGCACCTTTCTAGGTAAATATAATCTGTGTGATATGTCCTTGTACCGTTCTTCTTTTCCACCCTTCCCAGGTACCAATGTCATGAGTTTTTACTAATCTTTTTACAATTTTCTTTAAACTTTAATTGTTCTCGAGATGTTGGTGTTTTACATGTATTGGTATTTGACTCCCAAAATGATTGCATAGATAAAGTTTTTAAAACTCTCCCGAGTCTGTGGCTATTTTATGAGATAAGGTACATTATTGTTTATGCCTATTATTCTAACAACCTGATCTGTCGACCTGAGTAAATTAAGAATCAAAGTGACAAGGAATTGGTAAGATATGGTGTACAGGTATAAGTTATCATAAGGTTAAATACAATTATTATATCCTGATTGGCAGCTATAGGTTGTCATCTTATTGTATGTATGTTTATGGGCCCAGGTGAGTATGGTGTTTTAGAATAATCCAAGCTAGTAACCCATGCTCCATCAGTAACACTGAGCTATCTACATGAAATACAGTTCTGGTGTATGCTAGTACACTTTCTTTGCAGCAGGCATATTAACCCCCTGCACTACTTTATGGTGAGAGTCAAAGTTGCCAGTAGACAAAACTCTGACCTCTCTCTAGCAGGAACATCAATCACCAGCGTTATCTTTGACTTACCAAGTCTCACACTGTGGGGAAAATAAAACCTTCTGCGTCAGACTGCCACCGTCGCTGAACTGTCTGTGGAGTCACACTCACTGACTGCAAACAGCTCTAATGACAGTGTTGCTGTGATGTGGAGTCAGAAGTCAGTTGCCGGTTCGGAGAGGGCAGGCTAGCACAGTGACAGATTACACTACCCTCTGCAGACTGTACAGTACTGTCTTTCATCTTCCATAAATTGAAGTCACAGTGAGAGCCTATGGCATGGCACCGCTGTCTTGAAAGCTATGCAGTATGCCTTTTGAGGACACGCCGCTCCTTCTCTCACCATGAATGGACACAATGGAGGACATGTCTTGTCCTATAATTGAACTCCCTAGGGCAGCAGCAGCAATTCCTGAGGGCCTCGGTCAGCAGGTCCTGAGAGGTGCCAGTGGCCCCACCGTCGCCAAAGATGGAAAAATAGATCATGCACATTAATCGCCATCAGAAGGTCCACGGCCACTAAAAGGTCAGTTTCAGTTACACTATACCTGTGGAGTGGTGAAAGTTTGTAAAAAAAAAACAGGCAATGTGCCATCCCCTGGATTCACCTAATGGCTGGGCATAGCTGAGCCCAGCCTTCAGCCCTCCACCCGAGGTGAGAGCAGTTGCAGGCTGCTTAAATAAATTAATGTTCAATGTCAGTCAATTTATTCATTCTACTGACACACGTGACCTGACTGAGATGAGTATGAGTCTCGCAGCACAGTCTGCACAGCACTCGCAGCACATGGACGTCATTTAGGGGTCATCCAGGGGTCGCAGCTGCGACCGCAGGCTTGCCCCATGCTACTCCTGGCAGTGCTTTTGCAACCCCTGGCCTCAGAGGTGGCAAAATCAGTGGCTGGAACACAGGGGCAGCTCTTCCTAATGGACGCTGTTTGGAGCTTCACTTGCCTGGATTCTGTCAATCTCCTTATTATACAAATAGTGAATAATAATATTCACTATTAGTGTAATAAAAATTGGAGCATATTAGCTGGAATATGACTATCTGCCAGCTAAGGTAAGTATAAAATGCTGTTAAATGTATGTTGAATGCATGCTTGCTGGTGAGAGTGTGTTTATGTGCGCAAGAGTAAGTGTATGTCTAAGCATGTGTGTGAGTCAAAGTAAGAGTCAAATGGCGTGAGATGTCATTTCAGCTACCCTTGGCATTTTGGTGAATTGATGCGGGTGAGCCAGCAAATTAAGAGGGAGCGCCAAGCCAGAGTCGAGCCAAGCGTCTGGCTTGGCTCTTAGAGCCTGTGCACAAGCTCTGAAAATGTTTGCCATATAAATCATACACAAATATCATATAAAATATGATAAAGTCTCAAGAGTCAAAAAACAGCATTTCTTTAACACATGGAAGCACTGACATTAAATGTCACATTATAACACTGAACTGAAAAGTACCTATTAAAAGTAATAGTTTTTAACATAAACTTAGAATCATTTCTGTTCCCACCTCCACCCTGACAACAGTGCTATTAAAGAGTTAGGAGGCAAGACTGTTGTCATGTGAACCCTGTATGTGGCCCAGATTTCTCATAGATAATGTAGCATTATAATCTATTAATTTAAACACAATAGGTTTTTGCACAGTTGATATTCTGAACACACTTATTTGAAGGTACTTTCATATGCAATAGTTAAACAAGCATTTACAATGCAATAGGTCTCGGGTTAGTTAAGTTTGAGCTATTGGCATTGCTAAATAGTGCAACACCAACTGCAACAAAAGTCTATAAATTGTACGCCAAAAAAATGTGTGTAGCAATGGCGGCATGCTGCGCTTTATATTAATATTTTTAAAAGTAAAGTGTGCCATACTGCTATTGCTACATGGTTAATTGTGGATGCGTTAACAATTGATGTGTGCACTGATGGCTGGTAGTGTGTGTGTGTGTCTGTAGAAATTGTGCACTGATGGCGGGTGGTGTGTGTGCCTGGTGGAAGTGTTCACTGCGAGCTGGTGGTGTGTGTGCCGGGTGGAAGCGTGCACTGATGGCTGGTGGTGTGTGTGCCTGATGAAAGCGTGCAGTGACGGCTGGTGGTGTGTGTCTGATGAATGCGTGCACTGACAGCTGGTGGTGTGTGTGTGCTTGGTGAAAGCGTGCACTGATGGCTGGTGGTGTATGCGCCCGGTGAAAGCGTGCATTGATGACTGATGGTCTGTGTTTGGTGAAAGTGTGCACTGAAGGTGTGGCGTTGTGTGTGGTTGTGTGTGTGGTTGTGGTTGTGTGTGTGTGTTGTGTGTGTGTTGTGTGTGTTGTGTTTGTGTGTGTGTGGTTGTGTGTGTCGTGTTTGTGGTTATGTGTGTGGTGGTGTGTATGTGTGTGTGGTTGTGTGTATGGTTGTGTGTGTGTGTGGTTGTGTGGTTGTGTGGCACCTCCTTGCCCTCACCTGGGTCCTGCAGCATCCGCCAGTCTCTTCACCAGAGGGCAGTGGTCCTATCAGCCCCCCCCCCACACACACACATGCACACCCATGTACGTGCACTTGTGAGGTGCTAGTGCACAGGTAATGGGTGTGTTCCTGTCCACCCCGCACCTCCCTGCCAGTCTATGACATGAGGCCAACGGTCCTCTCAGCCTCCCACCACACACACACACACACACACACAAGTGCGTGCGTGTGCATTGGCCCGTGAGGTGCCAGTGCACAGGTAATGGGTGTGTTCCTGTCCACCCTGCGCCTCCCTGCCAGTGTATGGCATGGGGCCAGCGGTCCTCTCAGCCTCCCACCACACACACACACACAGACCCAAGTGCGTGCATGCGTGTGCATTGGCCCGTGAGGTGCTAGTGCACACGTAATGGGTGTGTTCCTGCTCATCCCGGTTGTCACTGGCGCCGTGCGCGTGAGAAATGATTGCAATAGACTAGAGATTCCAGCTTCCAAGAAGCCTTCAGCTGTCACGACAAGAAGCGGCCATATTGGAAAATTAAATTGCTATATTTACGACAGGAATTGCAGAGAAAAAAATGGTTTATTTACATAAATACTTAATTGTAATATTTAATTCACTTTTATTATTTCCTTTTTATAATTATGTAGATTTTTTAAATTTCAAAAGTATAAATATTCACGGAGTTTATAGAACAGTTAGCCCATTATTATACATGTTTAAATTATATCTGTATATGAAAAGGTCTGAATGAGCAAAACTTGTATTCTGCTTTCTCGTACATGGAGATTCCCCACTTGTTCTAACAACGGCAGACATTTCAGCGTCTAAAGAGCTGCGCGCAGCTTGCTCGCCCTTCATTTATGTCTATGCTGTTGAAGTCCCTCGAATGAGTGAATCTGTGGATGCGGGCACCAGTGCACGCTGTAGGCTGCGGACATGCCTCCAAAGGGGAAAGGTGGTACCAAAAGCAGCAAAGGTACTGTGAATAAACAGTAATGTAATCCTCTGTTAACTACTGTATTTTAAGGTTGAACAATAAATACATTTTGGTTAATTCACTTGCTCCGTTCACTAGTTGCGGGGGCGCGCGCGCAGCCGTGGACGGCGGCTGCGTGCGAGCACTGGCACGCGCTACCATCATGAGCTGAGGGCGAGAAGCTCTAGTTACAGGGCGAGGAGAGCGCGCACGTATGGCCGCGTGAGAGGCAGGGGCGGCACGCGACGCGACTGAGGCAAGCCTGGTGTGTTCGGTTGAGAGAGGGTGCCCCCCCTTAGGCACTTGGTAACTTGTTGGGGGCCTGTAGACTGTGCACCTGCCCGTCCTTGTGCAGGAAGTCTGCCCAGTGCTGAGCGCGAAGACACGCCGAGACGAGGTAGGTGGGGGGGGGGGCTCTGTGTGTGCGTGCGTGTATGCGCGGCGGGGGAGGGGGGTTCTGTATGCGTGCGTGTGAGTCTGCTTCTCAGGAGCCATGGGAGACAGGAAGCGCGCGCGACCTGATCCCAGTTCCAAGGTTGCGCGTGCACCTCGCTTGTCTCCTGTCTCCCTTGACGTCGTAAAAGCGAGAATGATTACAATAGAGTCTCGGAACGACAGATTGCTTCGCAATCTGTTCGCAGTTCCGAGACCTAAAAAAGGAGGATCACTAAAATAAAAAAGCAGAAGCCGCAATTAATGCAGGTTTTCTGGTTTCACTTTGTATAAATCAACCACTAAATGGGTATCTGTTTATCTTTCCTTTTTATTTCAAACAATAATGCTTTGTTTTTACCTCTTTGTGCATGATGGTAGAGCAAGGGTGGCGGGCAGATGCCACATGATAGCTAGTCTTGTTATGGCTTGATGTCTCAACATGTCTCGAGCTGAGTCTGGCATGACAGAAAATAACTACATCCAAAGACTAATATCTAACTCTAGACAGTGGCATTGCTGAATGATTAGTACTGGGTATTTGTGCAGGAAAGTCTTAATTGTCCTAGCATGGTTTTTGTGGATTGTTTTCTACACTTAAGGGCTGGCCCAGTGCAGCTTTTAGTCACTCATGCACATTTAACTTGAGTTTTCAGTTAGTTCTCACACTGAGTTACTTTGCTACCTTGTGCGGCCTTCAGCAGCTCTTGGGAGCTATGCCCAGTCTTTGCATTGGCAAATTCAGCTGCCCTTGGAGGTAGCTGGAACAAAGAAGAGGAGAGGGCTGAAACCTTGTTTTTGGGTAATGACAAGTTCACCTAATGAAGTGTTAGGTGGGGCAATCATGGCCAGAACTCTAAACCAGCTAGTGTTATAGGCAGGAAGAGTTACTCTTGCCACACCTGCGCCCAATCCTCCCCAGCCTCATATGCAACCCTCCTGACACCTGCCCCTACTATCTCCACTCCCTACAATGTCCGCCCCAATGCTCTCACATGCAAGGCTGTTCAAATCAGTTCTCCCTACACACCCACGCTCACATTATCCAGCCTTCCACATATTCATATGTGGTTATATGATAAAAGATTGGGTATAGAAGGTCAGCATAAATGTACAAATATGTATAATATATTTAATAGCCCCGTGTTTCATATCTAAAACCGTAGCTACATAGATATTGGGTATAACAAATAAAAAAGGAGAGAGGCTAAACTCCTCACTTAAATAATGGAGCATATAAATATTTAAGAGCTAATAAGAACTGAAGGCGAGCCAATCAGGTCACCACTCAACCAATCTGACATAGGGGACCAGATCTTTAGTCCCCACTTCCTAGCCTGTCTACCCTCACAATGATATAAAGTTCTTTCTTGGTTGTATATTCCTATTAATCGACCAAGCCAAAACTGAAACGAGGGGGTTTGTGGATTTTTCCATCTTGCTGCGATTAAAAGCCTAGCCACTGCGACCGATATGAAGACAAAATTAATGAGTTGTGTCTAATCTGCTGTTATTATATCGAAGTAACATCATAAGTGGGCTGAGACAGATCCTTCTCCCAAATAATTTCTCCTAAAATGTCTCTAGCCCATTTTTCATGGGTAGTAGCTTATCGCAGGTGTGAAACATATAAACCAAATCAGCAAGACCAACACCACACCTGGGACACTTATCATCTTCCCTTTTCCCCACCCAAAAAGCTTAGCTGGGGTGAAGTATAAATTAAATATTGTCTTATAATGTTGAGCCTTCAAAGTGGCTGAGAGGAAGATCTTTGAAGCTAATCCAAGTGACATACCTAGGGCGGTGTCTGCCACCTCTAGTTTCCTAGCCCAGTTTGTTTCAGTCTTCTCAAGATACTGTCCAATAAGATATCGTAAATATGTCTTATCTTACAGTCAGTATAGTTGATTGCCTCCAGCAGGGGGATTTTATCCAAATGAAGATCCACCCTACATTGATTGAAGTATTCCTTTATTTGTAGATACTTAAAGTATGAACTATCAGGTGTATCAAGTCCTGCTGTAGGTCTGAAAATTAGCACTGTAGGAAAGTAGGATCTGCTTTCATGTTTACCCCCACCTTTTTGCCTGGTGTTATGCTGTTTCTGACTAGTCTGACTGTGATCCTGCTAATCAGGATCACAGTCTCTGCGCTGTCTCCCCTAAATTGGTTATGGTGGGTACTTAGGTACATCACAGATTGGCTACTGGTGTACCCTTGTAAGTCCCTAGTATCTGGTGCTGAGGTACCCAGGGCATAGATACACCAGGGGTACGCCATGGGCTGAAGCTTGCATTATGCCAACCATGGGAGACCACTCAAACTGTTACTACAGAATTGCCATTGCAGTCTGTGTAAGCTGGTGTTAGCACTACTTACAACATATATAAGTTTGCTTATATCTAAGGTCACTGCACTTAAAACCTATAAGTCACCCCTAAGGCGGGCCTTTCAATCCTGAAGGAAGGGTGCTTGGTTCTAAGTGTGAGGGTGCCCCTGCATGAGCGGGACCTCCCTACAACCTTCAGAGTCCAATCTCCTGGGTTGTAAGTGCATCAGCCATTACGACTATAGAGTGGCCATGCGTCATTACGCGATGACCATCTCTGGTCTGGCTGGAAACACCCTGTTGTGTTTGGTATCAAACATGACAGTGTGGGAGGTATGATTCCTTGCACTGTAAAGCTCCCCCGGGAGGCCCTCAGTGCTCCTGGTATCAGACCTTCTAGACCCGGACAGCAAACTATGGCTGCTGCCGGCCAGAGACATGATTCTGCCCTCCTGCTGCCGAGCCGAGCTCGTTCAGAGGAAGGCAGGACAACAGGTATCCTGTCACAGGGAGTTGTGACCACCTCCCAGACAGGACTTAGTGTATTAGGACAGGGAGGGGGTGCTTGCCAGCGCCACTCAGTCTGCTTGAAGGGCACATTTGGTGCTCTCTTCGCATTCTCATGTTCAAACCAGACCAGGAAGCCGTTGGCTCCCGCTCTGGCACAAAACTGGACAAAGAACATGGGAGTATCCTCCAAACTGTCCATCCCCTCCTCTGGGAGGAACCCCTGATTCGTCTCAACCCTTTATTTAGGGTACTTAAGGGCTTACCTGTGGGTGGGTCCCTAGATTCGTTGTGGGACAAGATTCATATCAAGGCACTGATGGAGCAAGAATTCGCACGCTACGCGGCTTGCTCGTACTCATGAACCTCCAATAACATGTAATAACGTAATTCAACCTGTTCGTCTTATTAATTTCCCTTTATTCTGACATTTGGGGTGCCCTAGAGACGCTTGCATATGTGTTTACTAACTCAATAACTCTCGTTCCTAAAAATGGCCGCTGCTTGGCGGGTTTCTTTCTGCGCATGCGTTAGTCACACTCACGTGACGTGACGTACTTGCAGTTCTGGTGGGAAAACTTGGCGCTTGCGCACTTGCTTTTAAAATGGCTGCCTGTGTACTCACATGGTGAAGCTTGCGCATATGTTTTATGTTGATTGTTTGTCTGCACTAAACACTCACGCATTAGTATATTTTAAGTAAGGGGTATAGAGTAGCTATTCACGGTATACAGTGTATTCATTTATTTCTATGTTTTAATTTGTTTTCGCTTACTTTTCATATACCACGGTATTGAGGGTTGATGGGATGCGCGGGAATCCATATTGAAGTACACTACTACGCATGACAAGACTTCGGCCGGTGACATTGAACGACTGCCAACCAGAGGTGGCGGCCAAAATGTGCCTGGGAAGATGCACCTTCACCCAGCCGAAGAAGTCAAATTGTTCTACAATAGATACATTTGTATTTCTTTCTTTGTATTCTGCAGAATAGATCATGGGAACCCCAAATTCAAATAGGCGGTTCCAAAGTATGTAAATGAAGGCTTGTAGAAGTGAAACATGATTGGTGTGTTAACCTATCCTACTTGGGGACCAATCGAAATTTGGGGATTCTGACACTTGCAACATTTGGGGGTGGTACACTGACCCGAAAACAGTATAACTAGCCTAGGTTTAGCTAGAGAAATTGTCCGACTTGTCCGAATAGCTGACCTGTCACTGACCCAACGCACTCAATAGGTGACTGATACAGAGAGCTGCGGAGCACTCTGTCCATAATTTCCATAGACTCACGGGGTTTCGCTAAAGAAACCCTAAGTGCTGGCGGAGCACTTTGCTGGGGATTTCGCTGACCCAATCGGGGTTCTGACTGTTAGCTGCAGAGAGGGTGGAGCGCAGGCGTTGCTTCCGAACTGCGGGTGCTGGTCGTACCTTGGTGGTCCTGTCCTGATCCTAATCTGGGTTTCCTGTCCTGTCCTGGGGTGACCATTCTGCATCTGCTGTCCCGCTGATGACTGTCCTTCCTTGGGGTATTTTCCTGTCCTTGACTGATCCGTGGCCAGGGTTGGTCTTCACACCATTCTAGGTAAATATAGTGCTGAAAGCTCTTTACTGCACCTTCTATTTTTCTGTCTTTGCTTTAATAAAGACAAATCCTTTGCATATATTGATTTTCCATGCTTTTCGCAAAACTACTGAATGAAGAGCTCATATGTTACTGATATTATCTAGCATGTTCCTATTTTTCCCCTACCTTTAAGTACATCTTTCTCGATACAATTCATGAAAATATAGAATTGGGTTTGATTCTTATCTTATAGCTGACTCAATGATGGTTCTAATATTCTAGTATGTTCCACTTCTTCCCTTCCTATAAGGTATATGTTATCTAGAGCTCCCGTGATTCAAAGTTCATAGTCTTTTCCATTATTACATTTTAATATGTTATAAATCTATCTCGTGTTTAGTCATATTCAGTCATAGACTAACTCTGATATAGTGTTTGAGCAATTTCCTGTTCGAGCATAAATGATCAGCTTTATTTGCTTCCTCTATGGTTATGTGCTTTTTATTATCTTGGTTATTGATTGCCTGCTGGTTGTAAATGTAATGCTTTCTGAAATCTGAAATCTAGATAAAATCTCTAAAACTTCCCAGTAGTCTGTGGTCATTTTATGAAATTATAAAGGACATATGTTGGTATTTTGCATTTTGTTTGCCTTTTTCTTCACAGCTAGCTCCCTGATTCATTGTGGACATTAGGTACCCGTAATGGTGAATTGGTAAGTCGGGTACAACAGAAAAATATAGGAAGGAACTAGGGTTGCTGGTAGTAGAGCGTAAGGTCATCTTATTAATGTATAAGATAAATTGAAGATTATAGGCCCGATACGTATATGGTAAATTGTTGGTTGGGTGATCTGCGCGCTCTATCAGCACCACTTCATCTTCAACCGTCTGGGCAGTCTGGACTTTGCTCTGGGCACCGAGACTGCAACTGGGAAGACTCCTGCTGCTCCTGGTCTTGTCATCTGCAAGTCTGCTGCAACTTCTGTGCCTATGCTCCATACAGGATCCTTCCAAGGCCTGTGGACATCCAAGACACCTGAAGGAATCTCCCTTGAAGTGAAGGAGTCACTTCCCTGCATCTGCAGGCACCGCAAAGCACCTGACCAGTCTGCTGATCCTGGGCTCCCACAGACTCCAAAAGGGTCAGCAGCACAGGTGGTGGTTCTTCAACTCCTTCGAGGACTGCACTGTCTTCTCACCGAGTTTGAGGCCAGTATCCCTCGTCGGAACCGCAGGAACGAACCCCTGCGCACAGCATCGACTTGCCATTGCAAAGGCTTGTTGGCTCTCTTCCTCAGAGATCTTCAAACTTCAAGTAGCCCCAACCTCAAGCATCTCCTGTGCACAAAATATTTGTCCTCACCACATCTCTTGCATCGTGAGCCCGCATCTTTGGTGGGCTGCTTGAGGTCCTCTTGCGACTTCTGTGCCTCCGGTCCGTGGGTCAGCTTGAAGGTCTTCTTTTACTTCAGTGGGCTCACCTGATCACTCCTGGCCTGCTCTGACTCCCCTACTTGTGGTGAGTCACATGAACCTTGCTGGTCCCAACACTGCACCTTTTTTGCTTGCCATGTTGTTTGCAGTTGCCAAGGCTTGTTAGTGTTCCCGGCAGACACTGACCCTCAACTCTCAACATCCGACGTGGGACAGCTCGTAAAGAGCTCCTGGTCTTCCACAGCATCGCCTGGTCCACACAGCTGCACCTCCAAGGTCATGTCAACCCTCCAGCAACACCCAACAATGGTAGGCATTCATCTTCTGTGCCTCTTGGTCACTCCTGAGTGGCATAGACTCTGTCCCCTCTGCTTGCAGGTACTTCTCATCTTGAATCCACCTTTGGGTTCCACCGGACACTTTTCTTTTCTTCACCAGCGGAGTCTTTCTGAAGTCCTCCATTGAGTGCAACGGCAGTTTCCGACACCACTTCACACCTATGCACCCGGCTTCCCTGGTGTAGGTATCCTGGTTCCTAGGGTATCCACGGGTGGGGTGGCTCTCCAACCTTCTGTCTTCCACTGGGTTTCTTCAGGGACAACTGGGAAGGGCCCTTCTTCTTAAAAATTGCAACCGCGACTTACCCATTGACTTGAATTGAGCTCGCTGTCGTATTCCCACTCTGCACACGACCTCTGTGGGATTCCTTGTTACTTACCTCGGGTGGTTCATTGGGTCCCCAGCACTTCTACATCTCCTGGGTATTGTCTTGACGTGAGTCGTGGTTTGCACCCCACTATTTTAGTATATATTTTGGGTTTGGTCTCCCCTGGCGACCACTGTGTATTTGTGCTACTTACCTGTTTTCTTTGCAAAGTATTGTGTGCTTTGTGAGTATCTCCGGGTAGGAGATATTTGTATGTGTTAGTGAGTGTCTTATAATAAATAGATATTTTTATAACTACACTGTGTGGTCTTTTTCACTAAATCTATACCAATATGATTACATTCTGGTAAAACAAGCTGCTTTACACTCCTTCTGGACTAAACCTGAAGGCTGCTCCCCACAGCTACCAATTAGAGAGCTTTCTAAGGTTGTCTAAGACGACTAAAATCATCATAAGGGTTGTCTGGATTAGTGCAGGGTGCTACACTTACATAAGTTAACACCATATACTAAGCCTGACTCCTACAAGCACAATTGCCCTGATAAAAACATATCTCCAGTCCTAGTGAGGCCATTTTGCTCCTAATGCCTTCCAATTACAGCATAGAAGAGAGGCGGAAAGAGCGGAGATGGCCACAAAGGTATGTATTTGTTATAATTTGGAATCTTCATTAATTTTTTTAACCTTACTCCAAACTTTCCAGGCGTTAATTATGCTCTCAAAATGTACTTTCTTAAAATAACTCGGCTCCAGTTGTCGGAGCAGCGTGCCACGCACAGCTCTCCCAACTGCGAGTTCATAGATAGTTGGTGCAACCATGGTGCACCCTTGATCTTCCTTATCCTTATTCTCCGCCGAGAAAAATATACCCATCTGCTGTAGAAGAGCCGACCAGTAACAGAATAGGCTGGGAGCTGCCCAGCCACCACGTTCCTGTGGGAGAATGAGGAATTTCAGAGAGCGCCTAAGTTTCCTGTATTGCCGTATGAAGTTTATAAAAATTGAATCCAATTTCTTCAGGATGGATCCATCATTCTCCATGGGGATAGATCTAAACAAGTATAGTATCTTTGGTAACATTACCATGTTAGGAATATTAATCCTACTGATTATTGACAGGTTAGCCCATTCATACGCCTTAAGTCAGTAGATATTTTACTGACCAAAGGGTTAAAGTTAATGTAACTGATTGTATCTACCGTAGGATTGATCCTGACCCGAGATACGTGGCAGTATCCACTCGTTGAATGTTAGAACAGCCGATATTCTCTGTACAAAATATCTGCGTCTTCTCCTTATTCGAAAAGTACCCTGAACCTTGACCATATTCCCCGGCCACAGCTTCAATCTCCTTCTTTGTGCGATCAGGATCAATTGTAACAATAGCGATGTTGTCTGTGTATGCCAGAACCTTCATTTCATACCATTTGTAATAACCGCTTTTTATTGCCTGATTATGTAAGATTTGCTCGACAAATGGGTTAATGTAGAGGGCGAATGAGATTGGAGAGCAGGGACACCCCTGTCTTGTCCACTCTAGCCATCTCTATTCTTCCAGATTCATCACCCATTAATTTAAGTCAGGCATTTGGATCTACGTACATTGACTTGATAGTGGTGATCATTCGGGGGCCAAATCCATTTACATCTACTACACCCCATACATTTTTCCATGCCACCCGATCAAATGCTTTTTCAGCATCGAGGAGGATCATAGCCATCTGGCTCCTGGTCACTCCAGAAATATCGAAAAAAGATATGACATGCCTTATATGATCAGTTGTTTCCCTTCCTGGTATAAAACTATGCTGCCATGGTATGACCAGATGAGCTATGATCCTCCCTAAGTATACCGCCAAGATTGTAGAATACAATTTGGCATCCGAATTTATAAAGGATATTGGTCGGTACGAGGTGGGCTTATCTGAGGGTTTACCCTTTTTAGGGAAGATAGCTACGTCCATACCTTTTCAAGATTCCGGAGAAAGCCCACTCTGCTGTACTCCTAGGAACAAATCTAAGAGAAGGGGAGCTAATTCAATTTAAAGCACCTTGTATAGCTCCAGCGGTACTTTTCCAGGGCCCGCCGATGTCTCTGAAGCAAGTTGGTGTAGTGCATTTGATACCTTTTCGATTGAGATATCAGCTTCCAATTCCTGCCTGGCGGCTTGATCTATTTTTCCACCCAGGTCCACCCCCTGAACCAGCCCAAGGGCAGCCGCCTGACAATCATCCTTATGGGTTAATGTAGAGGGCGAATGAGATTGGAGAGCAGGGACACGCCTGTCTTGTCCACTCTAGCCACCTCTATTCTTCCAGAGTCATCACCCATTAATTTAAGTCATGCATTTGGATCTACGTACATTGCCTTGATAGTGATGATCATTCGGGGGCCAAATCCCTTAACCTCTAATACACCCCATAAATTTTTCCATGCCACCCGATCAAATGCTTTTTCAGCATCGAGGAGGATCATAGCCATCTGGCTCTTGGTCACTCCAGAAATATCGAAAAAAGATATGACATGCCTTATATGATCAGTTGTTCCTCTTCCTGGTATAAAATTATGGTGCCATGGTATTACCAGATGAGCTATGACCCTCCCTAAGTGTACCGCCAAGATTGTAGAATACAATTTGGCATCCAAATGTATAAAGGATATTGGTCGGTACGAGGTGGGCTTATCTGAGGGTTTACCCTTTTTAGGGAAAATAGCTATGTCCATACCTTTTCAAGATTCCAGAGAAAGCCCACTCTTTTGTACTCCTAGGAACAAATCTAAGAGAAGGGGAGCTAGTTCAATTTGAAGCACCTTGTATAGCTCCAGCTGTACTTTTCCAGGGCCTGCTGATGTCCCTGAAGCAAGTTGGTGTAGTGCATTTAATACCTCTTCGATTGAGATATCAGCTTCCAATTCCCGCCTGGCGGCTTGATCTATTTTTCCACCCAGGTCCACCCCCTGAACCAGCCTAAGTGCAGCCGCCTGACAATCATCCTTATATAGATCTTGATAAAATTCTTCAAATATACGTACAATATCGCTGACATCGTTGCAATTGACCCATCCTTTCTTTTAATTGAGGCAATATTATTCCTAGTTGCTTTCTGTATGTATGTAGAGCTAGGCGTTTCCCAACTCACTCACCATATTCATAGCTCTCATTCTTATAAGTCTGATTTCCTTCCGCAATTTTCTGAGTATAGTAGCTATTTATCTCTACTTTTACCATTGTGACTTTAAGCTGAGTTTGTAATACGTCTAACCCATGACTGATCCTTACCACATGCTCTTTTTCCAATTCAGCTAGCTTTTCTAGCAGACTCCTACTCTCAGCCTCCTGCTGTTTCCTGCTATGCACCACAAAGCTGATGATCTCTCCCCTCAACCCTGCTTTAAAAGCATCCCATACAATACCCCATGGGGCACTATACCTATTAATGTAAAAAAAAAGCTGACTACCCAACTTCTTATATGCTCTATGAATACTGAATTTACCAGCAGTTTTCTATAGAAAGGTCCATTTATAATAGCGCTAAAAATTCCCTTGGACCACTACATCAAAAATCAAGGGATTATGATCTGACATTAGCTTTGGCAGTTTCCTAATCCCTACATTATCCAACATTCTACCAGAAAACAAAAAATAATCCAACCTGGCATACTTTTTATGTGGGCAAGAAAAATATGTGTAGCCGGGGTCAGAGGGGTATTTAGTGTTCCAAAGATCAGCTAGGCCTTGGCTGGCCATGAGTGAAGTCAATGCCCTGCAAACTCATGTTTTTTTTTCTCTGATAATTACTCGTTTGGAACCTATCCACTCCCGCGTGTATATTCAGATCCGCACAAATGTTATCAGTGAATCTGACCAGGACACTAATTCCACCGCCAAGTCTTCCAGCACTTTAGGATGATCCTGGTTTGAGCCATAGATAGTACATTCCGGTAATTCCCATATCCAGCTCAACCAATGCCCATCTACCATATTTGTCCACCAGTTTACATCTCACCTGCCCCATTTTATTCCTAGCTATAGTGACCCATACCTGATGTATTGTTTCATTTAAGGTTCCAACTTTTCATGATATAATAGGCATACATTGAGTATTCTTGGCAACATTTTGGGCATCTGTAGCATAATAGTGGTCCTTCGTTGACATATTGTGAATGAGTTTTTTTATATTCTGCCTGTCTTTAGCCTAATCGTGTCCAATACTTGCCATATTGTGGTAGTTCCTGGTTATATGTGGTGGTCCATGACATAGCTGTATCTCCTACATCAGGCCCAAATCCTGATGACCACAATAAACACATTGGAATCAGCAAAGACCATTTGGACATTTAACCCAAAAAATAACTATACATTTTAGGTACAGACTGTCTACTCTAATTCTCTTGTGGGTTATTTGGTGGAAGCTAGGGGCGTATCCACCCGATAGGCTGTCCAACCTCGGATCAACACAAAAGGATCCTGTCTTATGTATGTAAAAAAAAACTGAGCTTCACCCATACTTACAATGAAACTATAGTTCTGCATATGCCTGCCTAGCTACCCTGCATTGGTTGCCCATGCGGCAAAGAGCCAAGTTGAAACTTCTCTTTCGTGCGAACAAAGCACTTTATAAAAACAGGTCCAAAAATCCTACAAGCTAGCTATACTCCTGCACGTGATCTGAGATCAGGCAACCTTGCACTGGCTAAAACAAGGCAAATTAAGTAAGTCAGAGCAGGAGGACGTTCATATTCGTATCTGGCGGCTGTTCAGTGGAGCATGCTAAACCGGCCCCCAGTGACTAAACCAGTCACCATGGCCACAAAACTAGCCCCCACCCCTCTGCGTGAAACGCACACAGGGGCGGCTCTAGGCTCATGGCGGCCCTGGGCAGGGAGCGTAGTTAGGAGGCCCCGGAAGAGGGTGTCCGGGCGGGGCGGAGCGCGGAGGCCAGTGAAGAGGGGGGGTCAGGGTGTTTGGAAGCGGAACAGAACCGGAGGCCGCCAAATCCCTGCCAGGGGCCGCCACGCAAATATGTATCCATCCTCAGAGGATTATTATATTAAGGATATATATTGGTGTGGTGGCCCCTGAGGTGTGGTGGCCCTGTGCAGGTGCACAGCTTGCACATGCCTAAGGCCGCACGGCGCACAGTGCCCGCTACGGCCAGTCCGGCCCTGCTACCATTAGATATCTGCCTCACTGAAGAAAATCTTAGGTTCAGGAAAAAAATTAAAACCTGGTTGTTTAGGACTTAAGGACTTTTTTGAATGATCCAGTGAACCTCCATAACGATAAGGAGTAACAGCGCCGTGATATCCCCTTGGGGATGATTTTCGTGCTCTACAAAAAACATAAATAAATAAACATTTCCTCAACGTGGCGATCACTGCATTCCCTGACATCTGAAATAGAAAAAAAAACAAGACATTTTGCGCTATGTATATTAGAATTAATAGCGTGCGGGGGGGGAAAGTGTTTTTCCACAGTGAGAAAAACGCGTTTGGGGGGAAAAATTCTTCTAAGTCTTGCCTCTGCTTCCGTCACTCTTACTTCCACCGCAACCTCTCGCCTGGCCCCTTTCGTCCCTGCCTCCTTTGCAGCATAACATAAAATAATACTGTCTGAAGAAGGGACGTGTGGTCTGAAAAATCAGTGCTGCAGCGCTAGTTTTCCTTGCCAGTCTGAGCAACTATATTTATTTTCTTATACACATCGCCTGTAAAAAATAAATTTTAAAAAAAAGCAGGTTATTGTGTAGAACTGCTGTCTTTTCACTTGCTTTCAGGGTTCCAATATGCACTACACCTGCATGTAAAACGAAATAAAAGAGGACTGCCTTCTGTGCAGGGAATCAGATTGTCGCCGAGGTGGAAATAGATGCTCCCGCGGTCTCTGGCGCAGATCGCCCGGTCCATCGAGCCTTCCCTCTCCATCAGCATCTGTGAATCTGAGCAGACTTTGGATAAATGCTTCCAGTCGCCCATCCAATGGGGTGAGGCGCAGAAGCAGCAGGTGGGGGGGGGGGGGAGGATGGGCTCACATATGTGATGGATGCCCCCTCCCGGCGCACACACATACACAACACACAAGCAGCGCCATTGGCTGCCTGAGCAGGGCTTAGCCTCGGCCAGCTGTGAGCCGGAGAAGCCCTGGTACCCCGGCAGGAGGCTGGCATCGCAGGCGGGGCCAGAGTCCATCCAGAGGGGATGCTGAGGAGCTACACGGAGGTAAACGGTCATGGATGGGTTTCGAGGCGCTACGACCAGGCGGCGCTGAGGGGCTTCACCCACAGAGCCCGCCGCGCCAATGCCAGAGTGGCAGTGCCGCTGCTGTGAATGGTGTGTCGGTGCCGAGGGCCCTGCCAGGGCGAAGGATGCTCGGCGGGCAGGAGGCAGGGGCACCCAGCTGTGAGTCACCCTAGGACCAAGGGGCAGGCGGGCAGCACGGTGAGTACCGGGGTCTTGATGGTTTACGGCACGGGCCGGGCGCTTGCATCCTCGTTCAGCGCGTCACGAAACCCTATAATTCACCCGGATGACGTCATCCGATTGTCTAAAGATGTCTAACACCCCAGAGGAGCAGTTCTAGCCCGGAAGAGTGTGAGCGCTGGGGGGAACCTTTAGACCCCCCCCCCCCCCCAAAAAAAAACATGCAGATGCTAATTAATATAAATCACGTGTAATTGCTAATTAAAATGCAACGAAAGGAATGGGGCACTAGCCATTGGTGCCAAGAGGGAGACAAGGAAAAAACGCAAAAGATTTCTGCACACTTGCAAGCTCGTCGACTTGTTGACAACGAGTGAATGCAAGGGTCGGTATTTCGAGTGAGTATGCTATAAGTAAGTTACATAAGGGACGCATAGCGTTGAACCCTTCTGGGCCTGGTGGTCTCTCTCCCTGGAGAGCCTCTCATGTGGGGTACAAGAGGGAAGAGTCTCACCTGGTGTGTGTGATGCTGGCTGTTTTGATGCAGGTGCGTTGTTTCCTTGCATAGAAGGCATCTGTGTGACGCTGCCTATGTATGAGAGGGAGACTGGACATCGAGACATGATTGGCACAGAGGGGTTCATCTTGCGATTGGAGGGAGTTGGCCAAGGCATAAGGGCATGGCGCTCTTCTCCAGACAGCTACTGTTTTAAGCATCATAAAGAAAATGGATAAGGGCCTCCATGCAGATTATGAAGAGGAGTCCTCGAGTCTCCTATATCTGAAATATATTCTTTGGTCTTGGGACTGAATAGTCCCCCTGAAAAGTTTCAGGGGAAGGCATTGCACCCCAGATTGTGTTGGGTTAAGGCAATTAAAGTTTGCACGGATACTGATGTGGGGGTTCTTAAGGTTCCCGCGAGGCCATCGAGTGAACATGATCCATTCCTGTACCACCAACACCCCCCGGCCATCAAAGCTCCTCGCTGGCTCCTTTTAATGGTGTGTGGCTGGTTTTTCTGGGGCCCAGTAATGTGATTTGCTGGATGAGACCACTGTGACGTAGTAATTCGCTAGATGATACCTGTTGTGATATCTTTCACTTCCTGGTATGTATTATGGCACAATTCACACAACGAGACATATTTTGGCATCGTTCATGGGATGAGACATATATTGCCCCCTATGTCCATGACAAGAAAAATAGTGACATCATTGATTGAATGGGACTATTGTGATACCGTTCAATGAATGATACCCTTTGGTGACATTATCCACCAGAGATAGTCTACTGTGACATCATTCACTTGAATGAGCCTCATCGTGACATCATTCATTGGATGAAACCTGTTGTGGCTTCCTTCACTTTAGTTGACTAATTGTGACATCATTCACTGGATGAAGTCCATTGTGACATCATTCACTAGATGATCTACTGTAGCACCCTTCACTAATGAGACATTGTTCTCTGGAGACACCTACAGTGAAATTATTTATGGGAGGAGACCTTTGGTTACATAATTCGTCAGAGGATTCATAAATTGACATCAGTCGTTGATGTGAGCAGTTCTCATATTTTTCACAGTATGGGGTATATTGTGAAATCATTTATTCATTGAGCGATTGGGATAATATTTACCAGCTGTGACCAAAATGTGTCATTGTTGAGAGCTATAGTGACATCATTCACCAGACGAGTTATATTATGACATCATGTTATCCGATAAGACTTACAGGACGTCATCTTGCCAGATGAAACCTATTACGACATCATTCATTGTTGAGTCCTACGGTACAATATTTAATGGACGAAACCCATTGTGACTTCATTCACCGTATCAGACCCACTGTGGTATCACTCACTGGATATGATCTATTCTGAATGTCTTTCACTGAATGAGATCAATTGTGAAATCGTTCACTGGATCAGATCTATTGTTTACATCATCACCAGCCGAAGCACACTGCTACATCATTCACTGGATCAGATCTTTAGAGATAATATTAATATGGTGAGGCATATTTTGACATAATTCACTAGGTGAGACCTATTGTGGCATCATTTAGAGGATGAAATCTTTTGTGAATTTATTCAATTGATGATCCGTTGGAGATACTCTGGACATTAGTTTTAAGTGCACACATAAACAGTCAGGTCCGCAGAAAAAACTGCATCACTTCTAAAGACGCCTTAACCCCTGCAATTCTAACATGGATGGTTCAGGGTAACTCATGTCAGAACATGAGAAAGAACGTTTTAGAGAGTGAGGACAACAGAAGCAGTTGTGAGAAACTGGCACACAGAGTTACAAAACATGACACACAAGTGGTGAGAAAATAGGAAAGGAAGAGAAAGGTTCCTCCATGTTTCTGTTTCTTTAAGTGCACTTGGGGGCTACACTACAGACACTTGTCATTAAAATAAACATTAAAGTATAAGTTAATGTGTACCACTTTTCTGCTTGTGTAATACAGAATGGAGCAAAGCAAGCAAGATTTGGATCAGGGAAAAAGTGACAAAGACTCATTTCGCACCACTTTTGTGTTTGTGAGGAAAATCCATTCAAACCACTTAAAATTTGAAAGACGAAATCGAGACATTCGTTTGCTCTGTTTAAAGCATAAATAGCAAACATAATGCATTAATAAGTGGGGCCTATTTTTTGAAGGGGTATACACGTGGTAGGATGTTCTTGTTAAAATCTGGCTGCTCCATTTGGTATTACTCAAGTAGTAAACATCGGGGCAATTGAGTTGTCTGTTCATTTGCACCAGTTCACATTTTCTTTAATACGGCTTTAAGTGCTTTTCACACAGTGGTGCTGACGCATCTCTGACTGCATATTATAAAGACAGTTTAATAGAACATCACATTTTCTCATAGTGAAAAAATTATATTAAATGCTTTGTAATCATTTTTCATTTTCACACTCAAATATGAAGAAGGGGTATGAAAGTAATGGGAGGGGGAAACCAGGAAGATATTGGTGATAAAAGGGTTTTCCCCGTTAAAAACGTTGTACTTTAAGCAGTAGTTAGAGATGGTTTTTTTACGTGGGGGAGCAACGAGGAGAAGAAGGTTCGATTGGAGTGGGAGTGAAGATGAGGAATATCCCCAGTAAAGTTAAAAAAACAAATCTAATATGTTTTAGCAGCTTTGGACATAGCTGGTTTGTGAAATAGCCATCTTGGGTCTGGGCTGGGAATATCGAAGCCATAATATGAACGTATGACGTTACAACGCATACATTTACATCGTGGTACATTACATCACGATTTTTACAACGACTTGGGTTGGAGGGCGCTAGACTTAGGAGTAGTATAATTTACTATTCCAACTCCAGTCTACGTACAGTAGGGAAGGTGTTGGATAGTAAATTATACTATTCCTTGTCCTAGAGCAACATACAGCGCAAGTCGTTGTAACGACTTGCGTTGTGAAAACCGCGATGTAATAGCATCGCGATGTAATCCCTGCGTTGTTAACGATGTTTCTCCATAATATCAGTGGGTCACAAAATCGTGACCAGAATATCAAGGGACACCATATCGAAAGGTAAATTTGTATAGATGTTCTATATATGATACACATATTTGTACCTTGGTGACATATATACATTCCAGGTACGTAGATATAGAGTTAAGAATAGTAAATCCATACCTCCTCCTCTGCACTGAGCTCTTAGATATTTTGTCCCCCAATAATCTGGTTACGATATGGTGATCCATCGATATTTCGGCATTGATATTCCTACACGAATCCCGTGCTGGGATTAGCTATTTTAGGAGAATGGGTTTAGCAGTCAGGCAACTATATTCAGGGATTGGGCAAGTGATGTAGAAATATAACTGTCAGGGTCTGACCTTAAGAGAGGTATCTCTGAACAATCTTGGGGGACAGTTTTGTGCATAGGAACAGCCCTTTCTGACCAACGTACTAAGAGGAAAAGAGAGAGTGATTCTGTGATAATTCTAGTGATGTTTGAACATTCGTCCAACTCGACCTTACCATTTGTCATGTTCTCAACTCCAGGAGAAGCTGCTGCTCCTCAGAATACTGTGCACTCAGCTGCCCACGCTGGTTCAGGCCTTGTCCAGTACCGCACTCTGAGCACCAATGGGGACCACGGAGGCCACGTTGCGAATGGAGAACGTGGATGTGGAAGTCAAAGAAGAATGGCAGGACGAGGATTTCCCCAAGTACGTTCTACTCAATTTTGTAGCGTTGCAAGGGCGTCAGACTACGAGCATGCAAAGGGCCAACCAACTTCTCCTTCATTGCAACATTTTTATTAGGATTAAAGTTACAAATTACCATCTATCCAAATTTCCCAAACTGTTCAATGGGTTTCAACTCTTTGTAAGATATCTTTTTGTGTGTTCAGCAAATTAAGTAGGCAGGTCGTAAAGAGAGAAAATGTGCAGAATGTGGGCGTAGTACATTTTTTATAAAATCTTTCATTTTGATCTAAAAAAAAAAAAAGGTTTGACGAAGATTGCAAGTTCCTTTTTTACAATCTTAATCTGTTCATAACTTCGACTTCCTCAATCGGTTTATTTTTCATTGATTCAATTGAGCAGATTTACTATCTAACCTCAGTCCTTGTAAATTTGGACGCTAAGATCAACTTGAGGTTATGCAAGTTGTTGCAGAACTTTTTTTAAAGTAAATATTTTTTACCTACAGCTTCAAACAAAATGCTTTTCAATCTAAATCTTTCAAACTATTTTCCATATACCATCTGACAGAATGTCAGTGGTCCCTTTTTAGGTCGAGCCTAGAGACAGTGCGCTGCTCTGCGAGACTTGTTGGAGGACTCCGCCCATATTTGTAATTGGCTTGTGTCATTGTCCTTCGTAAATGCTGACTTCTGATTCGTAAATAGGCTTGTTAGTCCCTCCTTAGTATCGCCTTGTCTTCATTGTAACCTCCCATGGCGACTGGCCCTTTTACTTCAGTTGTTATACTGTACATGTTCTTAAGTCTGTAAGCACTATTTTCTTTATTGAGTTTCTCTTACTGCAAGCACAACTTGCTTTGCTTACAGTCAGCGTGCCATGCACACTTTCTCTTTTCAAGCAGCCAGGACAATCTCAGCCACTTATTTCTAATGCCATAGGTCTCGCATTTAAATGTGAGACCTATTGCATTGCAAATATTTTTTATTAAGAGGGGCGTCCTCGAGCAGTGTGTGGTGTAGGCTTGTGTTGAGAGAGCTTGTGATTTTTTTCCATTTTATTTATAAATCTGTTTCTGAACAGTTCTGTTTGTGTGGTGTTCAGGCAGTAACCGCTGGGATCTGGAAGGGGGCTCTGCTCCCCGTTAGAGCCTTGTTTCTGCTCACAGTGATTCAGCACAACACGCGGAGGCCACAGCGTCATCTGTTGCCCGTCTCCACAGGCCTTCACCATACTTAACCCCTTGCATGCTCATGGCGGCCCCCGGCCGTTATGCGTCATGGTGGGCGTGCGCGGAAGACGGCCGGGGGCCATGTGAATCCCGCCCACTTTTAAAAACGCCCGCACAGCGTGAAAATTCGCCGCGCATGCAAGGGGTAAAAGAGCGTGTTACTGATGATGGCACTCCCACTCCACGAAAAGCGAGGACCCATCTCGCTGTATGCAGACAGCTGGCTGCTGAGCTCTCCAGTGCACGCTACAATGCATCATATTCCGCGGCCCAGTAAACACCTGCCCTCTGCAACCCCACTCCTTTTCAGCCATTGGATGGGCATGTATTTCCATGTTAAAGCACCAAAAGAACGTTTTCCTTATACACATGACTTTCCCTATCCCCATCACAGCCGGGTTTGGCCTCATCTGCACGAGCGTTGACAGTACAAGCCACCATATTCAACTTGATTTTATAGCACAAGTTCTTGAAGTGCCATTGTTAACTTCCACGTTAAGAAAAGAAGCATTAGCATTTTAATTCTACCCTTTTATAAGGCGCACATGCATAATTTCCTTAAGCGCCAGTGACTGTTATGGAAAAGTGTACGTTTTCAGACCAAAAACATGTTAGCCATTTTTATTTTAAGATTGACATGGATCCGACAATCGAAGTCAAAATATATTTATTTCAGTTCCAAAAAAAAACATTACATTTTCTACAAGGAAGCTAGAGTTGAAATGTTAAACATCATTGAAAAATACTGATAAAGGAACATCATGTTATTTCAGCCATACTTCTAGATTAAAGTGCAAGGTATTAGTGCAAATTTCGCTAACATGTGCAATACAGTAAAATTGTAAACTAGTCCAAGCAAGATCTCCGCATCCACATAGTCTTGTTTGCTTGGTCAGCAGTAGTAAAGATACAAATATTTGTGCAAATTTCGCTAGAGGGTGCAAAAGCAGTAAAATGATACACTAATGGAGATATTATCAATGTTTCTCATAATGCCTCGAGTTATTACAGCCATGTTCTCGTTTTAAAGTGCAAAGCTGTTAGGCAAATCTCGATGAAAGTGCAGTAAAGCTGCAAACAAAATACAAATAAAATCTCACGTCAATATTTTCTTGTTTCCTTTAGTCAGCCAAAGTAAGGTATAAGGATAATAGTGCAATTGTCACTAAAAGTGTATGGCACTAAAATTGTAAACATGTACAGAGAGTATCGCCCCTTCATATGTTCTTTATAGAGTGAACAATGATACAGCCTTATTAATGTAGCTTGCAATATTTTTTGCACCTGTTGTGAAACTGTCATTTAGCCTTTCAGTGCAATAACCTGTCCTCTATTGTGATAAATTTGTTGACGGCTACAATCGCTTGAGGAAATTCACCCTTCAAACAAAAAATAAGTGCATGCCGACATGACCTAATACCATGCTGGTTAAAAATTCTCAGCAACAAACCCTTGCGTTCAGTTAGCAGCATGGGGTAGATGGGAATGTTAATCAAGCTTTCTTCTTATAAATGACAAAGCCGGCAGCCATTTAGAATGAAGAAAAACCAAAGGAAATGATGGATGGAGCGTTGAATGGTCAATTGTTTGACACAAGCCAAAGAGCAAGTAGTGCAGCTTATTTTTAGGTCAGCCTGAGCAACACATGCGCTGCTCTGCGTGGCATGCTGTATTCAAGTAGGGACATGAAGCTCTGCCCATTCTGCCTCCATATTTTTCATTGGCTTGTGTCATTGTCCTTCGTAAATGCTGGCTTCTGATTCGTTAATAGGCTTGTTAGTCCCTCCTTAGTACCGCCTTGCCTTCAATTGTAACCTCCCATGAGGACTGGCCCTTTTACTTCTGTTGATACACAGTATGTCTTGTTTAGTCTGTAAGCACTATTTTCTTTACTGAGTTTCTCCTACGGCAGGCACGACATGCTTTCCTGTAACATTCAGTGCTTCACGCGCACTTTCCCTTTCCAAAATGCCTGGGACTATGGCGACCGCTTCTTTGAAATGAAATGGGTCTCGCATTTACAAGAATTTCAGCTATTGGCATTGTAAATGGCAATGCCTTTTATTTATGTGTTAATTATCAAAACAGATCAATAAAAGGTGTTGTAATTTACAATGCCAATAGCTTAAACTCTCTGAAATGCAATACCCATTGCATTGCAAATGCTTGCTTACACTAGTCACTTGTTTCTAATTAGTCAGATTCCTAATGGCTGAGCATTGGTGCTTTGAGGCCAGTGTTTGTTGAAGAAAGAAAAAAAGAGTATTTATAGGTGAGTGAATGTCAGCCGGTGATTTGTGGCTTCAATCTTGGTAGATGTCCTTATTTATAAAGACTCCGTCCTCCAGAAATCTCACACTCGCACCCACACATTCTCTGAAAACACATCCATCTGTTTACTAGCTGCAGGTTCCCTGAAGCCCAACAAGATTTCTCAACTTCAGGGCTTTTTATAATGGCTTCTTGAGTGGCCAACCAGTGGCTTTAACCAATGGCCAACTGTTTAGCAAATTCCCTTTCTCCAGTTGTTGTGAAAGAAAGAGCACTCCAGCATCTGATAGCATTATGGTGTTAAGATGAATATACAGTCAACAGAATGTGTCTACCAGAATGTTTTGCCTTACTTAGGTCACGTAAATAGGAAGAAAATACAATAAATGTACATTGATTAAGCACAGGATTCTCTGAGAAAATAGTCTTCGAAACTGTTTGCAATAGACAGAAATGAAAGAAAAAAGAACCGAGTATTCAAAAGTAATCACTGACTATATATTGGCTAGACAAACGCAGTTGTTTACTCCCGTGAAGCTTTGTGAAAAGACCCCAATGTTCTGGATGAGAAAGGACACGCCAAGTAAGCCAAAACTTTTTTGATCTGCTGGTCTAGTGATTTGGTTGGTCAGTGTGAACTGGATCTGTTCAGAGCACATGTTGTTTCGTTCTCAATCTTCATTTAACATTACAATACTGATCAGTTTGTAAAAGAGTTAATCTTTCGGTTAGTAAAGTTTAGTTTTCAGGCATTTAAAGTTAGCACCGCCTTCCAAGGTACTTGAGCTGAAGAGCTTTAACGGCATCAGAACGACGCAATGTCAGGAGATTTTTTGGGTGAGATTTGAACTGTTCTGATTGGTCAAGTGAAAGGACAGCTGCCTTACTGAAAACTGACTGGTGTTTTACTGCTAGATGAAAATAGACAACCCTCTCGACCACCTGTAGAAATGTATTGGGATGCTGAGTGGGACAAAGGTGCCTGGATGAGGGCAGCATTGACAGCATTAGGGCCCATCATCTTGACTACCATGAGGATCCATCTATCAGTGGTTACCTGGCTCCTAGAGACACCTTTTCCCACAACAGTGTAGTGCGACTTCTAAAATGATGCCAAGGAGGGCAGAAGATTCCCGTAGTAAATTAATAGGAATTTATTCGCCACTGTTGAGGCTGGGAGATCAGGCTTGTTCGGTACTTGAGTCATCCTCTCCTTGAATGCGGGTTAGAATCCGAGGCGGAGGCTTCTGCAGGAGCCTTGGAGTTAAAGATGTTCATGAAAAGCTTTCATCAACTCAGAGGGAGTTTTGTTATTGCTTGGATGGGCACTAAGGGATTTGGCTCTTACTGCATCCATTGTTAGTTGGAGGATTGAGAAAGTTCTTCCTGTGAAATGGAAGTTTAATTACCTTTTGGCGTGCCCGTGGATTGTTGTTGATCGAAGGTTCTTGTCACGTGAAACAACTAGAATCCATGTTCCTGGTGGCAGCACTGACGAGGTATCAGGATATCATCAGTTCGTGTTCTGCTGCCTTCCTGTCCCGCATCGCATTAACCTTTACTTCTCCTGGACATATTTGGGGAGCAAGGAGGTACAACCTTCAAACACGGCCCGTATCAGACCATAACGGAGTTGGCATTGGTCTCTTCAAAGGAAAGACCATGAGATTTGAACATTTAAGAGACATTTGACCTTTTTGTCCATGTGAGGATTATGCTTCGTCCTTGAGGGAAGTGACCATCACAGACTGATCTTCATAGTTCCAAAACCGACATTTACATGATTTTGGGGACCAGTACTTGATGTTTATAGACATTGCCAAAACTAGCTAGGAGAAAAGCTTTATCCGGATCTCCTGAAAGCCTTGGTTTTAGTTGATGTGAGGGAGTGGGGTTTTGGCCACCACCGAGCCATGAATGTCTTTTCTCGTGTATAATCGCCAGAAATTTAGTTAAATATGCTAACAGTTGGGAATACCTGGAAAGGAAATTTAGAGGCATAAATGGGGGAAGGGAAAGGTTTGATTTCCCCATAAACGTGCATTGGAGTGGATGAAGGTTTAGGTGGGAGAAAAATAAAATTAACATTATTTTGCTTAAAATCCGAAGCCTCCCTGCTAATTTGGGAGCATTGACATCTATGCTTTAATGGTTAGTGCCTCCAAAGCCATGGCAAGGATTTGCAAGCATCACCCATCACTGATAGTCCATCAAGAGTGGTCAGGAGCGGGTCAGATACCAGTTACTGGGTCGGGCTTGGCGGCACTATTAAAGACAAGAACCTTCAGCTTGAGTTTGGTCTGGGGAGATACACAGAAGTTGCTGGTAACTGCACTGGTAATGCCAGGGGCTGATCAAGCTTAAGGGGAGCTGTACTCTGCTAGGAGTTGAGTAGAAGAGAGTCATCCCTGGCTTTCATCTTCACAATAGCATCAAAAAGAACGTTCATGCTGAGGATGGAGGACAACGCTGAAGCAAAGCGTGCTCTTTGATAAGAGAGTGATAAAAAGGAGGGACTTAGTATGCCCAATCCAGCTCCTTCTGGTTGGATGGGCCAGGCACATCTGACCTGTCTGTCAGGCAGGTCAGCTCTAGTGAAAGGCGGCCAGCTATGGAAGAATGCTGAGGATATGGTCCACCAGTAGCAGTACTGACAAGGATGCCTGAGAGCAGTAGCGGTCGGTAGTGGGAGTAGTTGCCGGGCGGTGACTTGGGGAGGGGCAGGGTGGGGGGTAGTAATCTATGGATTACGGAGGATTACAGGTAAGTAAACATATAAATAAAAAAACCAAATATTGTTGCGCACACTGCATCCCCAAATGCGATGCAGTGAACGCAACAAAATTAGTTTTTTTATTTATATGTTTACTTACCTGTAATCCTCCGTATTCTATAGGTTACTACCCCCCACCCTGCCCCTCCCCCTCCCCACATCACCGTCGGCAGCTACTCCCACCACCGACAGCTACTGTCTGAGAGTCTTGAATATGTGGTTGACAAAGGAGAATGGTGCCAGGTTCTGCTGTTAAAAGATCGAGCGGACCTTCAGTATGTCAGTGATGGAGACTACCCCGTCTCCGATATACTCCCCCGACGGCCCGATGGAGAAATGGCCTTCAGAGGTTTAGCCATCTGACCACCTGGTCGATTTAGAGTGGACGGTCAAATGGGCAGTTTTTACTTTCACATACCGACATCAAAAACGTGGCGGGAATTTTTTTTAATGACCCCACACCATGAGAGAAAACTTCTATTGTGAGTGTCTCGTTAGTTTTTGTTTATTTTCAAAACGAAAATCCCACTTTGGGATTTTTTTTTTGAGAAAAAAAGAACATTGAACGTGGACCAGACGGCAATGACATGTTGGTGGAGCAGTACGACACACTTTGTATACACTGACAGGAAACACCATGACGACGGTTCCAGCCAACTGTGAGGGATGTCCGCTGGGCTGGCGGACATCTCTCAATTTGGAGAGAGGTTACTCCATCAGGGCAACGGAGTATTTTACTCCGCCGCCTTGACGTAGTAGTTACTGTACTGTTCAGGACATTAAATCAGGCCATAGTGTAGCATAGCACCACATATCTGCATTCCCTAAAACTTATAGTCCTTTGGAGTTTTGCTGAAAAGTCCTAAGTCAGAGACTTGTGCGAATGATGTCTCTGCATGCCTAGCATTCAGTCACACATGATAAGACCCTGTTTATCTGGCCTTACATGTCCTAGCGGTAACGCCCTTTATGTTTACTGATCAGGTGAAGCTTCAGCGAACCCCAAATGACTAGAAACACCACTCTGACTAATTATGCTGGGGGAAGTAATCACAAATGCACGTATACTTTTGTCAGGACTACAGAAGAAACAAATGTTATTTTTTTGCATAGCGCCTTTCTGTCAGCTAATATGGCTTCTGTGCGCTTTTGAAAATGGAAGCTGGTCTGGCGCTGACAGAAGCAGGGCAAGACTCAGGGGTTAGGATCAGGTGCATGATGGTGACGGGGTGGGGGTGGGGGCACTTTGATGCAGCTGCCATGGAACCCACCCTTCCACTCCCCAGCGCCACAGACCTCCTGTGTGTCTCCGGCCCAGAAAGGTCGCTCTGCACCGGATTCTCGGCCTTGCCAAGGGAGTCCGTGCCCGTGCGGTTTCTATCACGCCTTTGTTCGCTTTCGACACATCACGGAAGCCCGGCCTGCCAGATGCACCGTCAAAGGGGCCCTCGCTGCCCGAGAACAGTGCATTCATGGACGCTGGTGTGTCCTCCTGTGCTTGTAAATATGCGCCCTCTGCCCGCCCCGCTCTTTCAGATGAACAGCCTGCCACGTGCGCGCGGGACTCTGCAGCCTGACGTCATGAACACAAACGTCACTGCGCCTCGAATGCCCACACTGTACAGATTAAAAAACCCAATACATAACTTTAAAATCATTTGTAATTGCATTTATATAGCGCTTACTACCCCTGAAGAGGCGTCGAAGCGCTTTTTCGGCGACTACGCACCTGTTATGTACACAACACTCTCCAAGTACAGACTTTTACCTCCGGGTGGGTGGGTAGGAGGGGGCTGAACGTTTAGTGGTCCTAGTATTAGTTGACGGTTAGCAGTTCTTTTGCTACCATTGGCACTGTATTGTGAGCGGACATGTTCATAGTGTGTAGTAGTGCATAAAAATGGCCCGAAGGTGGCTGGCTCGCAGAAGCTTTGGTGGTGATGTGTGGCGCTATACACTTGAGTGATAGGTTGGTCATGTGAATGCTTCCTATTAACCCCTTTCCAAATCAATAAAGTTGAATAAGGATCGCTTTTAAAGGCATGCATGTCAAAGCCTTATTTTGGTAATTACTGGGTCCAACCCTCTGATTTAAATTTCCGCAGGTCAATCTTGTCAGAGTTTAACTCTGGAAAAAGTGACGTTTATTACGATACCATGCGGATTTAGTTGTGGTAAGCACCAAAATCCACATGTCAGCCTCTAGTAAGTGGAAAAAAGAAAAACCAAAGGTGATGATGGACGGAGCGTTGACAATACAAACACTCACCCAGTCAACTGATCTGGGTTTAATCCATCACCGTTCTTTAGCTCACTCCACCACCCCAGTTCAGACATGGCCATATGCAAATCAGTCTGACCCTGTGCCTCATGGGAACAGTCCAGCCCGAACTGCCAAGCCATGTCATCCCTGGACCGGAATCAAGCTTCCCAGGACCGGTTTCTGGCATTACAGCCGTCTTCAGCCCGGCTTTCTTGACTCCAGTGGCAAAGTGAGCAAGGGACTCACGTCTGAGCATACCCTGCCAACTTAGGGCAAAAAAAGAAAAAACAAAGGTGATGATGGACGGAGCGTTGACAATACAAACACTCACCCCCAGTCAACTGATCTGGGTTTAATCCATCACCGTTCTTTAGCTCACTCCGCCACTAGTAGGTGACAATTATCACACCTGATAAATTCTGAACCCTACCGAGCAAGGTTCTATTGATGCAACAATCATCACCTCCGATACTGGCTCACTTGTCACCAGGGCGTGTTGCGGCACTGACCTGAATTTATTTAGGAACTGCTCGTGTAGTTTTTACTAAAGAGAAGCTCTTACATTGAACAACGGGGATGTTGCAGAAGTGAGGACACCCTTAAGTGTGAAATGCACTCAGGGAAGGAACACGACAGCCAAACTGACGAGTTAAGTTGCCATAGTGCTCCACCAGAGCCTGCGGTGCACAGGCATAGTTCTTCAGAAAACCCCAGAGGGCAGCCGGTAATCCTTTAAAAAAAAAGCTCTTAAAGGAAGTGAACAAGCTTTTCCAGATGCAGTGCGAGGAATTAGCATTGTTCCAAGTAAATCATGTGAGACATTAAGGTCCTGTTTCCATCCATCTATGTTTCAGATACGTCTCAAATTATCTTGGCATAGCTCTGTAGGAAATTCTCTCAGAATACATTTCTGCAGAGGATCCTTCAGGGGTGCTGAATGCCCGTCCACAAGGTCCCCACAGGTTCTGTATATGCTTCTGCACAGGGTCCCTCTAGAGACAGCCCCTTTGAAAAGTTGATCTAATTCCATGGAAGATCACTACATTTTGCTGACACATTATTTAACAAGTGTAGGGAAAATAAACAAAGGCCCCCTGAACTATAATCGTTCAATTCCTAGGACAGGGAATAATGCATGTGCGAAAAACAGTTCCTAGGCAATCTTAAATATATATATATATATATATATATATATATATATATATATATATATATATATATATATATATATATATATATATATATATATATATATATATATACGGAGGGTATTACAAAAACCAAAGACATAAAAGATGTCTATAAAAGTAAGTATTGTGTGTTTAATACATAACTAGTTAAAAACAATAACATACATTCATTTCATAATAGATCAAATCAAAACTACAATGTTTCAAATAATAAGAAATAAAACGTATCATCAGTAAAATTATAAAATCAATAGACAATGAATTTATACAAGTAGTAATAATTCGACGTGCGTTTCGGCGTAGCAAACGCCTTCTTCAGGAAATTACTACAACAAAACCTAAAAAATAAAATTTATTTTTAGAAGATTAAAAAACAACATGATAAGACAATTCTGTCACAGATATTATTCATTGATTATCTTAGTCTATGATAATCCATAATAATCCATAATTCGGAACCACGAGATCAAGACATCAAAAGAACAATACCAATTTATTCAATATATGTATTTGCAATGTACTGTACAAAATGTATATGAAAACATATTTTTAAAAAGTCAGTCACTTTATAGATACAATAAATAACATCAATTAAAACCTATAGACAATATGATTTACTAATTAGAAAAACACATAAAGGTCTCTTATAGCAGCAACAATAACAGTAGGGAGAAAAGCTGTAAAATATTCCCTAATCATGGAAAGAACCACTAAATCTTGCATGGATCAACGGTATTATATTTCACAAAAATTGTTTAACCTATTACAACGTTAATAAAAATTGTCCACATGGATTCGTAGTGTCCTGGGCACTGGCAACCAGCAAGACGCTGTTGGATGGGTACCGACAGCCCATTTCCACTGGTGGAAGTGTTTCCATCCACCATCACTACACCAACATTTCAAAAGAAATAACAGGAACGTTTCAACCTTTTTAACTCTCCTTAACCTTGGATGGCAGTGTCTTTTCATCTCTATTATAGATTGTTTTTCAGCTTCAGAAGAATATTCTTCACAAATTCAAGGAAGAGAAGGAAATAAATGAATAGGTACAAGGAGGTGGCGTGCAGGGAATGCTTCTGCTGGCTTCCTTCCGCTGGATATAAATAGTTCTTTGTGGTCCTTTGACTAGAGATTGACAGCCAGGCGGGACGTGGTGCTAAGTGGAGCAGGGAGAGAGCCCTTTAGCCCGCCCCTCCTCCCCATCTGAGCCCTGGATGTTATTTCTTGCAAGGGGGTTGTCTGTGGGTGTTTCTGCGGCACGGTCTTCTCTCCCTGAGCTCACATCTCTCCAGCAATGTGAGTGTGCATCAATGGGAGTGTGCCTCAATGTGAGTGGGCATCAATGTGAGTGTGCATCAATGGGAGTGTGCATCAATGTGAGTGTGCATCAATGGGAGTGTGCATCAATGTGAGTGTGCATCAATGGGAGTGTGCATCAATGGGAGTGTGCATCAATGGGAGTGTGCATCAATGGGAGTGTGCATCAATGTGAGTGTGCATCAATGTGAGTGTGCATCAATGTGAGTGTGCATCAATGGGAGTGTGCATCAATGGGAGTGTGCATCAATGGGAGTGTGCATCAATGGGAGTGTGCATCAATGTGAGTGTGCATCAATGTGAGTGTGCATTATTGTGAGTGTGCATCAATGGGAGTGTGCATCAATGTGAGTGTGCATCAATGCGAGTGTGCACCAATGCGAGTGTGGATCAATGGGAGTGTGCATCAATGGGAGTGTGCATCAATGTGAGTGTGCATCAATGTGAGTGTGCATCAATGTGAGTGTGCATTATTGTGAGTGTGCATCAATGTGAGTGTGCATCAATGGGAGTGTGCATCAATGTGAGTGTGCATTATTGTGAGTGTGCATCAATGGGAGTGTGCATCAATGGGAGTGTGCATCAATGTGAGTTTGCATAAATGTGAGTGTGCATCAATGGGAGTGTGCATCAATGTGAGTGTGCATCAATGGGAGTGTGCATCAATGTGAGTGTGCATTATTGTGAGTGTGCATCAATGGGAGTGTGCATCAGTGGGAGTGTGCATCAATGTGAGTTTGCATAAATGTGAGTGTGCATCAATGGGAGTGTGCATCAATGTGAGTGTGCATTATTGTGAGTGTGCATCAATGTGAGTGTGCATCAATGTGAGTGTGCATTATTGTGAGTGTGCATCAATGGGAGTGTGCATCAATGTGAGTGTGCATCAATGGGAGTGTGCATCAAAGTGAGTGTGCATCAATGGGAGTGTGCATGAATGGGAGTGTGCATCAATGGGAGTGTGCATCAATGTGAGTGTGCATCAATGGGAGTGTGCATCAATGGGAGTGTGCATCAATGTGAGTGTGCATCAATGGGAGTGTGCATCAATGTGAGTGTGCATCAATGTGAGTGTGCATCAATGTGAGTGTGCATCAATGCGAGTGTGCATCAATGGGAGTGTGCATCAATGTGAGTGTGCATCAATGGGAGTGTGCATCAATGCGAGTGTGCATCAATGCAAGTGTGCATCAATGGGAGTGTGCATCAATGCGAGTGCATCAATGTGAGTGTGCATCAATGGGAGTGTGCATCAATGTGAGTGTGCATCAATGTGAGTGTGCATCAACATGAGTGTGCATCAACGTGAGTGTGCATCAACGGGAGTGTGCATCAATGGGAGTGTGCATCAATGTGAGTGTGCATCAATGTTTGAGTTTGAGTTTAAAATTATTTGTAAAAGCGCGCATACACCAGCGGTTTCTTGGCGCTACAACTAACAAAAATCCGGGGCCAGATACAAAGCGGGGGAACTGCGAAGGGGATTATTCAAAGGACTTCCTGAATAGGTGGGCCTTAAGTTGTTTGCGGAATTGTGGGTACAGGGTGAGGGTTCGAATTTCCAGGGGAAGAGAGTTCCACAGGGAAGGGGCAAGGGTGGCAAATTTAGAGCCTCCCCACTTCTTTCTTCGGTAGCGTGGAATCATGAGTAAGGACTGGGAAGATGAACGTAGCTCTCTGCTGGGAACATAAGGGGTGATCTCAGATGAGATGAATGCTGGAGCTGAGCCTAGGCGAGCCAGGAAGGTAATGGAGGCGATCTTAAATTGGACCCGGGCTCGTACAGGGAGCCAGTGTAGAGACTTCAAAAGGGGAGTAGAGTGATGAAATTTCGGGAGATTGAAATGTGAGTGTGCATCAATGGGAGTGTGCATCAATGCGAGTGTGCATCAATGGGAGTGTGCATCAATGTGAGTGTGCATCAATGGGAGTGTGCATCAATGTGAGTGTGCATCAATGGGAGTGTGCATCAATGTGAGTGTGCATCAATGTGAGTGTGTATCAACGTGAGTGTGCATCTGTGAGCTGCCTCTTTTGTTATATAGGTATCTGAGCCATGCCTCTACATGCCTGTTTACCTGCCTCTCAAGGCAGTGTGGTTGTCCTGCCCCTCATAGCTCCCCCTTCCTTGGCTGACCAAGGTCTGTGCACCTCGTCTGTAGTACACATATCTCTGCCCCATGTGTGTTTGTCTGTTTACCTGCCTCTCGTCTCTCATGGATGTGTCATCCCTCATTACGAGTCTATGTTGCTGACTGCTGCCCGTTGATTGAGATGGGTGAATGCTTCATTGGGGTAGGCCCCTCTTACCCACTACATTTCTCACAAACAACATGCCACTTTCAACTTTATTTACTAGTAAAAGAGGATTCTTATTGGTAGTGCTTAATTTGTAAAAAAGAAAAATAAGTGTCAGGGCTCTCGTTAGGAGGCCTCCGCAGCTTACACCACCCATTGCCACTGCCGGCGTTGCCAGTGACAGTACCTACAATACTACTAAACAGCATACTGCTACAATTGTGATGATTTTGACTATTCCAGCCCCCTCAAACCGATATAGATAGCTTGGGCAGCAGGTATTAGTTGTTTTTAATACATACTGAAAGAATAAACAATTGCTGTTCTGCTCTTCTTTAAATTATACAAACAGCACCACCATGTGGCAGCGGTCATAGTGCTGGTGTTGACAATTAAGTGCCGGTGCTGCTCGGCACCGGAAACCACCGGCTCAAATTAAGCACTGCTTATTGGTAAAGGAGAGATGAACGAGTATACATCGGCGTCCATCAATCGAGTCACAATGTTCTAATGAACATTTGGCCTACAGGTCCAGGAACATTTATCAACAGAATACATGACCTGGAGTTCTATACATCCAACTAAACTTGTTGGGATAACAACATCTCCCTTCATTATCAACCCAGGTACCATTGACCAGTTTGTCCTGCCTTGTTCAGTCCAAGGGGAGCTGATTCTCTGCTCCGCACTCGGGCCCGGCAAGCTGTTGTAACTAGATTGCCCATATGGAACCACCTAGCTCTTTCTGATTTACCCACACAATAACTAATAATATGGTATGAATTAATATTATATATGGAGGTGAGCAGGATTCTAAAATAGGGTGAAGAATGTTCCCAAGCAGTGGAAGAGGCCTCATGATGCGATTAGATGTTCCAGAAGCCACAGAGACGGAGCCATGTAAGGAAGGAGTTTAAACACCCAATTTGGGTGAATAGGAAAGCCCTCACACACCGACCTAGTCAGTGTCATGCTTCATCATAGGGCCCCACCTCAGAGGCCGAGTGCCTCTTTGGTGTGCTACGACGCCAGAAGACTGCGGAGCTGGTTGTGTGAGTAGGCGTGCAGTGAGGAATATAAATAAAAGTGTCTAAAGAGTATCTCAAAAAAACGTTTATTAGTAGATCCCTATGACACGGTTAAAAAGGTTCCTATGTGTCTGAATTTACAGCCAAAGGTAATGGTTTGGTTTAATTCAGAGATTACGTTAAGTCAGTCAACATGTTTCAGCCTTTAAAGTGGTGTTAATTTACCTAGGCATTCATCAGGACTAGTGTGAACCCCGGCGGTATGGACTCTCTAATTGTCCACCCTAACCTGGGGACGTGAAAGTGAAAAAGTAAAAATAGTGATAAAGTGCAAAAAAAGAAGAAAAAGGAGGAAGAGCTAATAGCCCGTTCCAACCACTCCTGATTTAGGAGTGTTTCTGCACTTTAAATTATGGCGCTAACTGCACCATGGGTCTCGGGAGGGGGGCAGGAGCGTACCTGGCACATCGCCCTCAACGCTCGCCACCCGATGATCATCGGGGTCCGGTTCAGAGGTGAAGCTAGGTGCCTAAGCGGGTGGCGAGCGTTGAGGGCGATGTGCCAGGTACGCTCCTACCCCCCTCCCGAGACCCATGGTGCAGCTAGCGCCATAATTTAAAGTGCAGAAACACTCCTAAATCAGGAGTGGTTGGAACGGGCTATTAGCTCTTCCTCCTTTTTCTTCTTTTTTTGCACTTTATCACTATTTTTACTTTTTCACTTTCACGTCCCCAGGTTAGGGTGGACGATTAGAGAGTCCATACCGCCGGGGTTCACACTAGTCCTGATGAATGCCTAGGTAAATTAACACCACTTTAAAGGCTGAAACATGTTGACTGATTTAACGTAATCTCTGAATTAAACCAAACCATTACCTTTGGCTGTAAATTCAGACACATAGGAACCTTTTTAACCGTATTATAGGGATCTACTAATAAAAGTTTTTTTGAGATACTCTTTAGACACTTTTATTTATATTCCTCACTGCACGCCTACTCACACAACCAGCTCCGCAGTCTTCTGGCGTCGTAGCACACCAAAGAGGCACTCGGCCTCTGAGGTGGGGCCCTATGATGAAGCATGACACTGGCTAGGTCGGTGTGTGAGGGCTTTCCTATTCACCCAAATTGGGTGTTTAAACTCCTTCCTTACATGGCTCCGTCTCTGTGGCTTCTGAGACACATTTAACCTCTCTTCTTTTGTTTATATATGATAACCGGGGACTAAGAGAGTGTTCCTTAATCTCCCTGCCTCTCCTTTTGTTGTTTTGCGATTAGATGTTCGCCAAGTTTTTTTTAAAGTTTGAGTTTATTGAAAACCATAGGAAAAAGAACAACAATATAGTAAATAATATAAATCTTGATTGAGCAACAAATTATATAAAAAAGGAAATATAATGGTTACAATAAACATATAAAAGGAAAGGAAATGTAATGGTTACAATAAACATATTCGCCAAGTGTTGCTATCGTTGGAGTTGTACATCGTGTATCTGTCTGCTTAGCCCCTCTTCTATCCTGTCCAACTGTGGATGGTTAAGCACATGTATCAGTCTACGCCTCGCTTGTATTCTCCCCTCCTCCTCTCTTCTCCACCAGATAGTTTTGGAAGGGTATCTCTTTAGATTCGTCTCCTATTGTTAGTCCAAGGGACGGGCTGTACGAGGGTATGCTTAGGTGTTTTACCACCTTCTCCTGTCTCATGATTTTGTCAGCCCTTTACATCTCTTTAGCCATCTCTCTAGTCACAAAAGTCCCAGTGCCTTGTCAAACTGCCAGTCAGCGTAGGCCCTGGCCTGCACTCACATGGCAGAGGACAGCCTTCCATAATTAACCATCTCTGCATGCCTGGTGGGGACTTCTGTGACTACATTGCATCCACCAGTATATCAGATGATATCTTCTCATTGCAGACTACCAGTTTTTGGGCCTGTTCTGCATATGTTTTTATTTTTCAGAAAGAAAAACAACAAGTAGGTGTTTCTGAAAAAGTAAAAATAAATGCCTATAACCCACAGGGTATTTTCTTCTTGTGCATCAAGGCTATTGATTGATTTACCGGCCCAGGTCTCAGGCAGGAATATTCGGTGACAGGCACCCCGCAAAGTCAGCAGGCTCTATGGATGCCGTTGCAGGATTTTGCTGAACGGGTTGTCGGCAAGACACCTTTTCAGGATCTATATTTATTGAGATTGCTTGCTTCCTTTGCCCCATTTGCCACCATCTGCTAGGGGATTAAGGATTCAGTCTCATGAGACAGCACTTGTAGAATTCACAGTAAGGAGATTGTTGCGGTATCACATTTAATATTTAAAAAACATTGAATAGACCATACAATTAAGCACTTGAATCAAGTCTGTGTTCTTACCAAATTTCCTAAAGTACTACATCTAACAAATACTGGGGAGTCCTACTTTCCTGTGATTTATTGGCCTCAATGTTTGCACTGTGTTCTTTCCTTAAGAGCTGTGGTGGAGGACTTGTCCTTTCTGTTTGGAAAGAAGGTCCAGGTGATTACTGAAGACGATTTGTTGGTGGGCTGCAAGGCAGGTGTAAGAAGTCTGGGTGCTACTACTGGCTCTTTCACCTTGGGGAAACTAGGGCAATAGCAGACAGTTCTGTCACATCCAGTTTTCTTGTTCCACAGCACTGAAAACAGTTTTGTAGCTGACAGGGGTGTGATTCTTTTATGGAAATGTTCACCCTACCCATGCTCTCTGCACATAGCATGTCTTTAATCACTTATATTGTGGGTGAGGGTTCAGTATCTGAGTGTGAAATTTCTCTGAAAGTATGGGAGACCGTGTTCCCCTCTGGCCTTGATCCGAAGAGGAGGAGTCTGCCATCCCCGGAGTATGGTTCTTAGTTCTAGCTTGCAATCAATCAATCAGATTCTTGTAGAGAACGACGACTCACCTGTTAGGGTCTCAAAGTTCTGTGGGGGTGTGGGGCTCTGTGGTTCAGTCGAAGAGCCAGGTCTCGAGGTCCTTCCTGTATTGAGGCAGTAATGGTGATTGCCTAAATTAAGAGGCAGGGAGTTCCAGGTCTTTGTAGCGAGGTAGAGAAGGATCTTCCTCCAGCCAAGGTTTTGCGGATCTGTGGGATGGTGGCCAGGGCCAGTTGGGCAGAGCGGAGATGTCTGGTGGGTGCGTGGAAGGAGAGGTGGCGGTTGAGGTATGCAGATCCAGCATTGTGGAGGACTTTGTAGGTGTGCGTGAGGAGCTTGAAGGTGATTTTTTTTTATTGATCGGGAGCCAGTGGAGGTCTCTCAGGTGACCTGTGATGTGGCTTCAGTGGGGCATGTTCAGGATGAGTCTGATTGAGGCGTTCTGGATGTTCTGCAGTTTTTTTAGGAGTTTTTGGGTGGTGCCGGCATAGCGTGTGTTGCCATAGTCGAGTCTGCTGCTGACGAGCGTATGGGTGACCATTTTCCTGAACTTGGTGGGGATAAACTGAAAATCAGATGTGCAAGGTGTTCTTCTTTGCTGACCATAAACTTCAGGATGGCCACTTTTCCAGATGAATCCTTCCTTCAGAGAGAGAGTATTTTGTCATGACACATACTGACACTGGTTGCCTGAATGAAATACCTTCTCTGATATTATATGGTTGCTGTACCCACTGATGCACTTTTTTTGTTTAACTCTAATCATCTTCATACGGTGTTATCCAATGACTTTATAACTTCCTGACCAGATGCATCTGTGCTCAACAGAATGATATCTTGGAGATGTCAGATTCATAGGAGGGACTTGAACAGATGGACCATGATTCTTCTCTGTGTGTTCATTCCTCGAATGGAAATTCTGTGACCAGGAAAGTCAGTGAATGGTTGAAGTTGGTGATGAGTTGTCTTGATTAAACTTAAGACCTAGAATGTTGAACAATGAAAGACATGCTGCGTTTGTATTTCCCCTCTGCAAGTCAATCGGGCAGATATAGAAAACCTTGAAGACTCAGTCTCCTTAAGTGAGTTGCCATTAGTAGTAGGGAATTTGTGAAATTTCTGAGTGTGGATTTGAATTCAATGGGTAGGACTTTGAATTGATACTCTTGGCCAGCCACTGAAAAATGTGTGATTTCTTAGATGAACGGGGATATGGAAATACACACCCTACAGGTACAATGAGGTCATTAATTCTACCTCTTGGAGAAGTTGTAGAATCTCATGCAGGGTTACCTTCTGAAATGACAGCTTCAGAAACTACTTTTGCTGGTTGAGATCAAGAATGCATCACCTGTTGCTTTCGTATTCACTCAAAAAAATGACCTTTTATTTGATTGGCATTTGAACATAAACTGTTATCTCTTTCAGTAGTTTGTTAAGACTTTCTTGCTGGTGCCTTGTGAGGTGTGAAAGTTTCTCTAATGTTGATTGAACTTTTGGAGGCTTTTTAATAAAAGTAGGGACAAGGCTGGCTTGGATCAACTCCCAACCCAACGGCCTGTACTTATGTTTCACCACTTTTGAAGGTAATTCAAAATGTTCCCACCTACTAGGCTCTTGCAGTTGGTAGGGGGTGTCGCTCTTTGTGAAAAGTGATGACTTCATGGTTGCCCCTTAGCATTTATTATGCTATGGGGGGTTTATAAAGTGCACAACTACTGAAAAGAGTGTACCAGCACTAACGGAACAGTATGTACACAAGAGAGCTATCTACATGACAAAGAATCAGGGTTTAAGCATAATATATGCTATAGTGCCACTCCTGCACCTGAGTGGTGCTCTGGAGACATGTGCATGTTGAATACCCCTGCAATATATAGGACGGAGGATTTGTCATACTACTGAGCCTACTATTACTCATACCTTTCTTGAGTTTTGCGTCAACTGCTTCCTTTAAATCTTGAAAAGTCGATGGATGATACCACTGCAGGGAACCTAAGACGTAGGCGATGTTCAGGTATGCTTTATGTTCTGAAGCGCTAAATCCATATGTTTACTAAAGAGTCCCCGATCATCAGTGGGCACATCCAAAACTGTTTTGATCCCTGGGTGCAAAGAGGTGTTACTCGGCTATCCCAAGACTGCTTCATCTGCATAGTGTGTAAACTTATATTTGAGACTTTCATGGCAGAATCTACTACCGCAGCATAAGCGATCGCGCCTCCTACAGGACACGTATGGCTTAGGCACACGTGTCCTGTAACATAAGGTAGTGAAAAGGTGAAACCTCACGCCCCATCTATCTTTGATATCAACTCAATATGGCTTCTGGGCCGGAAGCCTTAACAGATGTCTGGAGAGCCAGTGCAGGAGGATGCCGGATTCCCGTCTTAAGATGTGCATGGACAGAAAGGATGTCATTGGGTCTATGTTCTTATTCGCGAGCCAGTTACTACTGCCGGGGCAGTGGCTGTTATCTGCATCAGGGAATTTCCTTCTTTCAAGATGTGTTCTAGAAGAGGGATTGCTTCAAAATGAACACAAGGCTTTTCCTTGAAATCTTGTAAGAAGAGCTTTCACTTTGTGAAATGTTTTGAGGCTCTTTCTAATATGCCTGGGCAGTGGGCGATGTTATCTGGAGACGGATCTGGCAGCAGCAAAGCCCTCTGCCTTTGGGCTGGAGCCACATATTGTATTGTAATTGCATTTATATAGCGCTTACTACCCCTGACGAGGCGTCGAAGCGCTTTTTCGGCGAGTAGCACGCTACTACGGGACCCATAGAGGATTAATGTTGAATTACTATAGTGAAACATGCAAGTACATTTTAAGTGGTGGATAGATTAGTCAGTTATTTGGATTTGGAATGATAGCAGAAGGATAGAGGAGGAAAAAAGGTTTGTATTTATATCTTTTGTTACCCCTGATGGGGCGTTGAAGCACGCTATTCAGGAAGCCCATAAAGGATTAGTGGTGAATTAATATGGTGAAATATGAAAGTATTTCAGTGGTGGATATTATACAAAAACAACAAAGGAGCGTCACAACTAAAGTGACTGCCAATTGGACAGAATAAAAACAGTCATATGTCTAATATCTATGTCTCAGAATAAACTTGGTTCCACTCTAATACGTCGGAATCTTAGAAACCTTTTAACTTTTTACTTTTTTCACACAAGAAACCCCAGGTTAGGGTGGGCCTTAGCGCGCCCATACCGCCGGGTTTCTTACATAACACTAATCACTTACACATTGGTCCTGGGGAATGCCTGATTAATTCCATCTCATAGGCTGAAACATGTTGACCTGATCACTACACCTAAGGATAACCTCGGACTTATAATCCTGGTCCTTTATCCTTCACTGTTTTTATTCCGTCCAATTGGCAAAACTAATAAATTATATTTTTTGACCTAATTGCGACATTTTAACCTTTCACTTTCACGAACAAAGAACCAGCTCCGCAGTAACTCTGGCGCGCGCAGCACACTGGGGTGGCATTCGGTCACTTCCGGTGGGGCCCAATGATGAAGCATGTCACCAACTAGTGGTGAGTGAGGGCCTGCTTCAAAAACCTATTAAGGTTTCATTTATAACTGCCATAGACTGTATACCAGTTTCACTTGCTGACAAATTGACTTTTTTGTCTTGCAGTAACTTTAGTTGTGACGCTCCTTTGTTGTTTTTGTATGATTACCCCAGGGAAATAGGAGCGTTTCCTTCCCTTCCCTTACTCTTTTGTTGTTCCAAGTGGTGGATATTAGTCAGTTATTTGGAGTGAGAAGGATAGCGGAGGGATATAAGGGGAAGAAAGGTTTGCATTCATATAGCACTTGTTACCCCTGTTGGACGTTGAAGCGCTTTTCTGGCGAGTAGCACGCCACTCCAGGACCCATAAAGTATAAGTGTTGAAAATGAGTATAGTAAAATATGAAGTAATTTGAGTAGTGATATGTTATGCAGTTATTTGGGTAGAGAAGGGTAGGTGGCGGGATAGTGAAGGGAAAGAGGTTTGTCGTTATATGCCACTCATCACCTCCTTCTTTTCTAGCACTTCTCATTCTTTATCGCCTCCATTTTCCCTCTGGCCAAGCTGCCAGTAAAGTCCTTTTTTGTTTTCTAAAGTGTGACTGGGCCTTGATCTTTACCGTGAGTGATGAGTGTTACAGACTATATTTTATTTCCTAACCTAAACTACCTCCCAGAGCAAATACTCACTATTTAACATCCTATTTAACAAGGAAAGGCAACTAGAGAAAGGGACTCTAAGCATCTGCAGAACAACAGTACTCAGGACAGGGTGACAGTGAACACCCAGCTAGGACGCAGCCTGTGTCAGTGAGCTGCTCTAAGAGAGAGAGAGAGAGAGAGAGAGACTTGCATTGTGCTGTTTTCCTGTCTCTCCTGCATCATTGCTGGTCCAGCCCTCCTCCAGCTGCCCCCGTATCCTGATTGGTCCAGGGCCGTGTGTGCGTCTGCTCTCTAGCGTCTCTCCTGCCCTGTCAGTGGCTCGGCTCCAGGTGTGCGTTTGTTTGCTGCCTCTGCCGGCCTGTGAATGGCTCAGCCCGTGATTGTTCAGCTTGACTCTTGATCTGTGATGCTGTTAAAGAAAATGCCCAAGGGGAGGATGCAGGACGCATGCGCAGTGCGTCCGCAGCATCCATCCGTGATGGGAAAGGCTAAACCATTCCTCTGCGAGGAGCAGGGGCCGCAGTCTTCAGTTCTTGGCATCGCAGAGTCCTCACAGCACAACACGGGGACGTGAGTGACATGTAAAGAGCTTTTTCAGTTCGGAAGTCTCAGGAGACGAGAGAGTTACTTACTCCTGTCCTGCAAACAACGCCTCGAGCCGTGGGGATAAGGAACTATATGCTACGGCAATTTCCAGACGAAGGTATGTGGCTTCTGGGCGCTTGAAATTCAAACACAAAATGAGTGTACAGATTCGGGTAAGAAAGATTACCCGCAGAGTTCCGACGGCCTGGTAGAGTTTCCTTAGGTAAGGAGCAGTGGAAAGAGTTAGGGGCACACTGATACTGTAGCTGCTTTTACCTGAGTGTGAGTTTCAATTGTGCCAAAAAGCATTCTCCGTAAATTGTTGTCACTATAGTCGTGCGTTTCAAAGGATCACCCTACCTATAGCTCAGTTGGTAGAGTGCCTGCTGCAGAGATCTATCAGCTGGGCGATTTTAAAGCCCATTGGGTACGAGATTGTAGTATGGCAGAGTGAACTTGGCATTGCCTTATAGATGTTTATCACACGAGCACAAGTTCAGCTGAGTTGGGTCATTAAAATAAGGATGGCAACCCCCTAAAGATTGTAATATTGGCTCAGCCAGAAAGAACTCGTGTTATTTACTGCTGTTTCTCTGGATTTTTAAAAGTGCAGAGCAGGGACGTAAGCCGGTCAAGGGCAGGGGACGTGTAAGGCTGCATGCTGGGGAGGGGACTGGATTTGGGGAGACAGATGCTTACAGAGATGAAGAGAGGGCAGCAAACAGACACCCCGCAAACGAGCCCTCTTGCCCACATGCTGCCAGGTTTTAAATTCTCCTAATTGCACTTTCCCTCATTTCACACTTTACCCTTGGCTTTGTCCATTAATTGCGGAGCGGGCAATTAATAGCTGGTAATCCACTCAGCACAGGGCGGTGACTCCTGTTTTTAGCTTCCGTGAGGCCATTCCGTTTACAGCAGGAACACTCCCCTTTTCTGGTACTCAGACCGCGGTGGAATGAATACTTGCCCTCAGGCGGTTGTATGTTCTTACAACGCATTCCGTTGCAACGCATGCCTTTACCACGCATGCGTTACAACGGAATGGTATTTCAACGCATAACCTTATCCTCGAATTCTTCAGTGGTGACGTCGTACGTCGTTAAGAGGAAGCGGAAGTTTCTTTCCGTTTCCTCTTAAACAACGCTGATTGCTTGCACATCTCGACGTGACTTCAGGTGAGTTTTTTTTTGGGGGGGGGAGACCCCCCCCAAGCCCCCTTTTTTTAATTTGACCCTTTACCACATATGCCTTTACCACGTACCTCGTAGTAAAGGTATGCGTAGTAAAGGTATGCGTAGTAAAGGTATGCGTGGTAAAGGCTTTTGTTGTAACCACGCATGCGTTGTATTGCATGCGCGGTTAAGGTTTTCGTGGAAACGGCCGCGTTGTAGTGGCCGTTTCCCCCCTCAGGCCTGCATCAAGGTCCATGTATGGTTTCACTGGCACATGCAGAAGGTGTGTACTATTATTGTCTGGACCCCACATTTGGCTTTGGAGCACTTCAGTTTCACCATTGTTGAAGCTATTGGTCGATTTGGGGTGAAAGTGTGCAGAAATTCCCCATTCCCCATAACAAGTCACAGAACGGATGTTCACCATCAGGCCTGTTTTTTGGAACATGTAAAAGTAACTTGAGCATTTTCGGTTGTAGAAAATCAGTCTATTTGAGGAAACTTCTGTTCTGAAAAGAGGTCATGCAGAATGTCCTTGCGGACAACCTTTCACGGTTCTCTTCGTATGCTCAGCTGAGAACATCTGCTTGTGAGGGAGGAACCATGTGAGGTGTAATACTTTCATGGAGAGATTCCCCATCAGAAACAATTTACAAACTGATGGGGCTTTCAGGGAAAGAGTCCTGGACTTGGAGCCTCCTTGTTTCTTCCAACTATATATCCGGGTGGTGTTGTAAGTCTGCATCAGAGCTCTGTTCATAGTCCGAGCCAGTTGGAAGACCTAAAGAGCTAGTTCACCTGCCCAATATCTAGACCGTCTGCACAGCCACAGTCCTTGCAATGGCAGAGGTTCCAGATGTGCACCCCGTCCCAAAAAGGATGTAAGCGAAATTACCTTTTGGGTATTCGGAGCAAGATGGAACAGCATCTCTGGGTTGTTAACCTTGATGATCCAGCCATCCATGTATGGATAGATGAACACTTATGTGTACTGTTACAGACTGTGAAATGACAGAATCACTTAGATCCATCCTTATTGAAACAATAGTGGATGAACATTAATACTCCTATATTTTTTTATTGAAATTGCTATTCCTTGACAACAGCCTAAGAGGGTCACCAAATGATAATCATTAGCGATATGCACTGTTTATGTTGAACATTGTGATACTTGTTGTTAGACATGGAATACTAGTTCAGAAGTTAGTACATAAATGTAATGTATCTGGTTCCTATTTGATACAAGTCACATCAATCAATCAATCAGGCGTTTGTTGAGTGCAACTATCACCCGTAAGGGTCTCCAGATGCTGGGGATGGTGGTGGTGGTGGTGGTGGTGGTGGGTGCAGGTTCAGGTCCATCAAGGAAGGGGTCCATCAAGGAGGGGGTCCATCGAAGAGCCAGGTTTTGAGGTTTCTTGCGAAGATGGGAAGCAATCTTGTCTGTCCGAGGAGGAGAAGAATGGCTTTCCAGGCTTTGGCCGCGAGGAAAGAGAAGGAGAGGTCTACCGATCTGGTTCTTCTTGTGTGAGGGACCACGTTGTAGGAGAGCTGGGCTGATCGTAGGGTCCTTTGGGGTGCATGGAATTTGAATCAGCTGTTCAGGTATGCTGGTCCGGTGTCGTGGAGGGCCTTGTGTGTGTGGGTGAACATCTTGAAGGTGACTCTTGCCTCGATGGGGAGCCAGTGGAGTGTGAGCAGGTGCTGGGAGATGTGGCAGTGTCTTGGCAGGTTGAGGACCAGGCTTGCGGTGGCCTTCTGGATGTTCTGTAGCTTGTGTGTGAGGTTTTTGTTTATACCGGCGTAGAGTGCGTTGCCGTAGTCAAGTCTGCTGATGACCAGGGTGTGAGTGACGGTCTTGCTGTGTTTGAGTAGGATCCATTTGAAGGTCTAACGTAGGAGGCGGAGGGTGTGGAAGCAGGAGGACAAGACGGAGTTGATCTGGCGGTCCATTTTGAGCTCAGAGTCCAGGATGATTCCCAAGTTGCGTGCCTGGTCTGTGGGGGTGGACGGGTTTCCGAGGGCGGGAGGCCACCAGGTGTTATTCCAGGTGTCGGGGTTTGGGCCCATGATGAGTACTTCTGTCTTGTTGGTGTTTAGTTGTAGGCAGCTATTTTTCATCCATTTGGCGACAGCTTCCATGCCTTCTCCAAAGTTGTGTCTGGCGGTGTTGGGTTAGTTGGATAGGAAGAGGATGAGTTGGGTGTTGTCTGCTTATGACACAATGTTGAGTCTGTATGTTCTGACGATGGGGGCGAGGGGAGCCATGTAGACGTTGAAGAGTGTAGGGCTGAGGGAGGACCCCTGAGGGACTCCGCAGGTGGTTGGTGTAGAGTCCGAGAGGAAAGGGAGGAGTCTGACCGCTGCCATCTACCTGGATCCCTGCGTTGTGGAGTCTGCATATTAGGGTGCGGTGGGAGACTGTGTCGAACGCCGCTGTGAGGTCGAGGAGGATGAGGGCTACTGTTTCTCCTTTGTCCAGTAGGGTGCGGATGTCGCGGTGAGGAGGGCGGTTTCCGTGCTGTGGTTTTTCTGAAGCCGGATTGGGAGGAGTCGAGGATGTTGTGCCCTTCGATGAATGTGGCAAGTTGGCTGTTGATGGCTTTCTCTATGACTTTCGCAGGGAACGGGAGCAGGGAGATGGGCCTGTAGTTTTTGAGGTCGGTGGGATCTGTCGAGGGTTTCTTCAGGAGGGGGTTGACCTTGGCTTGTTTCCTGTCGAGGGGGAACGAGGCGGTCGCCAGGGAGCGGTTGATGGTGTGGAGGAGCATGGGTGCGATGGCGTCGGCGGCTCTGTTGAAGATGTGGTGGGGGCAGGGTCCATGGGGGCCCTGGAGTGGATTGACTTCATTGTCTTCAGTGTGTCTTCGGTGGCGAGGGCTGTCCAGTTGTCAATTGCTGGCTTCAGGGTGTCGGCGGTGGTTGGTGGGGGTTCTGTGTGTTAGTTGTCTTCGTCGAAGTTGTTGTAGATGCTCTTGATTTTGTGGTGAAAGAAGGTGCTGAGTTTGTCGCAGAGGTCTTGTGAGGGAGGGATGTCAGTCGACTCACTGGTGTGTTGGGGGAACTCCTTGATGATGTTGAAGAGTTCTTTTCTGTTGTGTGCGTGTGTGGAGATTCTGTCTTCAATTGCTTTTTCCTTCTTTTTATGATGAGTTGGTGGTGGATGTTGGTAACGGCTCTGAAGTTGTTGTGTGCTTCTGTGGATTTGGTGTTCCTTCAGGCCTTTTTGAGGCAACGTGCGCCTGGACTCTCGAAGTTCGGTGGTAAACCATCTGGCTTTCTTGGCGTGGGTGTTGTTGTTTTCCTTGAGGGGGCTATGGTGTTGGCGCTGTCGGAGATCCACCTGTGCAGGGTTTGGGCTTAGGTGTTGGGGTCGTCGTTTTCCATGATGGTTGGGGTGGAGTTGCTGAGTGAGGAGGTGATCTGGTAGTCGGTGATTCTGGTCCAGTTTCTTTGTGGGACCAGGTGCTGGTGTCTATGGATGGTGGGTGTTCTGAAGGTGAAGTGGACGCATCGGTGGTCGGTCCATGGGAGTTCGGTGGTGTAGCTGACGGTGATGGAGTTTCCTGTTGTGAAGAGGGAGTCAAGGGTGTGTCCTGCTGAGTGCATGGGTTCGGTCACGATTTGGTGGAGTCCGATGTTGTGGAGGTTGTCCAGGAGGGATGTGGTGTAGGGGTCCAGCTGGTTGTCGAGGTGGAAGTTGAGGTCTCCCAGCAGGGTGTAGTTAGTGGATGCGATGGCATGCGGGGAGATGATGTCCGTGATGGAGTTGGTGAACGGTCCGCAGGGTCCAGGGGGTCGGTAGATGAAGGTTTCTCGGAGGGTGGTGCGGGGGCTGGTCAGTATCTTGAAGTGTAGATTTTCCATCATATCTGTAGGCTCGTTGGGGAGTGTTCTCAGGCAGAGGATGGATTTGTGGTTGATGGCGATTCCTCCTCCCGGGCAGGTGTGGCGGTCCTTCCTGGAGATCTTGTATCCTTGCGGAATGGCGATGTCCGGTTCTGAGGTGGTGTTGGTCCAGGTTTCGGTGAGGAACGCCAGGGCCGGGGTGGTGCTGTTGAGGAGGTCCCAGATTTCAGTGGCATGTTTGTGGAGGGATCGGACGTTTAGGAGGATGCATTGCACGGGCTTTGGTTAAGGTGTGTTCTTGCGGTCGGTTTGTGCTGAGTCTGTGTTCCTGGCGGTGCTGTAGGTTCGTCGGCAGCGGTGACAGCTGAAGGGTCCGTGGGTGTCGGCTGGTAAAGCTAGCTTGCAGTTGTTGTTACGGACTGGGTTGAGTTTGTGGAGTGCCGCTGGGTTGTAGCGTTGGCAGTGCGGAGAGCCTGGGTTCCTGGCACTGGTCACGGGTGGGTCGCGGGCAGGCGCAGACATGCTTGCCTTGGGCGCACCAGCGGCATGCCAGCGGCACGGCCGCCATTCAGTAGGGGTCGGGGAGGGCTGTACAGCTGGGAGGCGGGGGGAGCTGGATTGGGCTGGTCGCGCTGGTCGTGCTGAGCGGGAGGCGCCGCGGGTGCAGCAGCGGCATGGAAAAACAGGCAGGGAAAGGAAATTGAAGGAGGGCTAAATGAAATAAGAGAGGAATAAGGCAAAAAGGCAGAAAAGTGCAAAGAGAGTGCATAACAGAGAAGAAAGAGGGAGAAAACAAGTGAAACAAAACGAGGGAAAAACTGAGAGAGAAAAGGGAAAGGAAAATAAAAGGAGAGCTAAAGGAAATAAGAGCGGAATGAGGCAAAAAGGCAGAAAAGTGCAAAAAAAAGGTGCAGAACAAAGAAAAAAAGAGGGAGAAAAACGAGTGAAAAACGGAGAGGAAGGCGGAGCAAGAGAGAGGAGACAGAGGTCCACTGGACCACCAGGGATGAGGCGCAGGTGAACCTGCGGGTGGAGGAGGGCCTCGAACACCAACAACACTCGAGAGTGCAGGGGCAGGCCTGGTGGAGCTGCGAGTGTGCGAGAGAAATTTCACTGACAATGAGTCAGTGGTCTTGCTCCATGGATGATAGGCAACTTATGATGGTGATCTACCTATATGCATGAAAGCGTCACATCATTATGCAGGACTATTTTTCCATTTTATTGACATGAGCCCCCAGCCGCCCTATAAGGAATGTGCGAGAGGCAAAGCAGCTTATTTGCAAGTGAAGTGATTACGCAGAGCAAGTGCCAATATGTACCCTAACAACTACCCGAGGTATATGGGGTGAAACAGAACCTCTGATAAATTATAGACAGAGAGAGGGCATTTAATAGAATACATTTGTTAAATGTTGCTGGAGCAGTGTTAGTACCACTGCGAGTATGTCCGAGACTGGGGCAAACCACTCCTACTGCCCCTCGAAAATAGGCTTTAATATGATTTGTAAAAAAATTAATCTTAACCCCTTGCCCGCAGCCGGAATTCCGCTCCTGTGCTGGACATTCCGATCGCGGGCGTGGTCATGACGGCCCCCAGCCGTCATCAGCACACGAACACTGTGTGCCATGACGGCTGGGGGCCGTCATCAGCATGGAAGGGGTTAAAAGGTGCTGTAACATTTGGTACAGTTGATTAGCATGTCTCATAAACAACATCATCTCAAATAAGGCTGAAGACAAATATATACTATAACACATTACATCATACCACATTTTCGTTTCTTCAGTTGCTCTGCAGAAAATGCTCACATTTCAGACCAGCAGCTTCCTTCCTCTTTTATGAATTTTTTGACCCTACAGAGGTGCATAGAAAATGGTTATTTTTCTCATGTACAGTGGAAAAGGAGAAGCCCAATCCAAGAAAGAGGCTCCCTTTAATAAGATTTTGTACTTTCATTCAAATCTCGCTAATGTATCATGCATTTAGAGTTTCCATATCAAAAACACACCACCAGAGTATGGTACTGCTATGTTTTCAATTCTGAATAAGAGAGCACAAAATTGCATTTGGGTTGTAAGGTCAGAATGACACGGATGTATGACGTTACAACGTATGCTTTTACCACGCATGCCGTTACAACGCAGTTTTTACGACGCATACCATTACAACGCATAGCGCTTTGGGGTGCTGGATAGTGAATAGTTTAATTTACTATTCCAACTCCAGTCCCAGTGGACACTAGGGAAGGTGTTGGATAGTAAATTAAATCTATTCCCCATCGTAGAGCGCCCCCCAGCGCAATGCGTTGTAATGGTTTGCGTTGTAATGGTTGCGTCGTAATGGTAGTGCGTTGTAAAAGTTTTGTTGTAAAGGCTGTTTACCGAATGACACGCATTATAGGGAATGCATTACAAATCACAGTTAAAGTCGGCCCTAGAACTTCCTAGTGGTGTTTAATAATTAAGCATCACCACACAGCATGTAACTTAAAAGCAAAGCAGTGCCAGACCTCACAAAAATGTTGCTAGTGTTTTACAACTTCGCTTTGTGTACATGAAGATAACACAAATTCACATAGAAACATTAAATCACAACTGTTAAACAAAAGCAAATGCGTTTTCCTACTCAACAAGATGTGGTAAGAAGAGGGACTGGTAAACATGCACAAGGTACAATTAAGAAGTAAAATGCAATGCAAAAGAGGGTATTAAATTGTATACATCAGCAACAAAACAGTACAAATTCAGACTATACATGGGCTGAAGCTATTTTTTCCATACATTCGCTATTCGTATTAAAGTGCCAGACATCTCATTGGTGTCTTATTGCCTGCTTGAACTACAGCTGTTCTGGTATCCGTGCTAACTGTTTTACTCTTTTGTCTTTTTGCTCTCTTCCTGGAAAATACTATGACTGCTGATTGGTGTATATTTGCAGACCTCTCCCGGAAGACACCGGCATGGATTCACTTTGTAGTTTAACTGACGATGATAACCTATCGTGTAAGTACAACCCCTTGGTTTCAGTATGGAAGAATAGATTTATATTTTGTAACTCCAGAAAATCCTGTCAAGGTAAGTAGATGTGGAGTTAAGAATTGTAAATCTACACTTACCTATGTATACTTACTTAATTGTGACTCGCAAATTGCGAGTCGCAATGAAGGAATACCTCCCCATTCATTCCTATGGGCCTAGAGGCCCATAGGAATGAATGGGAAGACATTCTCAATTTGCGATTCTCAATTAGAGAATGGCAAATTAAGAATGCAATTTTAAGAGTGCCAGCGTGTCAAAAGGACACCCTGTTGCACCCTTGAAATCTGCATATGAGTACATCTTGCACACACACATGCCCCAAGGGCTTGTGTGTATGTAAAATGGAGCCTTGTAAAATGCACTTTAGTGCATTTTTCAAAGTTTTTGCAAATTACCATGAAGTTCAACTTCTTGGTAATTTGCGCCCCCTATTAGTGTAATCACTAGGTTTTTAACTTTAATGCATTGCATTTAAGGAATTTCAATTTGCGATTCCTTAAATGCATTGGCAAATTAAGTAATCGCAATTTAGAGATCACTTAAATTGCGATTTTTGCATTTGTGATGATGCATCCCAAATGCAAAAATACCGGTCGCAAAGGGGCAGATTCTGAGAATCTGCCAGTTTGCGACCGGGTTTTGCTTTCATGCATGTGGGCCTTAGTATATAAACAAAGTACATTCCCATAATCGGTGGTAACCTGATATCTGGAATGGATTTGGTCCCCAAGAGCTACTTTGGGCACCTTGGATTAAACAGTCCTGTGAAGTAGTTCCAGATATAGATAATTCTGTCGTTAGACATTTTACCCCCGAATAAACAGGAAAAACCTGTGGAGTACAATGACCTCTGAAAAATTAAATACAGTCATGTGGAATTAATTTGAGAGTGCATACGATATACTAAACGGCTCTTAAACTACTACCACCACACTCTTCGGATTTCCACAGCTGTTATAACTATTTCATAATTAATTAATGCAAATAATGCCAGAGTTACTGATGGTGAATAACAGACCAGATTGTAAATTAAATTAAATGAGCGGATGGGTTGGTATACCACCATTCCAGGGCTAACTCTGTTCTTTCTTAATGGACTCTATGGAGAGTTTACACCAAAATATTAAAGTACACTTTGCCACCACAAATTTAAATACTGTTATACCAGGCTTAGTCTACTTAACTAGACCAATAGTTATTAAAACAAACTAACTCGCTGTTTGAAGGCACTTTGCTCTAATTAAGCGTAAACTGAAATAATTCCTAATTGCATCGTTAATGCCCTTCCCTCTACATTCAGCTGTCCTGGCATAATTAAGGATTGTAACCTGCTCTATACATAACACTGGAATTATTTTTGGGCTACAACTGCCTTAGGCCAAACTATATGGTTTCCTACAACTACAGCCGCCTGTGGATGATCCGCAAACAAGTTCACTTTTGTATGTCAATCCCTTACTTATCCCATCTCCCGGCAACCACCATACTTTAGTGGCCATGTCTCTCCCAGCTATTTATCAACTAGTTATGCAGATAATTCAGCCCATTCCCACTACCTAGTTTTCTCATTCACATCACCGAACTTAAGTTGTGTCCTACCAATCTAGGTAGGATCGCCTGTTAACCTCAAGCTACCTTGACACAAGAGCACTACCCCACTATCTAACTTGCTACCCAAATAAAGTCCTGACCTACCGGCCCCAGTAGGATACCCAGCTCGATACCCTGACCCTCTCTCAGTACGACCACATCCCGCTTCCTCCCATGGTTTGCTGTTTCCCACATGACAACACCACTGTCCCAACACTTAACTCCACCACCAGGGTTGCTGCCATTATATCATGGCCCTTAATGGCCCTAAGACCTTTTACAAATCTGGACCTGATACGTACAAAATCAGCTACCCTCTGAATCTATCTACGAATGGGGTTAATACCTTCAAACATAAGATGCTTCATGATTTCCCTGAAAAGCTGTTCCTAGACCAATACACTAGTGCTGGACATGGTTTGCTGAAAACAAACCTCCAGTTTTTCACTTACAACACTTCCAGCTGGATACACTAAGATTCCTACAGCCCAGGGATGTCCTAGACACAAATGCAGCCACCAGACTTTATTTTCACTAATACACTTACAGTTATTATGGACAAGGTGGCCCCCACTTAAAGAGAAACAAGTCCGGACCAAGAGTACTTACTCCTGGTACACAAAAGTCTTCAATGTTAGAAACAAGACCACATTTTTATTAAGTGCCTGTGACGCCAACACTCCTCTAGGTCAGACCTTGTACTCCTTTGCAGCCCTAGGCGCACTTACATAACCCATGTCTTTAACACCAAATTGGAATACATTAACATCCAGATCGATAGTGCCAGAAATAGGCACAAAAAATCTTTTTGATGTGGTTGAGGCAGGGAAGAAGTCCACAGCCCGCCTGGTTTTCTGAATCCCAACAAGAAAATTGAAGAGTTTTCTCATTTCTTTGACACCAAGAATATTGACCCTTCGATCCTCACGACTTCCACCATTGTGTACAGTACTCCCATGTGTAAATCACCCAACAACTGGGCTCCTTTCAGAGACATCTCTCAGCCTGAGCTCTTCAACATTCTCTCCAACTCAATCTCTCAAATCACTTATTAGACTTCCTTCCTGCTCACCTGGCAAAATAGATGTGAAAAGTCCTTATACCTCATTGGGCTAGCCTCATTAATATGTCTATAGACCAAGAATATTTTCCTTATTGCTTAAAAACTGGACAACAATCCCACTACTAACAAAAGAAGCCACTAACCATACAGACATCCTCAACAACTATTGCCTAATCTCAGGACTCCTCTTCCTGGCCAAACTCCTCGAAAGATGTGCCAAATTACAACTGAACAAGTTAATCAAGAATAACAACCTGCTCGGTGAGTTTCAATCCATTATCAGTCCCTGTCGCATTACAGAAACTGCGATTCTGGAAATAATCGATGACAGGCTCAGGATCCTGGAGATTGGCAACTCCTAGTTCCTTGTTCTTCTTGATTTCTCAGTAGCTTTCAATACTGTGAACCACAAACTCCTTATCCACACTCTAAAAAAGGTTGAAAATGCTCTGTCACAGCCTGTAGGCTTTTCCCAAGGTGCTCCACGAGGATGTGTGCTTGCTCCCTCTCTGTTCAACGTCTATCTCGAGCCACTAGCCTTTCTGCCAAAGGACCGTAGCTTATCCTACCACCACTCAAAAGTTTCTTCCTCAGCGACAAGTCTCACTTGACAACTACTATCATCAAAATCATACCCTGGATCAATCAATCAATCAATCAAGGCATTTATATAGCGCACTACTCACCCAGAGGGTCTCAAGGCGCTGGGGGAGGGGGGTCCGCTACTGCTCGAACAGCCAGGTCTTGAGTTGCTTCCTGAAGGCGAGGTGGTCCTGGGTCAGGCGGAGGTGGGTCGGGAGGGAGTTCCATGTCTTGGCGGCGAGGTAGGAGAAGGACCGTCCCCCTGTGGTGGCTCTTCGGATACGGGGGACGGTGGCGAGGGCGTGGCCGGTCGATCGAAGCTGGCGTTTGGGAGCGTAGAAGTTGAGGCGGCTGTTGAGGTATCCTGGGCCTTGGTTGTGTAGGGCTTTGTGTGCGTGGGTGAGGATTCGGAAGGTGATTCTCTTGTTGACCGGGAGCCAGTGCAGGTCTCTCAGGTGTCCGGAGATGTGGCTGCGGCGGGGGATGTCCAGGATGAGACGTGCTGAGGCGTTCTGGATCCGCTGGAGTTTCTTCTGGAGCTTGGCGGTGGTTCCGGCGTAGAGGGAGTTGCCGTAGTCCAGGCGGCTGGTGACGAGGGCCTGGGTGACCGTCTTCCTGGTCTCGGTGGGGATCCACCGGAAGATCTTACGTAGCATGCGCAGGATGTTGAAGCACGACGAGGAGACGGCGTTGACTTGTCTGGTCATGGAGAGGGAGGAGTCCAGGATGAAGCCTAGGTTGCGTGCGTGGTCTGTTGGTTTGGGTGCGCTGCCTAGGGCGGGGGGCCACCAGGAGTCATCCCAGGCGGAGGGTAAGGATCCCAGGATGAGGACTTCCGTCTTGTCTGAGTTCAGTTTCAGGCGGCTGTTCTTCATCCATTCGGATACCTCTTTCATCCCTTCGTGAAGGTTGGCTCTGGCGGTGGCGGGGTCGTTGGTGAGGGAGAGAATCAGCTGGGTGTCGTCGGCGTAGGAGATGATGTTGAGGTTGTGCTGGCGTGCGATGTCTGCGAGGGGGCTCATGTAGACGTTGAAGAGGGTTGGACTGAGCGAGGAGCCTTGAGGAACTCCGCAGATGACTTCGGTGGCTTCAGATCTGAACGGGGGAGGCGGACTCTCTGTGTCCTTCCAGCGAGGAAGGAGATGATCCACTCCAGTGCCTTCTCCTGGATTCCGACGTTGCTGAGTCGCTGCACTAGTGTATGGTGGCAGACCGTGTCGAAGGGCCGCGGAGAGGTCTAGGAGGATGAGGGCTGCTGTTTCTCCGTTGTCAAGCAGTGCTCGGATGTCATCGGTGGCTGCGATCAGGGCGGTCTCGGTGCTGTGGTTGGCCCGGAAGCCGGACTGCGAGAGGTCGAGGGATCCGTTCGTCTCGAGGAAGGCGTCCAGCTGCTTGTTGACAGTCTTCTCGACGACTTTAGCAGGGAACGGGAGCAGCGAGATGGGGCGGTAGTTCTTGAGGTCGGTGGGGTCCGCTGATGGTTTCTTTAGTAGAGCGCTGAGTTCGGCGTGCTTCCAGCTCTCCGGGAAGGTAGCGGTGTCGAAGGAGGTGTTGATGATGTCCCGCAGGTGGGGTGCGATGACAGCGTCGGCCTTGTTGAAGATGTGGTGAGGGCAGGGGTCGGTAGGAGATCCGGAGTGGATGGAGTTCATCGTGCGGACGGTGTCTTCGGTGCTGATCGGGGTCCAGGCGCGGAGGGTGGTGGTGGGGGGCGGTGGTTCAGTCGTGGCGTGCGTCGGTTGAGTGCTGAAGCTGTTGTGTATGTCCGCGATCTTGTTGTGGAAGTAGAAGGCGAGGGAGTTGCAGAGGTCTTGCGAAGGGGTGATGTCGTTGTTTCCGGCGTTGGGGTTGGAGAGCTCTTTAACGATGTTGAAGAGTTCCTTGCTGTTGTGTGCGTTGTTGTCCAGTCGTTCCTTGAATGCGGTTTTCTTGGTGGCGTGGATGAGTTGGTGGTGTTTTCGGGTGGCGAGCTTGAGGGCAGTCATGTTGTCCGGTGTTGGGTCTCTGCGCCATGTTCTCTCGAGGGCTCGGCAGTTCTTCTTGGAGCTCTTGAGTTCGTCGGTGAACCATGGGGCTTTCTTGCTACCGGGTCTGCTAGGCGTGGTCTTCAGAGGGGCAAGGTCGTCTGCGCAGTTGCTGATCCACTTCGCAAGGTTGGTGGCCGCCTGGCTTGCGTTTGTTGCGCTGGTGGGTGGGTTCTTGCTCAGGGAAGTCGAGAGCTGGTCGGCTGTGATCTTGTTCCAGCTTCTGCGTGCAGCCTGTTGCTGGTGGTGGTGGATCGTGGTCCTTCTGAAGCTGAAGTGGACGCAGCTGTGGTCCGTCCAGTTGAGTCCGGTGGCGTGGCTGAAGGCGATGTCCTTGCAGGATGAGAAGACGGGGTCGAGTGTGTGTCCGGCGTAGTGGGTGGGGGTGGTCACCAGCTGCTTGAGTCCGAGGTTTGTGAGGTTGTCCAGCAGGGTGGTGGTGTTGCGGTCGTTGTTGTTCTCCAGGTGGAAGTTGAGGTCCCCGAGGAGGATGTAGTCGGCGGAGAGGAGGGCGTGCGGGCTGATGAAGTCGGCAATGTCTTCGCTGAATTGTGTGCGTGGTCCCGGGGGTCTGTAGATGAGGATGCCTCCGAGGGTGGTCTTAGGGGTTGATGTGGACCTGGAAGTGCAGGTGCTCGGCGGGTGCGAGGGTGTCGTCGGTGTTGGTCGTGATGCGGATGGTGTTCCTGTGGATGATGGCGATGCCTCCTCCGGTCTGGTTGCTGCGGTCCCTTCGGATGATCTTGTAGCCGTCTGGGATGGCGATGGCGATGTCGGGTGCTGAAGAGGCGTTCATCCAGGTTTCCGTGAGGAAGGCGACGTCTGGGGCTGTGGTATCGAGCAGGTTCCAGAGCTCGATGGCGTGTCTGTGGATGGAGCGGGTGTTGAGCAGGATGCATTTCAGGTGGCTGCTGCCGTTGCTCGTCTTGGTCTTGGTTGGTGCAGGAGTATTGCTGGTCTGGATGCAGGTGAACTTGCAGACGTTGCAGCAGAAGGGTCCGTGGGTGCGTCTCGGGGTGGCTCGGTAGCCTCCTGGGATTCGTCCGGCGTTGAGGGTGGCGGCGTCGTACGTCCGGCGGGTGGGCAGGGGTCTGCGGGGGCCAGGGGTCCTGGCGCTGGGCGCGGTCCAGGCGTAGACGGGCTTACCTTTGGTGCACCTTCGGCTCTCAATCGGTGCTCCCGCTGCGCGCGTCCGCTGCACGGTCGCTCTGGGGGCGTCATAAGAAGGGGGACGAGAGGGCGGGTCAGCTGGGCGGCGGGAGCGGCTCGGCCAATGGGCCGGTGGTGGGCTGGGCCTGTGGCAAGCTGCGGCGGGAAAGTGGCGAGCGGGCGGCTCTGCTGAGGCTGGGCCGCTCGGGGGGACTGGGGGGCGTCTGCGGCAAAAAAAGGCGGCAAGGCTGACAAGGCTGGCAGGCAGGAGCAGGAGGCGGCAGGAGGAGCAAGGGGGTGACCAGGCCTGGTGAGAGGCGCAGTGGTCACTCACGAGCACTCCTTGCCGTCCCCTTAAGAAGGGGGACGAGAGGGCGGGTCAGCTGGGTGGCGGGAGCGGCTCGACCAATGGGCCGGTGGTGGGCGGGGCCTGTGGCGAGCTGCGGCGGTAAAGTGGCGAGCGGGCGGCTCTGCTGAGGCTGGGCCGCTCGGGGGGACTGGGGGGCGTCTGCGGCGAAAAAAGGCGGCAAGGCTGGCAAAGCTGGCAAGGCTGGCAGGCAGGAGCAGGAGGCGGCAGGAGGAGCAAGGGGGTGACCAGGCCTGGTGAGAGGCGCAGTGGTCACTCCCGAGCACTCCTTGCCGTCCCCTTAAGAAGGGGGACGAGAGGGCGGGTCAGCTGGGCGGCGGGAGCGGCTCGGCCAATGGGCCGGTGGTGGGCGGGGCAAGTGGCGAGCTGCGGCGGGAAAGTGGCGAGCGGGCGGCTCTGCTGAGGCTGGGCCGCTCGGGGGGACTGGGGGGCGTCGGCGGCGAAAAAAGGCGGCAAGGCTGACAAGGCTGGCAGGCAGGAGCAGGAGGCGGCAGGAGGAGCAAGGGGGTGACCAGGCCTGGTGAGAGGCGCAGTGGTCACTCCCGAGCACTCCTTGCCGTCCCCTTAAGAAGGGGGACGAGAGGGCGGGTCAGCTGGGCGGCGGGAGCGGCTCGGCCAATGGGCCGGTGGTGGGCGGGGCCTGTGGCGAGCTGCCGCGGGAAAGTGGCGAGCGGGCGGCTCTGCTGAGGCTGGGCCGCTCGGGGGGACTGGGGGCGTCTGCGGCGAAAAAAGGCGGCAAGGCTGGCAAGGCTGGCAGGCAGGAGCAGGAGGCGGCAGGAGGAGCAAGGGGGTGACCAGGCCTGGTGAGAGGCGCAGTGGTCACTCCCGAGCACTCCTTGCCGTCCCCTTAAGAAGGGGGACGAGAGGGCGGGTCAGCTGGGCGGCGGGAGCGGCTCGGCCAATGGGCCGGTGGTGGGCGGAGCCTGTGGCGAGCTGCGGCGGGAAAGTGGCGAGCGGGCGGCTCTGCTGAGGCTGGGCCGCTCGGGGGTACTGGGGGGCATCTGCGGCGAAAAAAGGTGGCAAGGCTGGCAAGGCTGGCAGGCAGGAGCAGGCAGGAGCAGGAGGCGGCAGGAGGAGCAAGGGGGTGACCAGGCCTGGTGAGAGGCGCAGTGGTCACTCCTGAGCACTCCGTGCCGTCCCCTTAAGAAGGGGGACGAGAGGGCGGGTCAGCTGGGTGGCGGTGTCACGGTGCGCGGCATAGCCGCTACCGGCCATTCCCGCATGCACACACGGGAGGCCGAATACTCACTTCCGGCCGGAAGTCGAGGACGCGGTCTAGTCCTGGGCAACAGAGCACCAAGGCACTTCCGGGGGAAGCGCTTAACCATTGCGTTTCCCGCCGGCTTGGTGCTTTGGATTCCAGTACCTTTTGCCGAGTCCTGCCTGACGAGCCGCGCTGGTGCGCTGCTCAGCTGTCTGGCGAGCCGCGCTGGAGCGCTGCTGAGCCCTCACGACAGCCACCGTAGGAAAACCTCCTGATCGCGCTGGAGCGCTTCCTTGCCTCAAAGACTGCTCCATTCAGGAGCGCTTGTTTGTTTCCTCACCTGGAGGTTCCAGGACTGTGCCCGTATTTTAGTTTTAACCCTTGATGCGCAGGAGCGCCTTGAGGGTGGTTAAAGGACTAGGATTGCGCTAAGGGAACAACTACACCTATACTCCTGGTTTCCTTACCAGGGATGCCACAGGCTGCATGACTATGTCCAGCATCCTACTACACGCGCAGGAGCGCTTTCTTTTGTTTTAGCTTGGGTGAAACGCGCAGGAGCGCTTTCTTTAGTTGGTACTTATTGGTAACGCGCAGGAGCGCATTATTTTCGTTCTTCACTTCCGGAGCTGTTCTCATTCGGAGGCCCTTCTTCCCGGGAACATTGGTGAGTCCTCGAGGGGTGACAAGTCCTGTGTGTGTATGTAGGGGGTGGTTGTTGTTCGGGTTTACGTAGATCTCTGATCTCTCTTCATTGGTTTCCAGCTGACACCGGGACGCCCCACCAGCTCCACGCCTACCTTTCACCCTACACCCTGGCTCCCATCCCTGCGTCCATCTCATCCCTGCTGGGTTGTTGTCTTCCACGAGGGTCAGGTGGGTACAGGGACGGGTGCTCCTGTCGTCTCTGCGGAATCGCGTCACAAGCAAGGTAAGACTTGTGGGGCGCCTGACAGAATCCAAAGCCCACGATAACCATTCCACCCAGACGACATGGGCGACCCGGAGGTTACTCTGCAAGATATCGCAGTCATGCTGGCTGCCATGCAAACAGAGAACCTCGCCTTACGCCAAGACATAACGGCCCTCCAGGGTCAAATGGCGTCTGGGGTCACTAATCCGTGGGGTACCACTCCCAGCCCCAGAGTTAGACATAACGGCCTGTTAAGACAACCAACGTTCACCTTTGGGGGGTCCTCCGCCGCCACCAACCAGGACACAGCCATCCAGGTGGTCACTCCCCATCCTGTGCAGTTGGCACCACCTGAACGCTTCTACGGTGATAGTACCAAGTACGGAATATTCATCCATCAATGTCAGCTGCATTTCATGGCTAGGATCGCGGCCTTTCCCGATGATGCTTCCAAGGTCGCCTATATACTTTCATACATGGGCGGGGATGCTGCTCAGTGGTCAATATCCTTGGTAGAGAACGACGATCCTATGCTGAACCACCTGCCAACGTTTAAGGAAACCATGAGGCGTATGTTCGCTCGCCACACCTTTGTGCAGGCCGCAGACAACGAGTTGCTCGGCCTCAAACAAGGTAACCAGGACTTGCTCCATTATATCACCATGTTTAACAGGCTTGTCATCGAGGCCCACTGGCCAGAGGATAAGAAGGTATCGGTGTTCTACCGGGGGTTACGGGATGACCTGAAGGACCTTATCTCACAGTATCCCGATCCGCCCGAAGCAATAGGCCCTTTTATCGACATGGTGGTGAAAATGAATTTCCGTCTACAAGAAAGAAAGACCGATAGAGGAAAAAGCAACGACAACCGTCTCCTGCCTATCGGGGACAAGGGCGTCGAAAAAGCCAAAGAGGATTCCACTCCCCTGGGAGAAGCTTCCGAGCCCATGCAGATTGGAGGCATAAGAGGACCCTTGACCAGTCAAGAACGGGAGAAAAGGAGGAAGCAGAACCAGTGCCTTTATTGCGGAAAAAGCGGACACTTTGTGAGGGAATGCCCTGTTAAGCCCTCCAAACCACGAGGCAGAAGGCCGTACGCGTTACCCATCAGCAAGGGTGACAAGACGGGAAACGAGACAACCCAGTAGACACAGGGGTCCGTCCTCTGGGTTCTTCGTCTTGTACATCTGCGATCCCTGTGGTATACGACAGTAGTCATCACGTCGGCATGGCCGTGTCCTTACGGAATCTGGCGGGCAGAACCTGGGTGGTGACCGCCATGTTGGATTCCGGGGCGACAGGCTGCTTCATCGATACAGCATTTTCCCGCACCTTGGGCATTGATACAGTGACGAAGGCCCAACCCGAACCCGTCAAGGCTGTTGATGGAACGGACCTTACTTCCGGACCCATCCGACACCGAACAGAGACCTTAACGATGTCCTTCTCGAACAACCATTCCGAATCGGTTAGCTTTGACGTCATAGACGCCCCACAGTTTAAGGTGATCTTGGGCTTGCCGTGGTTGGTGAAGCACAATCCCCGCATCGATTGGGTGACCAGAACCGTCCACCTAGAATCGGAGTACTGCAGCAGCACCTGTTACGCTAAGATCGACCTGTCAGGTCCTCGTTTTGTACAGGCACACTTGTTGCCTGTAGTGGGCATGGGAACCGTTACCCAAGGAACCATACCGAAAGAATATCTGGACCTAGCAGTAGTGTTCGATAAGAAGGGAGCCAACACTCTGCCACCCCACCGATCATTCGACTGCCGCATAGACCTGATTCCCGGCTCTACGTTGCCTTGCAGCAGGATTTACTCGCTCACGGAAAAGGAGAACATCCACCTCTGCTCTTATCTGGACGAATACCTGAACAACGGGTTTATACGTCATTCCAGATCACCGGTTTCCTCTCCTCTTTTCTTCGTGTCGAAGAAGGAAGGGGATCTGAGGACCTGTATAGACCTTCGTGCTATGAACGCCATCACTGTAAAAAAACGGTACCCGCTGCCATTAATAACCAATCTCCTGGACCAGGTCAAGAACGCTACCATATACACTAAACTGGATCTGCGGGGTGCTTACCACCTAGTCAGAGTCCGGAAGGGTGACGAATGGAAAACCGCCTTCCGGACAAAGTTCGACCTGTTCGAATACCAGGTCATGCCTTTCGGACTCTGCAACGCACCCGCCGCATTCCAGTTCTTCATCGATGAAGTGTTGAGAGACTACATCGATGTCTTTTGTATCGTCTACATCGACGACATCCTGATTTACTCTCAGACCCCCGGAGAACACGTCCATCACGTACGTTCCGTCCTGCAGCAATTGGAGAAACACCGACTGTACGTGAAGTTGGAAAAGAGCTTGTTTCACGTCACATCCGTGGAGTTCCTGGGGCACATCATCACACCGGCAGGCATCCAAATGGACAACAAAAAAGTGGAAGCCATCCTGTCCTGGCCTACACCGGAGTCTGTGAAAGGCGTCCAACGGTTCCTCGGGTTTTCCAACTATTACCGTCGTTTTATCACCGGTTTCTCCGAGATGGTAGCTCCCATCACGCGCCTGCTACGCAAAGGGGTTCGGTTTGGTTGGGACCAAAAAGCAGACGACGCCTTCCAGGAACTAAAGAGACAGTTTACCGTGGCCCCGGTTCTGGTGCACCCCGACACCGAGTAACCTTTCATAGTAGAGGCAGATGCTTCTAGGGACGCCATAGGCGGTGTGCTCTCTCAACGGAACCTCGAGACGGGACAACTGCATCCTGTGGCCTTTTACTCCAAGAAGCTCCAACCCGCTGAACGCAACTACACCGTGTCTGATCGGGAACTCTTAGCCATCAAGACCGCGTTTGAGGAATGGCGACACTTCCTGAAGGACTCGAAACACAAGGTAACCATCTATACAGACCACAGAAACCTGCAGTTTCTGCAATCAGCACGTGCCCTCACAGCCCGACAGCTCCGATGGACCCTATTCTTCAACGAGTATGACTTCGTGATCACGTTCCGGCCAGGGAAGGACAACGCCAAAGCGGATGCACTGTCGCGACTGTCTGAAACCGAAGAAGACGCCGAAGACCACGAGCCTGTCTCCATACTACCGGAGAAACACTTCCAGGGCATAGTCGCTTCTATGGCTTCCAGCGGCAAGGCAGATCCAGACAAGAAACGGTCCGATCTTGTTGTCCCGACGGGAGCCCAAACACATCTTATGGAGGTACCCGAACAGAAGAAGGCCCTTTACTCCTGTCACGATCATGTCCTCTCCGGCCATCCTGGATACCACAAAACGCTCGATCTTGTGCGACGGCGGTTTTGGTGGCCAACGATGGTGACCGATACTAAGAAACACGTGACAAACTGCGCTGTTAGCCTGCTCGGCAAGAACAGATCCGAACCATCGGTTGGCCTTTTGCGATCCATTCCAGTGCCTCCTTCTCCATGGCACACCATCTCCATGGATTTCGTGGTTGAACTCCCACTCACCAAGACGGGTCACACCACGGTTCTCACAATAGTGGACCACCTCACCAAGATGGCACATTTCGTTCCTTTGACGAAACTACCTACGGCGGCCAAACTGGCCTTGATCTTCGTGCAGGAGGTGGTTCGCCTCCATGGCATCCCGTCTGTGGTCATAACGGATTGGGGTTCTCAGTTTGTGTCCCGTTTCTGGAAGGAGGTATGCAGGATACTCGAGATGGACGTTCGTCTCTCCTCAGCGTACCACCCCCAGACGGATGGTCAAGCAGAAAGAACAAATCACACCATGGAACAGTACCTCCGCTGTTTGCTGCTTACGGTCGAGAAGGAATGGTCCGAAGTGTTGTGGATGGCAGAGTATGCGTATAACAACAGCAAGCATTCGGCCATCGGGATGTCCCCCTTCTTTTGTCTCCATGGACGTCACCCTCGCACTTCGGCATGGGAGAAACCTCAGGATAGCCACCTGCCCACCGTGCGATCGTATCACGTGACCCTACGTAACCTCTGGCAACAGGCCCGGTTCGAGCTGGCCTAGGCGAAGGACACCTACAAGGAGCATGCGGACGCTCACCGACAAAAGGAGCCCGCCTATCGCACGGGTGATAGCGTGTGGCTTTCTATTCGGCACCTGAGTGTGCATGGGCCCAAGAAGCTGTTACCTCGTTTTGTGGGTCCCTTTCGGATAGAGAAGGTGGTCAACCCTGTGGCCATGAAACTGTTGCTTCCTCCGCACATGAAGATCCATCCGGTCTTCCATGTCTCCCTCCTGCAAGCAGTCCAGTCTGGAGGCACCCTTCTGTCTCCTCCTTCTCCGGTGGTGGTGGAGGGCCACGTTGAGTATGAGGTCAGGGCAATCTTGGGTTCCCGTCGTACCAGGGGCAAGCTGTTCTACCTTGTGGACTGGAAGGGGTACGGTCCCGATGAACGGTCCTGGGAGCCCTTGTCCCACGTGCGCCATGCTCCTGTTCTGGTTCGTGCTTTCCATCTGAGTCACCCCTTGTGCCCTCGCCCTGTCTCTCTTTTCTGACTTCCGTGGGAGGCTTGGGAGGGGGTTCTGTTCTAGGGGGGGGGTGCTGTCACGGTGCGCGGCATAGCCGCTACCGGCCATTCCCGCATGCACACACGGGAGGCCGAATACTCACTTCCGGCCAGAAGTCGAGGACGCGGTCTAGTCCCGGGCAACAGAGCACCAAGGCACTTCCGGGGGAAGCGCTTAACCATCGCGTTTCCCGCCGGCTTGGTGCTTTGGATTCCAGTACCTTTTGCCGAGTCCTGCCTGACGAGCCGCGCTGGTGCGCTGCTCAGCTGTCTGGCGAGCCGCGCTGGAGCGCTGCTGAGCCCTCACGACAGCCACCGTAGGAAAACCTCCTGATCGCGCTGGAGCGCTTCCTTGCCTCAAAGACTGCTCCATTCAGGAGCGCTTGTTTGTTTCCTCACCTGGAGGTTCCAGGACTTGCCCGTATTTTAGTTTTAACCCTTGATGCGCAGGAGCGCCTTGAGGGTGGTTAAAGGACTAGGATTGTGTTTTTGGGGTTTATGTGTTTCGGATTTCCCCCGCGCAGGAGCGCTAAGGGAACAACTACACCTATACTCCTGGTTTCCTTACCAGGGATGCCACAGGCTGCATGACTATGTCCAGCATCCTACTACACGCGCAGGAGCGCTTTCTTTTGTTTTAGCTTGGGTGAAACGCGCAGGAGCGCTTTCTTTAGTTGGTACTTATTGGTAACGCGCAGGAGCGTATTATTTTCGTTCTTCACTTCCGGAGCTGTTCTCATTCGGAGGCCCTTCTTCCCGGGAACATTGGTGAGTCCTCGAGGGGTGACAAGTCCTGTGTGTGTATGTAGGGGGTGGTTGTTGTTCGGGTTTACGTAGATCTCTGATCTCTCTTCCTTGGTTTCCAGCTGACACCGGGACGCCCCACCAGCTCCACGCCTACCTTTCACCCTACACCCTGGCTCCCATCCCTGCGTCCATCTCATCCCTGCTGGGTTGTTGTCTTCCACGAGGGTCAGGTGGGTACAGGGACGGGTGCTCCTGTCGTCTCTGCGGAATCGCGTCACAAGCAAGGTAAGACTTGTGGGGCGCCTGACAGGCGGGAGCGGCTCGGCCAATGGGCCGGTGGTGGGCGGGGCCTGTGGCGAGCTGCGGCGGGAAAGTGGCGAGCGGGCGGCTCTGCTGAGGCTGGGCCGCTCGGGGGGCCTGGGGGGGTCTGCGGCGAAAAAAGGCGGCAAGGCTGGCAAGGCTGGCAGGCAGGAGCAGGAGGTGGCAGGAGGAGCAAGGGGGTGACCAGGCCTGGTGAGAGGCGCAGTGGTCACTCCCGAGCACTCCTTGCCGTCCCCTTAAGAAGGGGGACGAGAGGGCGGGTCAGCTGGGCGGCGGGAGCGGCTCGGCCAATGGGCCGGTGGTGGGCGGGGCCTGTGGCGAGCTGCGGCGGGAAAGTGGCGAGCGGGCGGCTCTGCTGAGGCTGGGCCGCTCGGGGGGACTGGGGGGCGGCTGCGGCGAAAAAAGGCGGCAAGGCTGGCAAGGCTGGCAGGCAGGAGCAGGCAGGAGCAGGAGGCGGCAGGAGGAGCAAGGGGGTGACCAGGCCTGGTGAGAGGCGCAGTGGTCACTCCCGAGCACTCCTTGCCGTCCCCTTAAGAAGGGGGACGAGAGGGCGGGTCAGCTGGGCGGCGGGAGCGGCTCGGCCAATGGGCCGGTGGTGGGCGGGGCCTGTGGCGAGCTGCGGCGGGAAAGTGGCGAGCGGGCGGCTCTGCTGAGGCTGGGCCGCTCGGCGGGACTGGGGGGCGTCTGCGGCGAAAAAAGGCGGCAAGGCTGGCAAGGCTGGCAGGCAGGAGCAGGCAGGAGCAGGAGGCGGCAGGAGGAGCAAGGGGGTGACCAGGCCTGGTGAAAGGCGCAGTGGTCACTCCCGAGCACTCCTTGCCGTCCCCTTAAGAAGGGGGACGAGAGGGCGGGTCAGCTGGGCGGCGGGAGCGGCTCGGCCAATGGGCCGGTGGTGGGCGGGGCCTGTGGCGAGCTGCGGCGGGAAAGTGGCGAGCGGGCGGCTCTGCTGAGGCTGGGCCGCTCGGGGGGCCTGGGGGGGGTCTGCGGCGAAAAAAGGCAGCAAGGCTGGCAGGCAGGAGCAGGCAGGAGCAGGAGGCGGCAGGAGGAGCAAGGGGGTGACCAGGCCTGGTGAGAGGCGCAGTGGTCACTTCACTTCACTTCACATTATCTCAAGCTTAAGCAACACAAAACAGAGCACCTTCCATTCTCACCAAAGTCTCTCTTTCCACCTATTCAAGAGTAGCTATGCCCTACTGACATTCCCAATTGCTCCTCATTCATTTGAAGAACACCACATCCCACGGTTCAACCCCGAGAGCAGACTGAACTTCACTGACCACATCCATCTTGCTGCAAAAAAATGCAAAGGATCAACTCAAACTCATCCGTGGGATAAAACCATTTGTGATGAAGGCCTCAAAGGAGTCAACCAAGCTATGGTTCTCTCGAGACTTGATTACAAGGATGCCAGTCTTCCTGGGATTCCGAAATCTCGCCTAGCCACTATCAAAACATCCTTGAAAGCTGCTGGTCACCTGGCCACAATATGCTACTGTTTTGATCACATCCCAGCTATCCTGTCACCACTAGGCAAGCTCCCTATTGAATGCTGATCCAGGACCAAAATTGCCTGTATAGTTCTCAAGTTATTCCACACTGACCAATCACATTACTTGGACAACAAATGAAGCTTTGGGGCAGCACTCATCAACTCAAGAACATTGAATATGTTCTTCTTGAAGTCCTCGCATTCAAGAAAATCCACCCTCTGAATCAGCACATTTCAGACTATACCCCAAAACCTGAAATTCTTTTCTACTTTATATGCAGACCTTACCATTCATGCATGTGTTGCTGACAGCTGGGACACAAAGAGGCAATTACTGACCTGCGCTTCTGAGCTGTCTTCGGCCCATGCGCTGACACGGCAATTTTTAATGCAACCTGTCCATCAGGATGGTGCAGTAGTTCATGTACGCCTTGTTTTCAGCATGCATTAAAAATGTTAACCTGAATTTATACTGGAATAGCTGGCCATCTGGTAATCTTCAGTAAAATGCATGGTGTCTCCAGAAAGACAGCAAAGAATATTCAACTTTTTTGACAGACTATTTGATGGAGGAATGTGGAAAATTAAACTTCATGAGTTTCACATTCCCAGCCAGCTACTTACAAAGCTATGTCTCATAAAAGTTCAGTATTCAAGGATGAACAGTTCATTTACAAGATGCCTAACTTTTTTATTCTTTCCTGTCCCTTCATCCCCTCTCCCCTTGCCTCTTCTTGTTTGGAGGCAACCTTAGCGTGCTACCCGCCAAAAAGCACTTTAACACATCATCATATAATATATGTGCTGTGATGTAGTAAGAATCGCAACTGCTGCTACAAAAATGCAAATAATATAGCATATTTTCGGCCTCCCGTTGATCACCATGGGGTTGGAGCAGTGCACCCCATCAGTTATCAGAATCTCATTATTTCCCTTATAATTTCACCCTAAAACCATTGAAACAATTCTAATGGAACCCGGTAGGCCGGAGGGGTGTCGTAGTCACGTTCTGGATCGTGCTGCCTCTTTACTGCTAATTGTTTATATATTAATTAGTTTGGTTGAGTACAGCACGTCGCCTGTCACACGCTTCCAAGCAATGTAGTTATTCTGGTTTCTATAATTTAGTCGGTTCAGTGGCGACTAAGCCTCAGTCTGGAATCCTTCATTATCGCTCTCTGTTTGCGCAGGAGTTGGTGGTAGACAAGCCTGAACAATTCAGCTTTAAGGTTAGTTGAGCGCATGTCTTGTGGTTCGGCCCACAGGTTGGTTCAAAGCATTCCTCCCCAAAGGTTCTGCCTGTGCCGCAAGTTTCAGTCATTTAAAGACTTGTTGGGTGAGCGGGTGTGCCATTGATGGATGAAGTGCTGAGTGGTGGAATTGTAGATCCACCACTATCTGCCCCGTGTGTCCCAGTAGGCTTTGTATTCGATGTAGTTAATGCTGGCAGCCACAAAGAGACATTTGAGTAATTTCAGGTCCATGCTCTCTCGGGTTCAAGCACAATCTTTCCCACCTTGTTTTGGTGCTTTTGTAGTATGCTGCAGAGTTTCTTGAGGAGCGCAGTATAAATGAATTTACAGTAGTCCAATGGTGTTACCACGAGGGGTCTCGCGCTCCATTCCTGTTGTGAATTAGGTGCAGCAGAAGGATATTCTGCAATATAGATCCTCGGATGTATCGGTTAGATCACTGACGTGGGGAGTGCAGAAGAGCTGACAGTCCAGTGGGACTCTGAGGGTCTCCACTTGGTGGATGGTCAGTGAATATTCTCCAATATCGGGCGATATTAGTCTTCTCTGACCCACACTGCGATCACAGTCTTGCCTCTAGTTATTGCACATGCTGCTGCCTTTCCCCTTTGTTATTACACAGTCCTGGTGTGGGAAGATGTTGGTTGTGGCCACATCCTTGATCACTGGACGCTGTTCGGTCATTTCATGTGTCACCCGCATGTCGGGGGGAAAAGATGTAGTAATTTCCCAAAATATTTAGCAGAAATGCTGCAACAAGTTGTGTGGTCAGTGAATTATTTGAACACTGAATCTTCCTCCAGCACAGATCACAAAAATTCAAGGCAAACCACTCCGTCTACCAGCATTCGCCAGAATTCATGGGCGTCCCCCAAAGACCCGCCCTTTCTCCCATCCTCTTCAACCTCTTCTTGGAACCTCTAACGAACGCACTAAACTCCATGAACATTTTCTTCCACATGTATGCGGACGACACACAACTCTACCTGAAAATCTCATCCCCAGAAAATATCATCTTGCTCAATACTATCATAACATCTACTCAAAATTGGTTAAACAAGAACCATATCCTGCTCAACTCTGCCAAAACAGAGTTCCTGCTCATCTCACCTCCGAAACACATCCCCAAGCTAGATCTCTGGCTGACTCACTTCACTGCCTTTAACTGCACTCCAAATCACTCGGAATCACTATCGACAAGCACCTGAATATGAACAATCACATCAGCAATGTTTGTAAAGGGACAAACCACTTGATAAGGACTCTTAGAAATATCAAACCTTTCCTGTCACAAAATGGCTTCAAGCAGGTGGTACAAGCGCTTGTCCTGCCGAGGTTAGACTATGACAGTGCTACTCTCTGCGGCCTTCCTAAATACGCCTTGACGCCACTAAGGGCCTCACTGAACTCCGCGGCAAGACTAGTTACTGGCGCCAAACGAAACAAGCACATTTCACCAGTCCTTAAATCTCTCAACTGGCTACTCTATGAAGCATAAATTCAGCTGAAGATTGCAGTTCTAGCACACAAAGCCCTTCACTTCAATACCCCCAGGTACCAGACACAAAAACTTGAACTATCTTGTGGGGCAAGAGCATCAAGAATTGCCTCTACTTTCCTCTTGAAACCTTGCATCCTTAGCAAAAAAAGAACTTGTCTCTGAGCATTCTCAAGTGCTGCCCCTAAGATTTGGAACTTTCTACCACCGGAAGTACGCAAACTCACCTCGATAATGGCGTTCAAAGTTGAAACCAAAAGATTCCTAATGAGCAAATTCTTACCCTAGTAGGTTAGACTCGTTGTTATTATTACGATGGTACCTTCATTTGACACAGATCTTCTACTATGCATATTACTGCCCCCCCTCATGGCCTGCTTACTTCTGTTTATTATATGATCCCCGTTTTTTACTAGGCATATTATTGCCCCCCTCATGGCCCGCTTACTTCTGTGTATTGTATGATCCCGTCTTTTACTAATTTGTTGTTTTCATTACACTCTTGGCTTCTCTTGTAAAGCGCTCGGATATCCTTTGGGATCTAGTTCGCGCTATATAAAACTTTATAAATAAATAACTAAATAAATAAATCAGGGTGTAGCTAGCGCTATATAAATGCAAACATTTCCCTTCAATCCAAATAACAGACTAACATATCCACGGCTCAAATTAATTTCATATTTCACTATACCAATTCACCACTAATCCTTTTGGGTTCCGGAGTAGCGTGCAAATCACCAAAAAAGCGATTTAACGCCTCTTCAGGGGTAGTAAGTGCTATATAATTGCAATTATAATACAATCTCTTCACAAGAAACAACTGAACATGAGTTATCCTGATTAATATGGTACCATAGCTGCTTCCTCTTAGATATGAAGGGGCACTGCAGCTGGTTATATACCACAGGGCATTCTCGTTATATGACTGAGCTTGCTAGCTCATCTACATTTCATTTCATTTTCTCTTATTTTACTGACTTCTTGTATTTGTTTTCTCTTTCCTTTTGTTTATATATTTTTTCTTTCTTTTGATGTTTATTTATTTTCTTTTTTTAATTATTGTTTTATTATTTGTAAAGCTCTCTGATGGCTTTGGGCCTTGTATGCGCTATGTAAAAATCTGAATAATTAAAGAAACTAATAAATAAATAGATATATCGTGCAAGATAGCGAAAACACAGAACAAGAGAAAAAATGAGAAGCAGAGAAAGACAGAGAACGAGAGATCGTGTGCATGATGGAGAGAGAGAGAGAGACACTGAGGCAGGCAAAGGGGACAAATGCAGTGCTTCATTTATGCCGGTGTTTGACGGTGCTCAACATCAGGACTTATTTGTAATCACCTTCAATTATTTATGACAGTCTACAGCATGGTGGCGTGGTCTACCTGTTTTTGAACATAACAAATCAGTAGAGCATTGAACAATTAAATATTCTTTAACCCCTCCCCTGCTGGTGACGGAACTACTCCGTCATCAGCTGTGGTCGCGCTGTGCTGATGACGGAGCGGTTCCGTCATGGCCCGCTCGGCACGCCTGCGCGGCGCGGATTCCGCGCCTGCGCTGAGCGTTCCATTGAGCGGGCGGGCCGTGACGGAACCGCTCCGTCATGAGCACAGCGCAACCGCGGCTGGTGACGGAGCGGTTCCGTCACCAGCATGCGCCCGCTGCGCGGCCGCTCCGACCCCTTAGCACTGCGGCGAAATAGCCGCCGCAGTGAAGGGGTTAAAAAAACAAAAAACAGCAAGTCCATTCTATTATGTTAACATACGTTGCCTTAGATAAGTACAAAATGTCCCACTTGTGTTATTGGGTTGGGTAATATGTGTCGCCGACACTGACATTCAGGCAGCGCTGACATGGGCAGTGGGTGTTGCCTACCGTGGAGGCTTCATGAAAATTGCAGTGGGCCCTGGAACTTATTTATTTACAAATAAACCACTGAGCCAGAATATCAAAGTATGATAAAAAAGAGTAAGAGAGGGAGAAGGAAAGGGAGAGAGGGCCACATGGATCAATAAATACATGTGTGACATAACAAGAGACAAAGTGGCCAGGGTTATTTGTATATAACAGTGTGATATATGAAAAAGAGGCAAGCGGAGTGGAATTTGATGATTTCATATTTTACCTTACAGCTGCGCCGCCAAATACGCTAAACATAAATGGCTCTCATCGCAAGAAAAAGACTCTGATAGCCCCGGAAATCAACATTTCCCTGGACCAGAGCGAGGGGTCGGTGCTGTCGGATGACTTCCTTGACACTCCTGATGATCTTGACATTAACGTGGATGACATCGAGACCCCGGATGAGACCGACTCGCTTGAATTTTTGGGAAATGGCAACGAGCTTGAGTGGGAAGGTACGGTGACATTAAAGATGAGCGCTGGATACAGCAGGGTGCACGTGTTGGGAAGTTCATGATGCTTATTCACTGATCTGGCTATTGGCATGGACCGGTTGTGAAAGTATGGAAATTTAAAAGCAGCATAAGCAATGAGATGTATGACATTAGTGGTTTATTTCATATGACATAAGGACTTTTCTGCTTTTCCTTGCTTTGTTACGTAAACTTATATGAAACTTTATGGAGCTCACCAATGCCACAAGGATTCCTAACTTCCAGACATTACCAAGGAAAGTGAGGGTGTAGAATACAAAGTGATTAGGTGCCTATCACCAGCCATGTTTCCATTCTCTTTTAAAATAAATACCACAATTAATTTGAGTTGAAGGTAGTGAAAATGAAGAAGGTCCTCCCTCCTAGGCACTTGCATCTGCATACCTTTTTTTAGGTAATGAGATTTCGGGCAAGGAGTCTGTAAGTATTCATTTTGCAACTACCTGTCAAAAAAAGAAAGACAAATGGCTTGGTGGACCACCCTTAAGGCCTTAAACATATTATTCGTTTGTGTGGGCAACAATAGAAGGTATAGAATGGTCAAATTAATAGCCTTTTATTTTTAAACACCAAGCATATGTTTGGACACTGAATTTTGGATAGTCTACACCTTTTTCAGGAGGTATCTCTGGGGAACAACGTAGGGTCTAAATTGGCTTCTACAAAGACAATTTTACAACATTACAGTGTTCGACATCACATTACGGAGGCTGATAGTTCCGACGTTCCAAGAAAGCAATAGTCGGGAAGTACCCTGGCACTCAGAAACTTCAACTTCTCTCAACTTTAAAAGTGAAGAAAAAACAGGCTGATTTAACTTGAAGGCTGAGCTTTCCATTAGAATAAAGGGGTTAATTTAGCCCAGCACCCCTTTATATTTATAGAATGACCAAATGTATCAATATTGGCCCTTTTGATTGAAGCCTGGGGAAATGTGAATTTAGCGTAACTGATTAACGTAAGATGCAGCTAAAAGTCTACGATTCACTATCTTTTCCAGTCGAGAAAAGGAGCGGGAAAGAAAGTATGGGAAAAGGAGGCAATCCACAGGAGTCAGGAGTAGCATTGTGGCTGTATTGTCTGAGTAAACCTGTTGCTAGACCACAAGGCGATACAAAAGGGTATGATGGACGGAGCGTTTGAGCTAAACAAGGATTACAGAGCCTTTAACCCGCTGTCTGCGGCCGGAATTCTGCGCCTGTGTGGCACATTCCGATCACGGGCGTGGTCATGACGGCTCCCGGCCGTCATCAGCACACGCCCACCGTAACTGATGATGACCGGGCGCCGTCATCAGCACCGAAGGCGTTATGTACTCGTCCTCAAGCACAAGGCTGTCAAGAATTCATTTTTGCGGGTTGGATCAGTCGGAATTGGCATTCTTAAATTTAGGCAGAGATGCTATGATTGGCAGAAATATGACAGAACCCTCAGCATATTTTGTCCTAGTCCACTGATATCCACATAAAAGGCTATTTGAAAATCAGCAAGGCAGAGAGAGAGTGTCAACAAGCTCTGGGTTGTGACAGGTGAACCAGTTGTCTTAAGCGTGCTGTGTACGCACACACATTCCAGCGTACAAAAAAATCACACAAAAGAAGACTATGGGACAACTATTTCATCTTGTGGGGAGCAAGCGACTATTTGAACATGTCTGAAGTATCGATTTTCACAGGAAGCACACAGGCAATAATCTGAAGGGAAAATATTGACCATGGAACCCAGGGTTGTATGCACACACTTAGGGTCAGGTAGCTCATAGACAGGGAGGTGCATGGGGGTAAAGGAGGTGCAGAAGCTCAAAAAAACATAAGCACAAGGGATATAGAGAACGGACAAACAAAGGTAGGCAGAAGGCGCCAGGGAACACATATGCAAAAAAAAACCCATTTATTTCAAACTCATACGAATCAAAACGTAATAATAAGAAACAACATACACTGTTCTGCACAGTGATATTCCTTGTGCAAAGGTTATTTGGGCACTTATCAGTTGCTGTTTTCGAGTATTGAACTCGTATTAATGAAGTTAAACCTTAGTCCACATAGTAATAATGTGTGTTTAGAAAGATAAGAGAGTAAAATAATACAGCAACACAATGTGCCATGTTATGCTCCATAATTTTGTTGTCACATTCAACCAACGGCCCCAAATGCAGGCTATTATTTGCAATAACAATGCTATAGTTGTTCCCTTGTGGCAAGCAAAGTGTCACTAGGGCCAAATAGCTAAAACCTCATAGACAACTTCTTGTCTGAAAAGTTGACATGTGCGTTCTAAAAGAGTCAAACTGTGTACCTGACGATGTGATTTTTTCATGTAAATTTACATCACTACAGGTCCCTAGTTTACTTATTCCTTTCAAAAGTCCACGCCTGTCTGGTAGATGGTTCCTTGACCTCAGAAAAAGAACTTGCAAGAAACTGGTTACTTGGTCTCTTGAAAATAAGTTCCAAAGATGCAAAGTGCCTAACTGCAAGTAGAGAGCCTGGGCTGCTTCGGAAGCTCCTTGCAAAACTTTGCTGGTGAAATCGGAGACAGCGGCTGAAGGTTTGTGAACTTGAGCTTTCTTTCACAAGCAGGAATTACAGTACTCCTGTGGTCTCTCCATTCCTAATCTTCTTGAACACCCCAGGAAGCATGACATAGTTTCAGTCCTGAAGCACACTATCCAACAAAAGTCTTGACTTTCCCCGAAAACAAGCGTAAGATGTTTAAGGAGCCAAAGAGAGGGCAGTGAAGATGATGGAGCACAGACACCTTGATTCCACACAAGAAATGAATCATTGTTCACAACTATTTACTTGACCTTCAAACATCTCAATTAACATCTTTTGTGTTCTATTGTTTTCCTCTGGTAGGTTCATGCTTGCAAAGATTCAAATCTTGGAACCCCCAAGAGTTCACTTATGCTCTAGTACAATCTTTGCTAGATTTCCAATGCTTTAAATTCTGATGATTCTTGTAATATAGGATACTAGCTTACCCGTCGTGCGTTGCTGCGATCTCCGAAGAAAGGAAATTCAAGGAAACTCGTTATGATAACATTCAATTTAGATTGTGTCATTTTTATTGAAACTTATTCATTTTAATATGGAAAACATTTCAAAGTGTCGTTTTAATTCTATTTATTTAATCGAGTGATTGTGGATACACCATTTTTTGTTTTTCCGTCTGGTGCGTACATCAGTATTCGAAAGATTATGAGGGCCCTGTGGGGCCGATATTTCAAAACATTTTATGCCAGAAACCTTTGCGGGAGTGTACTCAATAACTTCCCAAAGTTTCCTGGCGATCGGATGAATCGTGTAGTAATGCATAAAGGACAAACAGACAGACATACATTCCTTTATATATTTATATAGATAATCGTTAATGTTGCATTGCTTAACGTCATTCTGATTATCTTTTCACTGAAGTCCCATAGCTTTGTTGCACAGAAGCCACATTTTTACTCCCGCCTACTTATTGATCCTAAATGTTGCATGGTATTGCTTTTAAAACAAATACTTGGCTGTTTTGAAGATGGCACAGGAAAGATTTCAATGTCAAGGCACACGCCCATGAACTGAGCAATGATGATCTGTAGGTTTAGCTATTGCTTAAACCAAAGACTGCTGATGAATGGTTTTCAAGGCAGGCTCCCCAGTTAAACTGGAGAAGCATTGTCATAACCAGTTTATGTGGTTTGGAGAAAAACACTGTGACCTGAAAGTAGAAGTGTCCTCATCACTGAATAGAAGTGAATAGGTGTAAGTAACTTATGAATTCTGTAGTGTGAAAATCTGACCGTAGTTCATTCTCACCTTTCTCACCTCTAGTCGGTGCACACTCAGTCCGACCTGAGCCTCTAAGTGAATGAAGAAGACTCAGAGGGACCTGGGGCACCGATAGATTCTTGGTAGGAGGGTATTTTGTGGAGCGATTAGGTGCAGAACCATATAAAAAAAAGACTGCAGCCTGACTTCTAAATAGAAGACTCTTACAAGTAAAGTGTCTAGAAAGGTTCCTTTAACTCTCACAATGTGTAGAGAGACTAGATAACGTCTTCTGGTTCACTAGCACTATAAAGTGTGAGCCTCATTCAATTTGCCTTCAGATTACTGAAGTGGAACTTCACTTCCTCCAGATGTAGAAGCATTAAAGGTAATATTCTTCTGGCAAATAAAGAACTAGTGGAATGGACATGGAAACTAACTATCAAGTTGTTCTATATTCAATTTAAAATGGAGCACTTGTACAACTGGTGTTTTCCCCACATAAATACAAGTAATTACTTTTAATATTGATTAAAAGTTTCAATTGGCATGAGGAGGGGTCATGAGCACATATGCAATTCAGCTCTCTTAGAATGGCAGTAATTTGTTATGGAATAATGAATAACATCTTCTTCATTAGTTTGTCGATTTTTTTTTGTTTTTTTTTGTTTTTTGAGGAACTATATGTCTTGGTCTCTTTTGGGAACAGGACATATTGGTAAATTGATAATTTCTCCTCCTGCTCCACGTTAGCCACTTTCAGAGTTCTAGAATTCAGAATCAGTAAATATATTTGCTTGTTTCAGATGTTGTCTGTACTAGCAGACATGACTCCTTTTGGAAACTTCAGGGCACTCTTGCTTGTTTGGTCAAACTATATGTGGGTACCTCTGAGTAAATTAAATGATGCCTTGAGATACTAACAGTAGCTTATAGAGATACACATTTGTATCACCCATAAATGGTATATTTTAAAACATTCTGTAAATGTGAATAAATAGCCTGCAATTCAATTGTGGAAGCAAAAATATTTACTGATTCTGAATTCTAGAACTCCAAACTAAAGTTCATCAAACAGACATTAGTGTGGACGATGAGTTCTGTCGGCAAACTGGTGGACTTTTATTGACAATTATGTTTTTTAGTCATAAACAAAGTGGTCACAGATTTGACTTTCGTTCAGAGATCTGATTTTAGAGCAACGTTTCTTAAAACCTAACTAAAATTCCCGAATTTGAATCTATTACTCTGGTGTGGGCCAAGCAACCTAGCACAGATTTCAAGTAGGTACAAAAACTGTTATATTCCTTTTATCAGTGCCAGAAAGAGCCACCCTTAGACTAAATATTACCAGCTTGCTCCTGAATCCTACAGGACCAGTCTACAGTACAGACTACTTGAAAGTTGCAAGTAGTGTTTGTTATCATGCAATGGTAGTACATATGTTGGGAAAGAAGAGCCAAAGACCCCTTCCAAAATATATTTGAATGCAATGGGATTGTAATACCCGTTCTCCTCTCCTGAGGACAAGAACAGGGCAAATTTGGTCTTTGCTTTGGCAGCACTCATAACTATGTTTGTGGGGCCTGAAATAGGGAGCGCATAGATATTATGTGGATTTTCATTCAATTTATTTTATATAATGCATGGGATGGATGGCATTCCCAGCTCTTAATAACAATTTCACAACCAGATCCATCACAAGAGACCTGGAATCCGCTTGCTTGCCCTGCTTCTTGGCCCTTCTGAGTAGGCTGCTCCTGCTAGAGGCAAAGCTGGCAGACCACTCACTCCTCGTGTTAGACACAGGTAGGTCAACGACAGAGCAGGAGACTCCTACACTTAAACTGTGCCATGCAATCCTTTCATGTTTCATCTGGGATTTCAGAGGTCCTAGGACCTTCTAACAAACAGGAAAAACAAATCAAATGTTTAATCTAGCACAAGACAGTCCATACTGTAGGACAGTGGTGCTAAATAATGGTGGAAATCACTGTGTGGCCTCTTGATGACAAATATTAACCAACAAACCACATTTGGTGTTATTTAAAGTACAATGAGATGTAAATGCAGTTACTTGTTTGTCGATTGGTTGTATGGAAGAATATTAATAATGCTTTACTTAACATATGCCAGATTGCACCACTTTGTTATGTTATGTGTATTTGTAAAGCGTTCTATTACCCGAGAGGTCCTCCTGGCGCTAGGAGATTGAAAGAGTGGAACCCATATGGGTAAAGGCGATCCGGCCAGTCCTAGGCTGTATGTTCTTTCAGGCTCAACCCCGGCTGTCACGTTTTGTCATTGCAGATGATACGCCTGTGGCCACAGCCAAAAACATGCCTGGGGATAGTGCCGACCTTTTTGGAGATGGGGCGACAGGAGAGAGCAGTGCCACCAATGGACGCCTTTGGCGGACAGTGATCATTGGAGAACAGGAACACCGCATCGACCTGCAGATGATTAAACCATACATGAAGGTGGTGACGCATGGAGGTGAGGCACAGCCTGTTTTCATATAATGATTCTCATAAATGAAGAGACCCATACAATTAGATATTTCAAGTACTGTTGATGTAGAAAAGCTCAAACATTTTTAACTGCAACAAATACATAATAATCCCTTCCTAAACATCGCACACCAAAGTAATGCAGTTCTACATGTGGCGTGTCATTATGTCCTGGGCACAAAAGATTTGATGACATCACTCCCATTCTAATACCGCTCCAAAGGCTCCCTACAAAATTAGACTGATCTGTAAGATGGTCTATATTATCTATAAATTCTTACTCTCAAGCTCTCCTCTTTACCCGACCAGACGGTTGAACATTTCTGGAGGAAAAAAATAATGCACTATAGCTCAATTGTGCTTGGGCTAAAACTAAAACCTCTCCCAGGAACATTATCCTCGTTGATGGATAAATCAATAACTTCTGATGATTCAGACCCAAGGTTTTAATTTGAATAATGCCAGACACGTCTTTGTGGCACTTGATGCTTGATGGGCAGTCTGTGCTTTTACCAGACAGTCGTCACGGTATGGGAATACCTGGAAACCCTTCTGTATTAGGGAAGCTGCCATTGGAGCCAGATATTTTGTAACATGTGGTTGGCTGAATTGAGCCCAAAAGGGAGCACTTTGAACCGATAGTGAGTGCCGGCTACTCTAAATGTTTCAGATGAAGGGGAACATGAAAATAAGCATCTTGTAGATCTACAGTAAGGCTCCCTGTTTTCCGTTTTTACTGATTTTTACAGATAAATACAGACAGAAACCCATTTATTTTCCTGTCTGTATTTATTTTTAAATGTGGATAAAAATGGAAACCGGGTTGTTTTTTGATTGATTCTAAATGTTGCCAGTCATGGCTGCGAAGTGTATAGCTGTGCGGATTGACAGGCAAGGGTGTTAAAAAAAGGAAAGGAATGTTAGTGAAGTTGCTTAAACAGCAGTAGATATGTACAAGGGTGATACTGATATGCAAATGTTTTCATTCAAGTGCATTGATTATCGTCTCTTGGTTTTCATATCTCTAAAATCTCTCAGGCATTTAAGCATAAGTGAATATTTATTGGTTAAATACATATGGAAATATACTAGATTCAGCTCTATTTTTTTACAAAACCCAAAATAAATATGGGTAAATACAGATAAAATTTACAAAAAATAAATATGGATCAATACAGACGGAAAAGCCCAAAAAATAAATACCATAAACCTGGGAGCCCTAATCTACAGTGGGCATGTAATCTCCATGGGTGAGGAGATGTAGGATGCCTTGAAGACCAGACAAAAGGATTGTTTCCTCAGGTATTTGTTTATCTTTTGGAGATCCGAAATGGGTCGCCATTCCCCTGATTTCTTTTTTATTAGTACAAAAACAGGAATGGAAACCCATTCCTTGTTGGGAGTGGGGTACTTTTTCTATTGCTCCTTTGTCTAGCATAGTGAGTACTTCTTTTTGGAATAACTGGAATGAGGTGGGTGCAGTCCTTTTGGCGGAGAGTTTGGCGGTGTTTGTATTAATTCTAAAGTATGACCGTAGGTGATCAGGTCTAACACCCATCTGTCCGATGTTATTTGCTGCCATTGATAGGATATGTTGGACATTTTTGCTCCCACAACTGGTGGTTTGCAAAGGGTATAACTGGCAATTCTATAGTGCCACTGATTTCTGCTAGTGTCTCTTGCTTGCGAGGTTTGTTTTCTTCTAGGTGCCTGCTTTATGTAAGCTGCTGGTGGTGGTCTAAACGGCTGTTGATAGGAAGGCTCATATTTCTGCTGAAAGGCATGGTGCTGTAGGTACTTTTGGTAACCCCCTATATATGAAAACAAGCCTCTTCCTCCTCAAAAAGGCGTCTTCCTCATTTGCAAGTTGTCCAAGGATCTTGCAGTGTCTGTATCCACCTTAATTGCTTGTAAGGCACCATCAACATGTTTGCAGAATAATGCCTCTCCATCATCGTCTGAATCATCCTCATCAAGAAGGTGACTTGGCGGGAGAGGAGGGACCTTGTTTGGCAATGCATGCTTTGGAAGTAAAAATTCTTGAGATTGTATATCCCTCGATGATGGAACGGTTGACGAAGTTGTTGTCAACTCTGTGGTTGTGTTCACCAATGGAGGAAGATTCTTTGCTGGTTTTAATGTTGAATAAAATGTTTTCGTCGATTGTCTTTTCATTGACGGAATCGTCAACTGAGCGTGGATATGTTACCATTGTCATTGCTTGTAATAACGACATTTTCTAAAGCAGGTTTAGCTTTTGTCATGGAAGGTTCTGAGGAGGATTTTCCTAAGAATACTGCCAAGTTGAAGGACGGAGTGGTAGACTTTGACCTCGCAGGAGATTTTTTTTCTTTTTTCGCACTGTGAGAACTGTCTCCTGTAGACTCATGATGAATCTTTAAGGCCTTCCTAGATGCCTCTGATGATTTTTGGTCACACAACCTTTCTCTTTTCACAGACTTTTCTTGAGTGTAAGTTGAATCCTCACTATCCTCCTGCTCAGAAAGAACAGCATTTCTTGATTTCAATTTCTGGATCAATAAGAGAAGCCTTCCTTCCCTATCATGAAGAGTTTTAGAGGAAATAGTGTGGCAGATTGTACAGTCATTCACCTTGTGGGCAGGGTGTAGGAAGTAGATACACTCCATGTGTGGGTCTTCAGAATGAAGTCTCTTTTTCCCACAGTTTTCACAGGGTTAGAAAAGTCCTTTCATTGATGGCTCCGACATGTTAATAATCAGTATCTGATAGTTGTAGGTTGAAGTTGCCCTTTAGATGACAAAAAAGGTTCAGATGAATAATTTAATGGAAGAACTGAGCAGAGATCAGGGAGGCTCCCTTTACATGACGTCTGGTAGAAAATCTGTGGGAATAAGCAACTGTGGGGAGTGTTCTAGAAGGTGCTGCCACCTGATTGGTTGAAGTTTTGTTCCTTTTAAATGACGAGGCTAAGCTATTAGAGTGAATGTTTCATTGCCATTACAGGTTATGTGTAGTATACTATACCATTGTACTGTGGGACTCCCACTTCGATGACGGGGAATGATTCAAGCTTGTGAATTTAACAAAAAAAAAATTCCAATATTGGAGAAAGAACAGTGCTTGCCCTCAACCATCTGTTGAATTCAAAAGTAAAACTGTAATTAATTCATGACAAACAAAGCTTCCATTTGTTTCCGGAAAGAATCATTTTCACATACTTCTGCAGAGAAAAGCTATAAAAATAGTTTTCACCGAAATCTTTAATGCATTTAGGAAAAATAAGTGTTGTTTGTGATGAAGGTCTCCCACAGTAACATTTTGTCCGTACAATAATTTCTGTGGTCTTTGTGTACCAGACACACTGGTTTTACAGAATTTTCACATACTAATATGATTATGGAAATTGTGCACATTTCATGAATGTTATCCTGGTTCAGAAATCCAAAGTCTCAGATATATGCACATCCCTACTTTACTCCTTCCCTTCTCTGATTATTCCTGAGAGTAATACAGAGGTCTTCGTTTGCAAAAAGCTTGATAGTGTTCTTCCAGTCCCTCTGACATGTTCATGGTGATTACTATTCTGCCTTTCTTCTTTCTCATGTTCTCTTACCTCCACTGTTTTTCCTATACTCATTGTTTCCCCTCTCCTCTGCTCCTTTCTTTTCCTCGCTCCATCCCTCCTCCACTCTCCAGGGTACTATGGTGAGGGTCTGAATGCCATCATTGTCTTTGCTGCCTGCTGCCTTCCGGACAGCAACTGTGCGGACTATCACTACATCATGGAGAACCTTTTCCTGTAAGTGAGCGAACCAAGACAAGTTATTCATTGCGTGCATTTGGGACAGAGAGTTTGAAGGAAGGGAATGGAGTTCTGAAAACACACAACTAAAGAGGGATTTCAAGGACTTTAATATTGAATGAGAATTAGACAATTTAAGCAAGCCAGGTGTCAAACAAGGAGTGTGGGCACTGATCAAAAGTAAAGAAAAGGTCCTACTTACTAGTCCGTCCATCATTCGGATGTCCTCATCTTGGGTTTTTTGTTCCATTCTAAAGGCCACAACCTCAGATGCAAAGATTCCAGAGAATAGCACCAAATATGGTGAATGGTGTAATTCTATGAGGAGATTTGTAGTAATCTAAATTGATCCCAGTGTAGAAAATGGGAGGAGGGGGCCAGGGAACATCCATCTGGAAAAAATAATAGATTACAAGTGAGAAGTTTATTTTAGTGGCAGACCAAGGCTTTAATTAGGAGAGAGGGGTCAAGTCTGGGAGTAATGTAAAGAAACATCTACACTGAATAGTTCTGACAAAGGAAGGCGGGAAAAAAACAGTAAAAGGACTGGAAACGTTGTGGGGTGGACACAATAATGGCAGTGTGCAAACCAGGGTACATTAGTAGACCCACAAACAGTGTATTGGCCAAAGCTGGTCATATTTTGGACTTAGAAAATGATCCCACTGTTCAGTGTTGCAGAATGTCCAATCATTTGATCCCTATATGTGACACAGCCTTCCTGTATTTGGAAAAGTCAAATTATTCAACAGCATTGGAAATTGGAAGCTTTTTTCCCACTAAAGTCTCATTGGTGCCCAGAATTATGTGTCTTTTTATGTAGCCCTTTATACCTGGCGTTTAGAGGGTTGAAAATAAGAGGTATTACGGTCACCAACATTAATGCTGCTCAAATTGCATGCCTCTTAGAACCACAGCCTTTGCCGGAATCAGGCTTTGTAAGTGTATCTTGATTAACCCTGGGCGTAGTTCGCGTAGTAGCACTACGCGTAGCTACGTGAAGTGCACTTTGCACTATGCAAGCTATGCGTGGCTACACGAACTGCATAGTGCACTGTGCAAAATGCTGTTCGCATTGATTGCACAGTGCCGGATGCTTGCCGCACTGTGCAATCATTGCAAACCGCATCTTGCACAGTGCAAGCAGTCTTTTTCTGCCGCTCAAGTAGATCTGTACACGAGCGGCAGCTTTCTCAACGGGGACTGGTAATTTTTCATTGCGAGCGGTCGCGACCATATGCAACCACTCGCAATGAGAAACCTGACCTCCCCGCGTTGAGAATCTCGCCGGGAGGTTTATTTTCCACGCTCGCGATCGGCAACTTGATGTTGCTGATTGCGAATGAGGAAAAAGTCTCGCCGGGATGTTATTTTGCTCGCTCGCGGTCGCCAACTTGACGTTGGGGGATGCGAGAAAGCAAAAAATGCCCACTACGCTATGCATTTTTGCACTGTGCTACGTGCAATTCACGTAGCGCGTAGTTACGCAAACTACGCGAGCGTAGCGTAGTCCTAGGACCAGGGTTATTCGTGATGTGGATCTATCAATAGCTGAAAACGGTGAGCCAGCGAGCATCCTCCAGGTCACTGTGGATGCAGCTTCCAGCCCTAAACTTTTGTTTTACAACTTAATGTATTTTGGATGTTGTAGTCTTGGTTTGTTTCCATTGAAGTAATTCAACTAACGCACCTGAATACAGTGATGTGTAGTTGGAGAGTTCAGCTCTGTAGGGAGTAAGGTGGTCCTCCTAAGCTAGTAGTAAATGTTTAATACTTTAACAGCAGTTCACAATCTAATACCTGGACTTCACACCGTGGCCACATTTGCGCCAACACACTAACATGTTGCTGAAACTGTGGTCCACAGATGTCTCTTAGAACTATAGGAAGATATCTGTACACATATTTAAAACATATACATTCACTTTATTATGCGAGGTGGCTGTTTTTTCATGGGGTGTATATTATTCTGTTAAAATACTTTGAAATTATTAGATTGCTGAAATTTCTGATATGCGTTTAAGGAGTATAGTCGGGGTGATTTTGAAGTTTACAGGAAGGGAGAAAGTAGTTTAGATGACATAAATCCACATTCTTAGGTTGTCCTATCTTGGATTTTCCTGAATCTGAGTGTGAAAGGCCTGTGCTCTACTTTTCCATCAGGTACGTGATCAGCAGCCTGGAACTTCTGGTGGCTGAAGATTACCTGATAGTGTACCTCAATGGCGCCACGCCTCGCAGGAGGATGCCTGGGCTGGGCTGGCTGAAGAAATGCTACCAGATGATTGACAGGCGGTGAGTACTGGTGTAAAGGCCCCTCTTCATGAAGGGGCCATGGCCTGCACGCAGGAGTCAAAGGCCAACCAATTCTGTTGAAAAATTCAATCTATTCCCTTCAACCTTTGTCCCATCCATTCTCTCTGACTCACCCCAAACGTTTCTGACTACTATGAACCCCCAAACACCCTTTTCAAGCTTCCTCCTCCTTGCAAAGATGGCCTTAGGTTACCATCAGCCTTACAATAAATACAAGTCCTCACTCATTCTCTTCAGGTGTGTGACCGATAGTACCTCCAGCAGTACTTTAGGAATCCAGCAGAGGGCGATGCATCCCAAGTCTGCAAGGCAGGTCTTTCCCTTCATGGTGTGATGTATGTGACAGCTTAGATTGTTCTAACAGTAGAAACTATAACTTTCCTGAACAACGACCGTTTGGAGCATGAATTTAGAGCCCGCAGGGAATTATTTGTTTAAAAATAAATCCCCAACATACTGTATATGCAGTAACCACCCCATACCAGGCACCAGTATGTCTATCCACCGCTCTGTTGAACCACAGGCCAGCACTGATGCAGTAAATAGGACAACAGTAAGCTGACAAACAGTGTTTGTCGGTATTACATTCTATAATTCCTTATGCGCAGGTGTACTATTCTCGCTGTAACATGTATCTACTGAAAGAGTAGGTAATGGAAAATAATATTGTCTCACAGCTCTTAACTTTGATTCCAGGCTTTAATGGACCTACAAATTTGATCAGTAAACTGAGGCATTGCTTTCCCACAAGGACTACGTGCAGCGTGGCGGAGAAGCCTCGCCCACCTGCCAGCAGTAAAAAATATGAAAAATAAACCCTGCTTTATTATTGTTTTATTTTTTCTCTCTGAGCCAAGGCTTGAGGGTGGGGCCAGGGGATGATAGGCTGGTGGAGGAGTGGTTGTACTACTATTCAGTGTGCATGTTGGTCTGCCCGGCCGTCTCAGGACAGCCAAACCGTCATGCGCACTGGAGCTCTCTCCAAGCCCGAGCTGCGTTGCTGGGTTGGAGAGAGCAGGCACAGAATCACAGTGTAACTGGGAGCGCAAATCATTGGCGCTCAGGCCAACCCTGACGCTGCTTTCAGCAGCATGAAAGAAGCATCAGGATTGGCCACAGTGGATTCTGGGAGCCTGTGCCTACAGTAGAGGGGAGCCAGTGCTTAATTTGTAAGAAAACTTAGTGCTGGTGCCCTCGACAGGAGGACACTAGAGCTTGCACCAGCCGTTGCCTCTGGCGACACTGCCAATGACAGCACCAACGCACTACTAATCATCACACTCTTAAAAGTGTGACAGTTCATACTATTACAGGCCCCCAAAGCTATAAGAATGGCTTTGGACACAAATAATAATAATTGGAAATTGAAATAATAAACAGAAGTTGTGCTCGTACCTAAATTGGCAGACACCACTACCATGTGGCAGACAGTCATAAGCCCCGGTGCTGGCAATTAAGTGCTGGTGCTGAGCACCGGAAAGCCCAGGCACAAATTAAGCACTGAGAGGAGCGCAATACAGCAGGTAAGTGTTTTTACAAAAAATGTAATATTTGTCTCGTCGTCTGTCTGTCTGTACTCCCGCTGCTACTGACTACGTGATATTTCCACACTCTCTCCAAGCGGCTCCCTTCACTGAAAAGTGCATTCTGGCACCACAAATCTCTATCTATACTTTCAGAGCACCCATGCATCCTTATCTTGACAAGAGTCATTAATAACTGAAATTTGTTCAGAAAAAGAACATTCCACAAAGTATTTTAATGTGCTTGGGCTGCAGATGTACGTTGTTACAACGCATGCTTTTACTACGCATGCCTTTACAAAGCAGGTTTTTCAGCGCAAGTCGTTACAACGACTTGCGTTGGGGGTGCTGGATAGTGAATAGTTTAATTTACTATTCCAACTCCAGTCCCCGTGGATATTAGGGAAGGTGTTGGATAGTAAATTAAACTATTACCTATCCTAGAGCGCCCCCCAGGGCAATTAGTTGTCAGTGCTTAATTTGTAAAAAAAGAGGTGCCGGTGCTCAAATATTTTCATGGGAGGCAACCACCCCCTTTCCTGGCTCCACCCACATCCTCCATTGGCTCGACCCACTTTCACCTTTGGCTCCAGAGATATGTACCTCGTAATGTGACCTAGATAAGGACTGATGGAGCAAAATAGGCTAATAATGCTAATAAGTCAAAAACAAGGGATGCTTTGTGCAGCGCACATCCTGAAATCAAATAGTTGCCTATTATCACAATATTTGGTCAAGCATGAAAGCCAGGATTGACTCCAGATTCTCCAGTTTCACACTCAGCAATTCACCAATTCTAGTTAGATGTGCATTTATTTCTGTCATCAAAGGTTAACACTTTATCCTTAATCCATGGGGGGCATAAAATGAGCGCAGAGGTGACAAAAGGAATCAGCATTTTATTTATTTTTTGCAGTTTTATATGGTGTGAACCCTGTCATGGATAGACAGAGGAGCACTTCACAACATTAGACACGGACTACATTACACTTTTTTGCCAGTGAAGTCAGGCTCTCACGTGCCATCCTTTTGGAAAGGTTTTAAAATAGCACAAACCGCACACCTCACCATCCCAGCCTGGGCATTGCAACTTTTAAAACTGTCCAGAGATACACACATTTGCATATAATCATTCAAAATGGGACTCGTTTGCATAATGAATGGCTGTCCTCTATGCCTGGCAGGGTCCAGCCATGAGCAGCCCTGCTTTAGACCCTGTGAAGCAGGCACGCCCAGGAATGCTTAGTGACGTGCACCTGACCTGTGCCTTAACCTTGTGCACGGAGAGGGCAGGAGCAGAGCCCCACAGTGGTCGAGTAGGGGGGTATGTTCCTGCACTCGGGTAGGAGGCTAGGCTGGGCACGAAGTGTAGTCTCAGTGACAGTCCCTCTGCGCACAGTGCTCTCTCTCTGAAGCTCTGACCCCTCCCTGTGCCCCTGACGGAGCCCACCATCCCTGACCAGCTGCATAGGAGGGAGACCCTGAAGAAGGCCCATGTGAATGTATGGTAGGGGATAGAACAGAGCAGGCCCTAGAGGAAAGTTCACACTGACATACTAAATGAGGGAGACCCTTAAGGGCTCTGGTGGTGGGCAGGTGGTGTGATAAGAGGGGCGCTGCAGAGGAAAGATTAGTCCCGAGGAAGTCTCAAATAGAGGTGCAGTAAGAGAGAGAGAGCGCGCCCTTGTAGGAAAGACACTATTCCTTTCACTGACACCCTGCAACTGCTCTGTCCCTTCCCGCCCCCTACACTCACACCCACAATATATCGCTCATGGACAAACTCAGCCACTGGGGGCACTAATCTCCCTATCAAAAGCCCCCACCCAGACGTCTGTTACTATTGTGCCACATGGTGTGTAACCAGGGACCTTGGTACTGGGGTCCGTGGTGCCCCAAGGCGGGCCTCTGACTCAGTTCAGGTGACCGGAGTCACCACGTGCAAGAAATAAAAAGCGGCATTGGGTTTTTATTACTTACTGTGATCGGTTACTGCTGGTGTCAGTGCCAGCCTTAATTAAGAGGCCTGCTACGCAGCTGCTTCAAATCGCCCACCTCGATGCTGTGTTAACATGCTACTCGTCCATTGCAGTGTGTGTGTGCCGGGGCGTGGTCCACCATACATGGAAGGAAAAAGCTTACGCACGGCACACGCTGCCTTCCTATGCAATAAGCCGGCAATCATCTTTAATTTACTTTTATGCATGGCGTTCAGACTGCAGTGATGAGTAAGTTGGCAATGTAGACCCGGCCCTGATTAAAAGGTGCCGGTGCTAAGCACCGGAAAGCTCCGGCACAAATTAAGCACTGTTCGTTGTAATGACTTGCGTTGAAAAACCTGCGTTGTAAAGGCACTGCGTGGTAAAAGTTGCGTCGTAAAGGATGTTTCCCTTGGGCTGCTAATAGTAGCAATAATGTTACTGTGCTCTACATATGGTAACAAAACGGAACATCGTTTTTTCTTCTTCAGTTCTCAAAAAAACACGCCTGTCCGATAAAAAATGTGGCTTTTTTTAAATGTTATACATTATTTGTCTGAATTTAAGCTGGGAAGTCATACCTGTTTCCATCCAATTTTTCTGCAGGTTGAGGAAAAACCTCAAGTCGTTGATCATCGTGCACCCATCCTGGTTCATTCGGACCGTGCTGGCGATCTCCAGGCCATTCATAAGGTCAGTGGAATGCACCACTCCCTTAAAGACACCTCTGTTTACTTTTGCTTTGCTTTGGAGAAATGCATGTCAAGTTCAAAGCATATTCAAATACATGGCTGCAAAAGAAAACATGGAGAAAAAAAAACAATGAATCACATACATGGAATTACTTTCGAGGATTTGTTATGAAAAAAAAAAAGAAAACAGGGTCGAATATCCAAAGCCCCTTTGCCATCGCAAACCGTGCGATCTGCAAACTTAAAAGGCTTGCAACCCGCAAAAGAGCTTTCCTCAATTTGCAAAAGTTCTTTAAATGTTAAAAAGGTATTACTGGCATGTGCCCACCCCGAGGAAACAGAGCTCCATGTATTCTTTAGCTGTCCAGGCTATCAGAAAGCAAGGAAACGCTGGTTGGTTCAGATCTGCAGGAATCTTGGCAATAGGCGCTATCTTGAAGTATCCAGGATACTGAAGTCTGATTCTAGCACCCCAATAGTTTATTCAGTTGCAGGTTTCTTGTTCTCCATGTGGTGTACCAGAAGGGTTTTTCTGAAAACTTGAAAAGCTGTATTTATCCTGCCATGGTGAACCAACAGTGTTAGCTTAACTGGTTCAATCACTCTGTAGTATTTTGTATAGTTTTAAATTGAAGGGCTATTGTTGTGTTTCTTTTTATTTTTTTATTTTCTTAAATATGTCCTTTTTTAGCTAATTTATGTATTTATTAATGCACTACGCCCTTTCCGAAATTAACTGTGCGGCCTTCGCCTAGCTACGACATACTAAAAATCTGAATGCACTTGATTGAATAATATGTCTACTATTAATACTATTACTTTTATTTATGATTGAATATGATGTAATTTTAGATGTGATTGATTTGTGTCTCGCACTTTTTAGGTCACTTTGACCGAAATAAAGTCTTTTGAACTTGAACTTCATTACTGGTTCATATAGTGGGTTTTGCGATCCTTTCCAAATCACAAATAGGAGGGTTGTTAAAGGGACTTCTGTCTCCTATTTACACATTTGAGAGGAATGTATATCAACGGTTTGCAACTGCAGTTACCTAGGTTTATTATTCCTTGCAAGGCCACCAACAGCCGTGCTAATAGAGTCTCATAAGAACTCCATAATTTGCTGGAGCGTTTGCCTTGTAATGCTTTATTTTTTCCTTAGAACAATCAAAGAAACCCTTAGGTAAGGCATTCTGAACATCTTTAAAATGTATTCATTTTCTGTCTCAAAGCAGTTTAGAACTGAAAACAATACAGTAAGATGCCACAATACTGGTCTTTTCAAATATATGTTTATTATAACTAATTAGTTAAAATCATATATGGCTCATTGAAAACATGAATTTCCCCAAAAAAATGTGACAGAAAAAACAAGACAGGAAATGGGATTTCTTGAAATGGTATGCGGTCAGAGTAAAATTGAACCTTTAAGCGTTCCTGAAGCTGAAGTTGTACCTGTCCTATCATGCACAGCAATTCCTGTGAGGCAGTTTGTTTTTTAATGTCAGTTTGAGGACTGTGCTATGAAGATCTCTGTAAAACCTGGAATCCTTGCCTCGAAGGAAGAAGCTGGGATGTTTATACATACTGGGAAAATACCTATGACACTGAACTAAATGTTAAAGTCAGTAACTTTTCCATCATGATGTGACCCTCGCTTGTGTACATAAACAAACGAGTGAAGCATACATAACCCATATCCACTTAAAGGCCAGAAACAGAAAGGCCTTTATGGATGTAGATAAAGCAGGAATGTTGCCCCACTATGGTGTCTATTCAAGAGTGAGAATCAATGCAGTAATTATTGGTAAACCTATGAACCAACCTCCAAATGATGGGTCTGCAAATATCTGGAAATGGGGAATTAACTTTTCAATTATTGGGATAAGCTTGGGGTTTCTACTCGGGAGCGTGTTAACCTTTGGTAACAGGATGGCAGCCCCATCATTAACAAATAACTGTTTAGCCTTACATATGTCTTTGGTCTTGCATAAATAACAAATCCTTTTGACATCTATTGTGTCAATTGCTGTTTCTGCCAATGAGGATGTATTCGGGAAGAAAGTTGAAATTAATGCTGCCAGTAACGGAAATTAGAAATTACATTTGTGGGGAAAAGTGAGCGAGCCTGAAAGGAAAAATTGTTATGATAGAAAACTGTGTGAAATTCCTTAATATTATTAGGAGCCTGAAACACCTCACTCACCCCTGTGGTTGAGGGCATGGCCAATAAAATGGCAGACTTAAAACTTATTTTAGAGCTCCACTCTGTGCGTAGACTGGAACGTTAGAGCTATTTACTTTCATAACTCTATTTAGTTTCCACAGTTATTTATTTACTGTGTTTTCGTACTGCGCTACTTTGCCAAGTGGTATTAGAGTGCCTTTAAATTTAACAATATTTACGCATTTCTGGAAATATAATGTGTGTACAAGTAGCGTAGACTTTATAAGTACAATAAATGTTAAAACCAGAGGGGAGAAAAAAATGAGGTCACCTTAATGGGGAAAAAACCTTTCTAAAGCTTAATAGGAAATATTTAAAAACAAACATTTAAAAATGCCCCAGAATGGCTTTAATTGTAAACGCTATAAACAACCAAATGTATGAAAACAGTGTAAGCAGTGCTGCAAATGGGGCATCTCTGGGGTGACAGCATTTGGATTCAAGGAGTGGCATCAGAAAGGGTGAAGATAGAGATGTGAGGCGTAGAATCTACAGTCAACTTACACCGTTTTTTTTTTTTGTTGATGTATTTTTTATTTTATTTTTTAACTCTGCCCCAAAGAAATTGTCAGCAAGGAGAAGTGGGAAACTGATCTAGCTTACCTAACTGGTCACAGGAAGACTACATTTTTAAAATATCTTATGAGGTTAAGGCGCCTGCTGTAGAGATCTTTGTATACCCTGCCAGTTCTAGGCTGTGATAGTGGTGAAATAACTCTGGGGGTTAATGCGTTTTCAGGAGAGATATGGGTGCAGCCCATTCATAAATTTGACTCGTAAAATAGCATGGAGGGTTAATGTGGCTGTAGCAATGCACAGAGAGTAACATGTAGGTCACAGGATTATATTTGATGCAGGTGGTTTAACGGGTTATTGCTTTTAATGAAGAGAATCTTCTGTATAATCATTGTAAGAGGAGTGAACTATGAATTCGCATCAAAGTAGCTGCATGCAGACTGGAAATCAGATGAAAACCTTACTGTTCCTTTTCTGAATCCTTCATTATTCCGAGGATGATTTTAATAATGGCTTATGGACGGATTAATCGAACACATGCATAACCCTTACCTACAAAGTTTGAAAAGTCAAAACACTACCACCAAATTAGTTTACCTCTTAATCACTTGTGAAGTGGCAACAAGTCTTTTTACTTGATGGCATTGACTTCAAGGTCTTACATTCAAGCTAGCTCTCACAGTCAGGAAGCTTATGGGTACCCTAATATCAGGCTGTATGGTTATACATAGGATTGCTCCCTTAAGGCCTACTGCAACCTGGCATGAAATGCCCCTCCACTGGACCAATTGGGGCTTGCTGGTATCAGGGTTCAAAATGCAACCTGTTTACACACCGAGAATCTCCAACCTCCCCTATTCTAGGTGTGATTACTTTTTTATGGAGAACAATTTTGATCATTTACAATGATTCTTTTAAAAACATTACAACCCATGTCACCACTACCTTGATGCACAGAAGCTGGGGTAACCCATCAAAGCCTCTATTATTTGTCTTGGTTGCTGAGCCAATATACAAGTGGATATATATGCGACACACCTCCATTAGTACAACACATTGCCTCCATCATTTAATGCTGTGCATATTGTTCTGCAAGTGAAAGAAACTATGCAAGTTGTTTGAAATGTCTCCTTCTCATTAAGGTCTTGATGTTCTGTCATTCTGTGTCTTTTGCAGTGTGAAGTTTATGAATAAGATCCAGTATGTGCACAGTCTCGAAGAACTGGAACAGACAATCCCCATGGAGCACGTCCAGATTCCAGAATGCATACTGCAGTAAGTGATAAGCTTCTTATTCATCATCATCATCATCATCATATATCTTTATTCGGTCATTTGTAGAAAAACCATCAAAGTATACAAAGTATAAAACATAAATATATCTACAATTAAAATAGTATTAAACCATTGCAATCACAAATACAAATGACATCTCAAATCAATTTAAGAACATGAGTACATATACCATCAATCTAATCATGCTTAGGAAGGGGAGCGATACGACCACCAAGCAAGCTTCTTATTCATATGGTAAACTGCATCCTACAGTAATTGACCAACAATATTCGTAGGTCGGATGTAGAGTTTCATCCTTCAAGTGACAGACATGGCAGTGTAGAAATTCAACAGCCAGACCTCATACTGCATCCTACTATAGGCATATCCATTCTTGTGGTTAGCACCAAACTATCTTGCAGTAAGTGAACAATATGGCAATATGTAGGTTAAACATCCTGAGCCCACAGAGCATCATGCAGTGAGTGACAGAAATGGATATCCATGCAGTGAGCATACTGACCACATCTAACATCACATGGCAGGCATGGCATTGTAAATGGTACCATCCATGCCCCAGACCACCTCCCAGAGGAAGTGACCCAGGAACAATCTATCTGGTGATGATCTAGACTATAGGTTGCACCATGCTGGACAAGTCCTCAATCCTTAGGCTAAGCATACAACAGAAGTAAATGAAAGACAGAGCAATTTATCGGGTAAACATCCATGACCCAGAGAACATAGTGCAGTAAGTGACATATAAAGTAGTCTGAAGGGTCAACATTCATATCTCAAACCACATACTAGAGTAAGAAAAGTGCTCAACAACCTTTAGGGTGATCATCCATACCTCAGAGTGCATAATGTGGGGTAAGTAACAAATCCAGAGAGTCAACAAAAAGAGCACAAACTGGGTTATGTAACATGGTTTTACTTGTCCTCCAAGCATGATTCTTACACATGTCTGTATCTGTAGTCGTTATTGTTATCATCAGTAGTGGCCTGTCCCCTGCCAAATTGGCGGGGCAGGCCGAGGAGGGAGGTGGCAACGGAAAGGGGGGGTTTGTGGACAAAAAAACAAAAACTAAAAAAATGTACCTGAACGCCGCCGCCATCAACGCCGCAGTCGCCCACTGCATCGCGCTCGTCTTTCTTCTGGGCACAGTCTCCCAGACTGCACTGCGGCCAAGCATGGGGCTGCATGAAATCAGCGTCAGGATTGGCCTGAGCGCTGACAATTTGCGCTTCCAGGCAGACCGGAAGCATGTGCCTGCTCTGTCCAGCCCAGCCACACAGAGAGAGCTTCACCGCGCATGAGGGTTTGGCTTGCCTGAGATGCCAGCCAAACCCTCATGTGCAGTGATGGGAGTGCACTACCACTTCTCACCAGCAGTGTCATCCCCTGGACCCAGCCCCAAAGAATTGTCAGAGTCCAGGGGGCGGATCCAGGGAATTTAAATAAAACGATAATAAAATGGGTTTAAAACACGTTTTATAATCGTTTTATTTGAGGGTGGTGGCGGGGGGGGCGGCGCTCCTCTGCCCTAATGGAGGGGCCACCACTGGTTATATAGATTCAAGAATTGCCTTCAAGTGGCACATTGCGAGTAGGGTGGACTTTTCCCATTTTGGTCAAAGTTGGACACAGAATGTAGCACATCTGCATTAATTAACATAATGGACACAGAATTCTCAGACACATCTCGACACCTACTGTTGTTCATCTGAATTTTGCATTATACTCTTCCCCACCTGCTTACCCACCACCCTATAGGTATTCCTCGCTCTGGGCGAAGTATTTTGTTTACTCATTTTCCTAACCTCTACAAACTTTACTTTCCAAATGTAGGCGCAGGGCTATCAAACATTGCTGCCCCAACTGTTCTCATTTCTTTCCATCAAGAAGATGATCCTTTGATTGTTCAGTTTGGGTTGAAACATCAACGCTTACAATTTGACCAGGATAAAGATAATTCATACAGTTTGGATGTTCAGTGTTAGACTCTTATATATTTCCGATTTCCTAGAATTTGCATTTTTCTACAATTTACCTACACAAATAGGATTGTCCTTTTTTTGGGTGTGACAACGCAAGCACTGAACTGAAAAACTCACTATTATTCAAGGTGTCCCAAAATTATTTTATGATATGGAACAATACATGTATGTATTAAACATATTATGTGGCACTTCAGTAACAAATCACGCTGGAACAATAATATATGTAAGTAGGGCTTAAATGCCAATAAATACTGTGTTCTTAAACACACGTTTAGGAGAGTCTAGCATCTCTTCACGTAGTAAAAAAACACATTAGCTAGTAAGTCCATTGTTCCTTACGCTTACTAACCCAGATCTAACTTGGCATATTGGGTAAACCTATATATTACGTATTGTACATCAAGGCATGTCAGTCATGTCACTTGCTGCAGCACAATTTAGGCCATGATTTCAAAGCACTGGATAAGCAGTGATAGTCTCACCCAAGAGCCAATGAAAATACTTATCTCTGTATTTAATTACATTATTTACACTATTTACTGCATTGATGGAGGGGATCATGTTAGTTAACATTTAGAAATCCATGAGATGCAATTGGTTTGCAACTGGTTAGGGTGAATTAGAATGTCACTGGTGACAGTCTTTTGTTTGGAAGGAAGCACCGGGTTACCATGCCTCTTATGGAATGCGAAACCCTAGAACTTGCGTCGTTTGTGGCGTGTCAAGGGAGTGCTCTTGTTCCCTCTTCTCACTGAGCTGTGCTGGCTTCCTGTAACTTACTGTATCCGATTCCAAATGTTAGCAGCTGGGCTCATAGAAATGCGTGGTATGGAATCATAAATACCTCCAGGATCACGTGTGTCAATGCCACCTAACACGCAAGCAAGATGACGAGGCATGGGGCTTCTGCTGTCTGGCAGTAGCAATAACCTTACCCTGCAGAGATTGACAGTAATGTGTTTCCCTTCCAGGAATCCAATCCCAGCCGACCCCATTCTGTCATGAACAGAAAGCTTTGTTGATCACACAATACTCCTACTGGAGGTGAGAGCTATGGTTTTGCATCAGGTTGGCTCATAAACAAGATACTTACTTTCGGTAACGCCTTATCTGGGAAAGACTATCTAGCAGAAGATTCCTTACCTTACAATATTCCCCAGGCATTAGGCTGGATCCAGAAGTTTTCGAGTACTACCCCTGCACGCCAGTATGTTGCATCGTTCAGCTTTGCATCAGGGTCGGCGGTGTCCGTGCCGGAAATTATGTGAGTGTTACCTATATAAGCAACACCCTGGCACAATGCCGTCAGCTACTTTTGTGGCTTTCCACAAGAGGAGCACGGAGCCAACATGAGAACTGGCAACTGGTGTTAAAACCTAAAGCGCTTACTAAGGTGTCCCTTATACTGCAAACAACTCGCAGAGCGGCCAGGATGAGAGGGCCTGTTATAAATCTGCAACTACATAGAGTCTCTACAGATAAGGCGTTCCCGAAGGTAAGTAACTTGTTCATCTGATAGAGGCTTATAGCCTCAGATCTCTTACCTAAGAATAGATACTCAAGCAATGTTTCTCCGAAGGTGGGTCTGCAAAGCTAAATTAAACCAGAAAGTCCTGCAGTCCGAAACAATTAAGTGCCCATCGCAACAGACCTGACTGTCTGGCAGTAGCGCTTGGTAAACATGTTCTAAGATGCCCACGTTGCTGCCTGAGCGATATCTAAGACAGGGACCCCGTTGACTAATACAGTGATCACAGCCTTGGCTCTGGTGAAATGAGCACGCAAGCCCTCAGGGGGTTGCTTATTGGCCAGTGCTTAGCAGATCATGATGCAAAGTACTATCCATTCTGAGATGGTCTGTTTCTGCACAGCCATAACGTTTTCTGGAACTCTTTTGTGCAATCAAGGCAGAACAACAATGTTTTTTTGGGTCCAGACGGTGAAGTCTCTCCTCCTTTTTGGAGGTGGAGGCAGAGCAAAGAAGATAGGCAGGGTGATGTTCTGGCCCACATGGAAAGGAGTCACAACCTTCGGAAGGAAGGAGGCATGTGTCAGGAGTACCAGCTTTTCTGGATAGGTGGTGGTGTAGTGAGGCCAGTTTTGAAGGAACGTGGAAGAGACATGATTTGGGTCACAGACGCGTGTGAGAGTACGCAGTGACATCCCCTTGTGTGTTTTTTGGACCAGAAAGAAATGCGAGTAGTCTTATTTTTCATTGGAACTTGTCCCTGATTTATCGGTTTAGGTGACTACCATATTTATTGCCTGATGAAGACCCCAGAGGATTTGTCCTGCTAATGGGTCAAAACATTGACTCTACTTAAGCCCACTCATTTAATTCATTGCTGGATACCCAAACTCTAAAATTCTCAACATTATGTTTGTAATATCTTTTTTTCCAGGGGCGTTTGTGATTTGTACATATTGTAAATATGCATTCCTGTGTGTATTGTTTTCATTTAATTTGCAATTGCTCACTGATTTTCACTATTTCACTGTGCAGCCACTTGGAGCACCTGTTTGTTTGTGTACATCAAGATGATCAGTTCCTTGCAAGAATTAATTAAAATAAAAGACTAACATCTGCACTATTGTTGAAAATAATTTTTGGGCTAAAAATTAGTCTTTTGCTTGAAAAGTTTTGCTGCGAGTACAAATTGGGTCCATTCCTTGGGTCAATGTAAAATCCATGACTATAGAAAAATTTATTTTACTGCAGTATAATCCTGGTAGAACACTAGTTTGTTATGGCTCAATTACCCTTGTTCTAAGGACAACAGGGCGCCCCATTTTCCTGACTACATGGAAAGAAGTCACAACCGTCGGAAGGAAGGAGGCACATGTCCAGGGTACCAATTTTTTCCGGATAGAAGGTGGTGTAGGGAGGATGCGCCTTCTGGTTGATGTAAAGGCAGTTTTGATGGTCACTAGCCTAAGGGCATAGGCCGATTTGGCGAAGGAATACCTGGCTGCCAGAATAACATCACAGACTTTGGGTGGAAAATCGAAAGCTGTCAACTGTTTCCGCTCAATCTCCAAGCATGAAGGTGGAGGGTGCGCTGGTTCGGGTGTAGGACCCTCCCCTGTTGCAACAACAGAAGATCTCCCAAAGGGGCAGCCTGATCGGGGAACCGGTGTTCAAGATCAGGACACCAGACTCTCTGTGCCCAATCAGCAGCCACAAGAATAACTTGGGCCCGGTTGGTCCTGATCTTCTTGAGCATTCAGGGAGGAGTGCTACAGGCAGAAAGGTGTACATGAGACTATAGCTCCACTCAAGATGGAAGGCGTCTCCAAGCGAGAGTCACCTTGGTAACTCCAGTGCGAACAACTGCTGACATTGCGTGTTCTCGGAGGAGGGGAACAGATGTAACCAAAGCTCTCCCCACTGTTGTAAGAGACCTTGCACCAGCTCTGGATGGAGACGCCAGTCATGATCCGCTTCACATCTTTGCATGAGTTTGTCCACCGTGGTGTTTGAAAAGCCCACCAGGTGTTGAAACATCAGGGTAATGCCCTGGAATTCCAGCCATGTCCATAGATGTAGAGCCTCTTGACAAAGAGTCCATGACCTTGCCCTGCCCTCTTTATTGCAGTGCAATATGGCGGTAGTGTTGTCCATGAACACCTGTACCTGCTGTCCCTTGATCAAGGAAGAAAGGCTTTCAATGCCAAACAAATTGCCTGAAGCTCCAGCAGTATGATGTCGAGCCCTGACCAGAGTCCTCGGACCTACACCTCTTCCAGATGGCCAGCCCAGCCCAGGAGTGATGCAGTGGGCTGCTGAAGGTCTAGGGCCTCACCCGCCCTTCTCACCACCCTAGTAAATGAGGCTCACTCCTCCGTAGCTACGGCAGGAGGAGAAACCAAGCCAATATCTAGGGAGGTGTCCAGTCCACTGGCAAAGCAGGTGTCCTCGGTGATATCTAGGGGCTGGTATTCATCCCTTAGATTCATCCCCTAGATTGGCCCCTCCTTATCATCTCCAGGTCCTAGCCTAAAGGAATACGCATAGGCTCTGGCCTGGGTGGTCTGCCCCCAGTCGGCGCCAGAGTCAGATGATGCCCATCTGGCTCCATGTTGGAGTCGGGGATTAGTATGGGGACTGCACCACCAGTGGCGTCGGAGACGAAAGCAGTGGTGCCAGCTCCGGGGAAGGTCTAGGTGGCTTGACCTACGCCGTTCCATCCATGGATCTGAGGTGCCCGACTAGTGCGGGGGCCAACCCGCCGGCAGAAGACCAATAGGGGTCCAATGACGCGTCAGCATCCAGCAGGGATGGATCACCCAAATGAGAGGTGCATGGCCTCATGAAATTCACAAAGTTGGACGGGGCTCACTCCGGCTCCAGGAAACTCGGGGAGGTGCGGAGACAGCCCAGCCGCAGGCTCAACCATAGAGCCAGGCCTTGAAAGCAGACGCTCCCTCATCTCGTCGTGTGACTTTAACGGGCGAAGGTAAAGTCCTCTTCAAATTCTTATTCTTATTCCATTTGTGGGACTTACCCGAAAGCCTGGACAACTTCAACAGTGACGACGATCACCTGGAGTTGCTTTGCGACCAATCCCGCAACCTTCCTCTTGACCGGGATAAGGACCTTGAGGCTTTGCACATCAAGGAGCTAGAAGCTAGAGGAATCGCTCCTTTAAGGCCTTGGGGTGCATGGCCCAACAATAGGTGCTGGTCTTGGTGTCGTGGTTGCACTAGAGGCAAAAAGACTGATGAGGTATGTGTCCGTCATCGACATTAGTCAGTAACAGGTGCTACAGGGCTTAAAACCAGCCTTCCTTATGGATATCCCTGCCACACCTCGAGCCAAATTCTCAAAAATAATTTGTTGATGAAAGGTCAAAAAAGAGTCCTTCAAAAAAGACTGGGGGTAGCTCTTCTCCGGATCTGCACTGACTGGCGAGGAAAGGAAAAAAACTGACGTCAGCGCGCTGGGGTGGTGCCTATATTGGAACTGCGCACGTTACTACTCTTCCAAATGACGCAGACGATGCCACGCAGAGCCAACTAACTCCTTTTACCGGCACACAGGGGTACTGCTCACAAAGAACTTTGGGATCCAGTCTGAGGCAGGGAGATTATTCTAAAGTAAGAAATCTGTGGCTAGAGGTATCTACCAGATATGTCTTTTCAGGCTAATAAAAGGCTAACATTGGTCAAAATTAATACAATTCCATGTTTTAAAATGTAGCAAATGTTATAAGAAAAAGTGAAAAGAACATCTTCTGCACACCTTTTTTCTTAAAAAAGGAAAGGAATAGTAGGGCACTGTTAGCAGATAGTCTGTCAGAGATATAGGGTGTAAAACATTCACTGTGACTTTGGGAAATCACTATCCTCCAGTGTCCCATCATGCCCTAAAGATGTCAGGTCAGTTTTATGGTTAAAAGAGGATCGTGGGTATAAAACATACATGTTTCCCCTTCATTCATTGTGGGAGATAGGAGGGTTGCTTATTACTTTTATGAGTATTTCCCGCGGGGGGAATCTGATTACATGCAAGTATCTTTGCTTTTCCTCTAGGGACCATCAGTGGTCATCAGCATGCCCATCCCATATTAACAAGATGGTGGAATAAAAAAAAATTACTAGGAATTTATCTGTTTATCAATTGGTAATAAAGTAAAAATACAAGAAACTATCCATTTAGACAGGGATAATTTCGGAATGGCTACACCACTCGAACAGGACCATTAATTTAACAAGCATTTGCAATGCAATAGGTCTCGCATTTGCGAGAGTTTAAGCTATTGCCATTGTAAATGGCAATGCCTTTTATTTATGTTTTAAAAACCGACACGTAAATAAAAGGCATTGTCGTTTACAATGCCAACAGCTCAAACTCTCGCAAATGCGAGACCTATTGCATTGCAAATGCTTGTTTATTAATGCTTTGGCGCTACCTCTTTTTATTTACCAACCCAACTTGAATCAGTAAACAAATGGAAAAACCCTGCTCATATTTTTAGACGAATGTATGTCTGATACACATGCCTACAAAATAACACACCCACTGCAGCTGCAATACAACCAAGTTAGTTTTGTTTTCTCTTTGGTCCTACAGCACAGCATCACTAAAAACAAATGTCAAAGCCAATAGTTCCCAAAGACAAGGCAGATTAGATTTGCAAATGCTTGTTTTAAATGCCATTGTTAAAAATCCTTGGCTTTCACATGGGGTTTTGCAGGCAAACTTGTGGTAGGTGTGTGCAAGAATTGTGTAAGTACACTTTAGAAAATGTGTGATGCTTCTATGGGACTTCTGAGGATTGGGAGGACCGATGTTCGACCCCAGGGATAACTGTAGACAACTAACCACACACACACACACCACACACACACACACACATGCACGTACACACACACAACACACACATGCACGCAAACACACACACCACACATGCAGGCACACACATACACAACACACACACCACACACACACATACAAAACACAATACATGCACACAACACACACACCTTCCTTCCCAAGCCGTGTAAGCTACGGGCAGCAGACCCTGAAATAAGTAAACTTTTGATGTTTCTAGTTATTTAAAATCATAACAACTTAGCACATACATTTACAGTGATTAAAACAAAGCAGAGTCAATGACGTCACAGCTGATCAATCAGTGCATACCCCGAGGAGTTGGAATGTATTGTGGGGACCCACCAGGACACCCTGTAAACTCTACGACTTTTAGTAATCCACCACGAGGCACAAAGGCGGACAGATTGTGGACAAAGAGCATACAAAAATCCTACAAAGAAAAAACACCTATATTATGTGGCAGAAGCTGACACCTGTAACACACAATTTACACCTTAGTCGCATGCCCACCGCAATAGGTTTAAACAAGCATTTACAATGCACCCCGCTCGTGAGCTGTGTGAGAGCGAGGACCGACCGCAGAGCTGCAGCAGAGGGGTCGGGCGGGAACGAAGAGGGGTCGGACGGGGGCCAGGTGCAGGCAGGAAGCAGCCCCGGGCTCCGCCTCCGGTGGCAGACCTCGGAAGCAATGCTCTGTTGAGGGGGAGGATAAACAACGGGGCACGGGCATCTGATAACACGCACAACAGAAGGGACCGCTACACTCCTGGGTCCTCCATGCACTCCGCTCGTGAGCTGTGTGGGAGCGAGGGCCGACCGCGGAGCTGCAGCAGAGGGGTCGGGCGGGAACAAAGAGGGGTCGGACGGGGGCCGGGTGCTTAACAGCGGCTGAACTCGAGGCAGGCAGGAAGCAGCCTCGGAAGCACTGCTCTGTTGAGGCGGAGGATCAACAACAGGGCGCGGGCATCTGACAACACACACGCACACGCACCTAACAGAGCCAGCCCGAGAGGTAAGTGACGGGGGCTGTTTTGCACAGGTTACAAAACTTACATGTTGAATGCTGTGTTGTTTACATGTGCACTAAAAGCATGGGGCGAAAGTGAAACTGCATACTTGTTTGCCTGGGAGATGTGCGCGTGCCTGAAAGTGCGTGTCCACAGACCCCAATCGCCTGCGCGTGCCCCGGTCTGCACCACTTGAGAGCCAAGTCTCTGACAATAAGTCTCGCTGGCGACAGCGCTTCGCGCTGCGTCACCAGGTGCGAGACCTAAAAATGAATATTCAGACATCTAAGGTGTGAAAGGCTGCTTTCACTGGTGATGGTGGTTTTAGAAAGAAAGTTGACAAACAGATGGTCTGATTGATGTAAATGGCTAACCCCACATTAGGGAGGAAACTCAGATTAGTGCTCATTACCACACGCTTCTTCTAGAATACAGTTCATGACTGCACAATGCCTAAATCTCGCTGAGCCTACAAGCTGAAGTTATTGCTAACAGAAAAACAGTCTTCCAAGTCAGATGTTTTAAAGATACCTCATCTATAGACTCAAAAGTTGAACCCATGTTGTTGTAAAGATGCCTTATGAATAGGCTCAAAAGTTGAACCCATGAGTTTAGTTCTCACTAGATATGGGAGTACCCCCTCTTCCTGACATCTGGAAGGGTTATAGTTATTTATACAGAAACAGAACCTCTTTCACTTGAAAGCAAACAATATTCTGGTGAAAGGATGATTTGCCTCCTTCAGAATGTCTTTATAGTCTTGTGGCAAATTCAAAGGTCCGTACTGTAGGAGTTCAGCGTCTGGTTGTTAATTTCAACAAGAGAAGGTTGGGATGTAGGATCTAGCCTCTGAACTTGTGAAGGTGATCTGGTCTTCACGGCAGCCCCCTGTGTGGTCGCACTGTAAAGTGTGGTAGGTCTATAACCCACTCTTGGTGAGGCCACTCCGGAGATATGAGAATCATTCCAACTTTGAAGTGGGACAGCTTGATTAGCACTATTACAATCAACGGGATTGGCTGAAAATGCATAAAGAAACATCCTTGACCAGTCTATAAAAAGGGTGTTCCCTTTCGACCCTTGTTGATAGCACCTAGAGGTGAAGTCTGAGCATTTCTTGCTTCCTGCATCTATGAAAATTTTTAAGAGTGGAAAGTCTTGAACTCGAAAGACACTTTGCAGTACTTTGTAGTAGAGAACCCATTTGAGATTTTCCTGCTGAGCAAGTCTGCCTCTGCATTTTGAACACCTGGAACATGAAAAGCTGTGGTCTGCAAGTCTCTCGCAGTGAGCCATTTCCAGATCATTTGTGCTTCCAGGGAGAGAGGTTTAAAATGTGTCCCTTCTGGTTTGTTCACTTAGTACATTGTTGTATAACTGTACGTCTACACAAGTACGGATTTCATCTCGAAGGACACTTCAGAGCTACATGGACTGCTCTTAATTCCAGGTAAGTTAATGTGGTAAGATTTCTCCTTTACTGACCATGTTTCCTGAGCTTGAAGATGCCACATGTGAGCTCCCCTTCCCAGAAGGGAGGTGTCTGAGACAATTCTCTGCTTTGGGATCTCCTTATGAAATGCAACTCCTTCAACAGATTTCAAGACTAGCACTACCAAGAGTTATGCTCAATTGCAGGCTGGGATAGAGTGAATTTGTCTTCCCCGAGAGGTCAGTCCTTCAGCACCATTGTTTTTTCAGGCATGGCTGCTGGGGACTCACGTGGAGGCTGGAATAAGTCCCTATCAGAAGAAAATAATTTCTAATACAATAAAGTTCAGGCAGACCAGAAGAGAAGAACCAATGCAAGTGAACATTCTGTGCAGCAAGGTTAGTGTACATGCTGGGATAACCTCCCCAACACGCTAGACAACCGTCTTTGCCATTGGCCAGGTTTTGTCGGGAGAGTTGGACATGGTGAAACTTATTGCATTTGTAAATTTTGTTTAAATATTGATGTAGCACAAAAATCGCTTCAATGAGCAGAGGAGTGCTTTATACAGAACATTTTTGTAGTAGGGAGATCTCAAACATGATGTGCTGTAAATAGAATATGTTATGGAGCCCTGTTGATAACAGTACATAGAAACCACATTCCTCTACTACCATGCCCCTAGTCGTCTGCTATCCCTACTTTTTTAAGAGTGTGGCACCCATCCCATGAAGAAACTGTACACAGTGGAGGACACTGGCACCCAGTGGGAGAAACTGGCACAATGAGTAAGACTCACAGTGATTAGGGAGGGTGCCATCCAAAGTAGTTAGACAAAAAAAAAATGCAACTGCATCAAACGGTGTGACTCCCATTATTTGAGTGAGATATGCACCAGAAGTGAGACCATCAACGAGGTTGTGCTCATAGAAGCAATGAGTGAGACTGTGCTTTAAGAAGTTACATTTACACTCTGTGAGGGAGACTGTTCGTCAAGGTGTGAGCTTTGCGCCCAACACAAGAGACTGTGCAGCAAACTGTATTTCTCACACTAAATGAGTGAAACTATGCTACAAGAAGTGGGACTAACGCCTAATTCTAGACTATAGACCATACATGAGCCGAGCACCAAGTAACAGCGCTGTACTCGCTCCCCTCTGCCTGTGGTGCACTCTTAACAGGTCTTAATTTTCTACGTTTTGAGGAACTTGCATTATATACTCAGCATCGTAATCAGATGGCAGGCCATATTGACACTTTAAGACCAAAAGCAGTATTCAAGTAAAGAAGCAGGGACATGTCCACAGCTTTTTGTTCACACAGGAGTGAGCAATTAACTATATAGGCTAAAATAAACATGATTAATAGAAACTGCCACTAAAAAAGAAGCCATTGGCTGGCAGGCACAACCAGGCAGTCCTGCCTGTTTGATACTCGACTCTGAGAAAAAGAGTCACATACCAAGACACAACCATGAAATGGTTGCTTCTCCACCCATTCTGGGCCCACACTCCCTGATTAATTACTACCCTTTTTTGATATCAGTGACTTCATGGAAGGTGGAATGGAGAGCACGGCCTCTAGTTACACACACAAATTAGAAGGATCCTTTCTTTAAACCATGTCTAAAACCAACTTAACTGCACCAACTCTTAGAGTCATGACCTGGCAAGTTCCAACAGCATTACTAGAAAGTTTGATGTGCACCGCGGGCTTTATACAAATGACAGACATTATCAATGTATGCCCTCAAACATACCTAAACATGACGATTTGGAAAGGAAAGACCCGTTCCCAAAACCCTAGACGCAGAAAACAAAAAAATGCCCTTTTTCAAAATAAAGGTTCTACATGGTCTTTACAATGGAATTGCAACTAGACGATACCAGTTTCTCATGGTTGGCAAACAAGATGTCATCATAGACTGGCGGTAAAACTACAGTACCCTGTAGAAGCGATAAAAGAAATGATAATGTTATAGCAATTTATGAATCGAAAATGGGGAAAGAATCTCAAATTACAGCCATCTGCACATCAGCTGTAATATTCAGCTAGCTGGGCTTTGTGGTAAAGCAGTGAAAGATTCAATTGCTGTCAGACATGGACAGAATTTTAAATCCTTTAATGGCGATGCTATTTTGGATAAACACCAAGGTTTTTAGCCACTCAGGGTCCGTGTAACATGCTGTCATAGGGATTGAGACAAATATGTCTACAAAGATTGTCTGTCTGTACTTTTCTTTGCCTTGCCTCCCACCCTCTTTCTCTGATCATCTCTGTTGTCTCTCTTTCTCTCATGATGTCTCCATCTCTCTTGCTCGGATTATTTCTGCCTACGTCTACATTAATTGTTAACTTGCTAGATGAAGAAAGAACGACAGAGTGGAGTCAGATAAAAGCCGAACGAGATAGATAGGGAACAAGAAAGCAGCCTCCCAGCTGCTCCTCCCTAGCTCCGCCCCCCCACTACGCCATTTATGGCAGAGTCCACGCGTACGTGCAGCGGGCGTGCCAAAGGTAAGCCCTTCTGCCCCCGTCCGCGCCTGGACCGCGCCCAGCGCCAGACCCCCTGGCCCCCGCAGATGCCAACCCACCCGCCGGACGTACGCCGCCGCCACCCTCTGCGCACTCAACACCGGACGCCTCCCCGGATGCCACAGAGCCATCCCAGGACGCACCCACGGACCCTTCACCTGCCAATCCTGCGAGTTCACCTGCATCCGGACCCGCAACCCACCCACACCCGCCAAACCCAGCACCCACAGCAACCACCTGAAGTGCATCCTGCTCAACACCCGCTCCGTCCACAGACACACCGTGGAACTATGGAATCTGCTCGACACCACATCCCCGGACGTGGCCTTCCTCACGGAGACCTGGATAAACGCCTCCTCATTGCCCGACATCGCCATTGCCATCCCGGAAGGCTACAAGATCATCCGGAGGGACCGGGTCAAGCAGACTGGAGGAGGCATCGCCATCATCCACAAAAACACCATCCGCATCTCGTCCAACTCCGAAGACACCCTCACAGCCGCCGAACATCTCCACTTCCAGATACACGTCGACCCCAAGACGACACTCAGAGGCACCCTCATCTACAGATCCCCAGGACCCCGCACACAATTCAGCGAAGACATCGCAGACTTCATCAGCCCGCACGCCCTCCCCTCCGCCGACTACATCCTCCTTGGGGATCTCAACTTGCACCTTGAGAACAACAACGACAACACCACCACCCTACTGGACAACCTCGCTAACCTCGGACTCAAGCAACTGGTGAACACCCCCACCCACTACGCCGGACACACGCTTGACGCAGTCTTCACTTTCAGTAAGCACATCTCCTTCAGCCACTCAACCGGACTTCACTGGCCAGACCACAGCTGCGTCCACTTCAGCTTCAGAAAGAAAACTACTCACCACCTCCCGCAACAGGTTCCCCGCAGGAACTGGATCAAGATCACCACCGACCAGCTCACCGCATCACTGAACCAGAACCCTCCCGCCAGATCATCGGACCCCAACCTAGCGGCCCACAACCTCGCGCAATGGATCACCAACTGCGCCGACGACCTCGCACCCCTGAAAACTCGTCCCAGCAGGCCCGGAAGCAAGAAAGCACCGTGGTTCAACGACGACCTCAAGAACTCCAAGAAGAACTGCCGCACCCTTGAGAAAACCTGGCGAAAGAACCCGACCACAGACAACATGACCGCCCTCAAGCACGCCACCCGCAAACACCACCAGCTGATCCACACCACCAAGAAGACAGCATTCAAGGAACGTCTAGACAACAACGCACACAACAGCAAGGAGCTCTTCAGCATCGTCAAAGAGCTCTCCAACCCCAGCGCCGGAAACAACGACATCACTCCCTCACAAGACCTCTGCGACTCACTTTCCACGTTCTTCCACAACAAGATCGCAGACATGCACAACAGCTTCGGCGAACAGACCACGCACCCAACTATAGAACCAACGCTCCCCACCACCACCCTTCGCGACTGGACCCCAGTCAACACTGAAGACACCATCCGGACAATGAACACCATCCACTCCGGATCACCAACCGACTCATGCCCTCACCACGTCTTCAACAAGGCAGACTCCTTCATCGCACCCCAACTCCGGGACATCATCAACTGCTCCTTCAACACCGCCACCTTCCCGGAAAGCTGGAAGCATGCCGAACTCAGCGCCCTCCTGAAGAAACCACCGGCAGACCCCACCGACCTCAAGAACTACCGCCCCATCTCGCTGCTCCCGTTTCCTGCCAAAGTCATCGAGAAGACCGTCAACAAACAGCTGGCCGCCTTCCTCGAGACGAACAGATCCCTCGACCACTCACAGTCCGGCTTCCGAGCCAATCACAGCACCGAGACCGCCCTCATCGCAGCCACTGACGACATCCGAACCCTGCTCGACAACGGGGAAACAGCGGCCCTCATCCTCCTGGACCCCTCCGCAGCGTTCGATACTGTCTGCCACCGCACCCTAGTTCAACGCCTCAGCATCGTCGGAATCCAAGAGAAGGCCCTGGAGTGGATCATCTCGTTCCTCGCCGGAAGAACACAGAGAGTCCGCCTCCCCTCGTTCAGATCTGAGGCCACCAAAGTCATCTGCGGCGTACCACAAGGCTCATCACTCAGCCCCACCCTATTCAACGTGTACATGAGCCCCCTCGCAGCCATCGCACGCCAACACAGCCTCAACATCATCTCCTACGCCGACGACACCCAGCTGATCCTCTCCCTCACCAACGACCCCGCCACCGCCAGAACTAACCTACACGAAGGGATGAAAGAAGTAGCCGAGTGGATGAAGAACAGCCGCCTGAAACTGAACTCAGACAAGACGGAAGTCCTCATCCTTGGGTCAACACCATCCGCCTGGGACGACTCCTGGTGGCCCCCGGCCCTAGGCTGCGCACCCAAACCAACGGACCATGCACGCAACTTGGGCTTCATCCTGGACTCCTCCCTGTCGATGACTAGACAAGTCGACGCCGTCTCATCTTCATGCTTCAACATCCTACGCATGCTCCGAAAGATCTTCAGATGGATCCCCACCGAAACCAGGAAGACGGTCACCCAGGCACTTGTCACCAGCCGACTAGACTACGGAAACACCCTCTACACCGGAACCACAGCCAAACTGCAGAAAAGACTCCAACGCATCCAGAACGCCTCCGCACGACTCATCCTGGACATCCCCTGCCACAGCCACATCTCCAGACAGCTGAGAGACCTGCATTGGCTCCCCGTCAGCAAAAGAATCACGTTCCGCCTCCTCACCCACGCACATCAAGCACTCCACGACCTGGGCCCCAGGTACCTCAACAACCGCATGACCTTCTACACTCCCACCCGCCAACTACGATCGACCAACCACGCCCTCGCCGCCGTCCCACGCATCCGAAGATCCACCATGAGAGGAAGATCCTTCTCCTACCTGGCAGTCAAGACCTGGAATTCCCTCCCCATCCACCTCCACCTCACGTAAGACCACCTCTCCTTCAGGAGGCAACTGAAGACCTGGCTGTTCGAGCAGTAGCGGACCCCCCCCCCCCCCCGCCCCCCAGCGCCTTGAGACCCTCCGGGTGAGTAGCGCGCTATACAAATTTCTTGATTGATTGATTGATTGATTGATATGGAGTGCGAAAACAGTGACAACAGAAAAAGCCAATAGGCCGACCCATTGACAGAGAGTTACAGTGGGAAAGTGAGGGCACAGTGTTCATGAAGTTGTGGTGTAGACAAAATAAAATACTGACATTGTAAGAAAACCATTCTACTTTCTTGCATTTGGCATAGGTTTCCATGGATTCATCACGATCTTAGAAACAGATGATTATAAGGCTTGCCCATGCATCCTTCTTGAAAGTATTGATTAGCCTTACCTAAGAAGTCCAGGTTAGAACCCTTTATTCCTCATTGTAATTTGCAGTCCTCCTGCCGCCTGATGTTCCATACAACTCATAGAACACACCCTCCCCATGTGACCACGAGAACGGAAACACAAGTGCAGTCGGTGTGTCAGGAGAGCCTGAGTGCAACATTCAGGTGTCTGCTGTCAACTCGCACAGGAAGCGCAAACCCGATAAGCTCTTAACCCTCTGTCCATTCTTGGTACAGATGTAAAAATTGACTGCCATGTATCAGCCTTGTTAAATCAATGACAACGTCCTATGTCATACTCAATCCGACCTGAATATCAATCAATCAGGTGGCTTGTAAAGCACGACTACTCACCCGTAAGGGCCTTAAGGTGCTGGGGGAGGGGGGAGGGGCGGAAGGCTAGTCCGTCAAAGGTGCTGTGGTTCATTTTCAGAGTCAGGTTTTGTGGTCCTTCCTGAATTGAGTGATTGTCTGAGGTGTAAAGGGAAGGTGTTCCAGATCTTTGAGGTAGGAGAAGGATCTTCCTCCGACAGTGGTCTTGCATATACGTGGGGCGGTATTCAGGGCCAGTTGGACTGAGCGGAGATCTCTGCTGGGTGTGTGGAACGCGAGGTGGTGTTTAAGGTACGTAGGTCCTGCGTCGTGTAGGGCTTTGTAGGCATGTGTGAGGAGCTTGAAGGTGATTCTTTTGTTGACTGGGAGCCAGTGGAGGTCTCTCAGGTGACCTGTGATGTGGCTGCGGTGGGGGATGTTAAGGATACATCTGGAGGAGGCGTTCTGAATGTTCTGCAGTTTTTTGAGGAGTTTCTGAGTGATGCCGGCATACAGTGCGTTGCCATAGTCGATTTTGCTACTGATGAGTGCTTGAGTGACGATCTTTCTGGACTCGCTGGGGATCCACTTGAAGATCTTTCAGGGCAGGTGGAGCGTGTGGAAACAGGATGATGAGATGGCATTGATCTGTCGACTCATTGTGCACGAGGACACCAAGATGATGCAGAGGTTTTGTGTGTGGTCTGTGGGTGTGGGGGGGTTCCAAGTGCTGTAGGACACCTGTAGTCATTCCAGGCGGAGGAGGTGGAGCCTGTGAGGAGTTCATCGGCTTCTCAGAGTTGAACTTGGGGCAGCTGTTCTTCATCCTGGTGGTGACAGCCTTTATCCCGTCGTGGAAGATGTTCTTGGCAACTGTGGGTTCACTGGTGAGGGAGAGAATTATCTGGGTGTCATCGGCGTAGGAGACAATGTTGAGTCTGTGGTTCCCGACATTGGCTTCGATCAGGGCCATGTAGATGTTAAATAGAGTAGGGCTCAGTGAGGAGCCCTGAGGCACTCCGCAGCTGATCTCTGTGGGTTCAGAGTGGAACGGTGGTAGTCTGACTCTCTTGGTCGAGGAGGGTGTGGACAATGTCTGTGGTGGTGAAGAAGGTGATCTCGGTGTTGTGGATGCTTCGGAAACCGGATTGGGGGAGGTCCAGGATGTGGTTCGCTTCGATGAACCCGGAGAGTTGAGCATTGATGGCCTTCTTGATGACCTTGTCTGGGAAGGGGAGAAGAGAGATGGGTCTGAAGTTCTTGAGGTCTGTCGGATTGGCAGAGCGTTTATTCAGCAAGGGGTTGTTCTCTGCGTCTTTCCAGTCTTCCGGGAAGGTGGCGGAGTTGATGGAGCAGTTAATGGTGCAGCAGAGTTTGGGGGCGATAGGGGTGCCAGCTCTATTGAAGATGTGGTGAGGGCAGGGGTCCGAGGGTGCTCCAGAGTAGATGCTCTTCATGATCTTGAAGGTGTAATCAGCGGTGAGGGTAGTCCAGCAAAGTAGGGTCTGTTGGGGTCAGGTGTCGTTGAGTGCGATGGTTGCGGGTGTGTCTTAGGTATCTAGGCTGTCAACGCTGTCATATCTCCTTAATCTTGTGGTGGAAGAAGGTGCTATGGTTGTTGCAGAGGGCTTGTGAGGGTGGGATGTCTGCTGTTTCTGGCGAATTATTTGACCACGGTGAAAATTTCTTTAATATTGAGTGCGTTGATCCTATCTTGTAGGGCCGCTTTCTTTGTTGTTCTAATCAGATGGTGGTGTGCAGTGTCAGAGTCTTGAAGTCTGAGAGGTCTTCTGGGTTCTTGCTGCTCCTCCAGCTCTTCTCGAGCGGTCTACAGGTGCGGCTTGACTCATGAAGGGTGGGAGTAAACCAGCTAGCTTTCTTGGAATGTCGTTTGCCTGGGGCTTTCTTCAGGGAAGCTAGTGTTGGCGCAGTTGGAGATTCATCGGAGAAGGTTGTGTGCTGAGGTATTAGCGTCCGTGGATGTCAGTGGAGGGGTTTTGCTGAGGGAAGTGATGAGCTGTTCTTCGGTGACCTTATTCCAACTTCTGAGAGGGTAGCAGTGGGTGTGGTGGTGTATGGTGGGTTTGGTGAAGGAGAAATGGACGTATCGGTGGTAGGTCCACCGGAGCTCAGTGGTGTGACTGAAGGTGCCATTGTCGCTGGCGGAGAAGATGGGGTTGAGCGTGTGTCCTCTGTGGGTTGGGTTGGGGAGGTGACTAGTTGTTTGAGTTTGATGGTGTCGAGGTTCTCCGCCAGGGACTAGGTGCTTTTGTTGTTAAAGTTGTCCAGCTCAAATATCCATCTCAAAGACTCCCACTTAGAACAAACACTAGTTATTTCTATAAGCCAGTTAGTTTCAACACTAACCACATTATTGAACAGATCCATCATCTCAAACACTGCACACAATGAAGATACCTTTATACTACGGCTGCGTACAATGAGACACAACAGAACTGTTCAGAAAAACCCTCCAAGAATGACGAAAATTCTATAATGTTTACAAATTACAGGAACGTTCAATACACTTGTTGATAACATATCAAAACGTGCATGCATGTACTAATCAAAAGCAACCTACTCAGTGGACTGTAAAAGCACAGGTAGCAATCTAGCATGCATTGTGTATTTTAGTATTCACTTCCATGCTGCCTTGCCATGGATGTTCTTAGTTTATTTTAGGGCAAGGGAAGGAACTTATTCCACTTACAGCGTTGGGACCTTCACCCATGGCAAAGTCAGGGGAAGAATCCCACTTTTATTTTCAGCACCTACCCCGGCAGCGGTGAAGATTACCTGTTGCAGGAGGCCAATAGGCAGGACATCTAAGAGCTTGGAAGTGTACTGTATGTAGCATCCATAATCTTTTTCTCCCAGGTCATGAGGTCAATGGGGTGAAAGAAGGGGATTGTCAGCCTTGGCCCGGATTTATTCCTCAGGATTGGTTTGTTGCTCAATAAGGTCCACCTCTCGACAGCCCCAATTCTGTTACTATGATAGTGCAGAATTTTGGGGTGATCAAGTGAGGGAAGGAGACCTATAATGGAAAGAACACCGTCAGAATTCCTGAACCACATTATCTCGTATATTTTTATACATAGCATTCCCTGCCCTATCTTACCTGTAATTGAAACTATCATGCTTGAATCAGTGAGTATTACATGTACCATTTTTATGTCCTTTCATGCTCCACAAAATGCTTTGCTGCACATGCTGGAATAGGTCATTATGTAATGGGAACCTAATACGTATTACACATTTTACTACACACTGTAAATCCTTTTGCCATACAATACACACCCAACATATGAAAACACCTTGTTTCACAGGGGGAGAATCAACACTCCAGAAACCCCTGTTAAATGGCAAAAATATGAGAAACAAATTAATATTCTCAAAGGATTGTGGCGTGTATTTTTATCATAGCGCTTTATCCTCTTAACAGTTCTTACTCCAAGTTGCTTCATGTATTTACCACCATAGCACACAGAGGTTTTGTGTCAGAGTTGTGAGCATAGAGCATTTTGATTCACACAAATGTATTTTGTTAAAATAATGAATCCCATGTTGTAGGTAGCCACTGTTATCGACACAGCGTGCTGGTAATACACATAGAACACTACGAAGGCCCAGTTAAATTTCAGAGATAACAGAAACAGTCTGCACTTTTTACAGCACAGCACACTGAATAAAAAGAGATAACAAATAAAGTCACGGTTCTTTAAAAGATTTCTAGAAGCTGCATTCCAGGGAGGACAAACCCTTTAATCAGTAATACTACTGTCTGAGGCGCTAAATCATGCACAGTAACATTCCCAATAATAGAGATAGAGTCTTCACATGAAATGAAATAAAACGCTGCCTTAATACCGACTACTTGCCCACAAGACTGAGGGCAGATGTATGACTGTTTTTTGCGGTCGCAAATGGGAATTTGGCCTGTCTGCGACCACAAAATTGGTCTGCAAGTAGGTAGTAAGCCACTCGCAAACGGTAAGGGGTCCCCAGAGGACCCCTTCCCCTTTGTGAGTGTGTGCGAAAATATTTTTTAAGAGTAGGCAGTGGTCCCAGGGACCACTACCTACTCTTAAAAAATGAAACAGAAACGTTTAATTTTTCTTTTTAAATGCACCCCGTTTTCCTTCAATTTTTAAAAAAAAACTGCTTTATTTAAAAAGCTGTCACAGACTTGGTGGTCTGCTGCAAAAACGGTCCTGTAACAAAATCGGCCCCCAGGGGCCCAAAACCGGCCCCCACCCGTGCGGACACCAGGGGATTGCCCGGTGCCCGCTATGGCCAGTCCGGGCCTGAATGCAAGCCATTCCTAATTGGGTCGAAAATAGCACCTGCCTCATGAATATTAATGAGGCAGGCAAATTGCGACCCCATTTGGAATCGCTAACAGTGTCAGTGCAAGTTGCAAAGCGACACAATTTGCGAGTCACAAAATGCTGGGGTTGTACATCTGGCCTTCAATGTAGAAATTCCCAAAATGAGGAAAGATGAATACTGTCTCGAATATCCAAAAACAAAACAGGCACAATTAACGGGGAGTTGTTGGTGTTTGAACACCCTTACCACACCGGCATGAACTCTCCCCTGTCTGATTCAAGCAGTCCGCGGGACGCGCTGAATACTCAAAGAATAATCGGCCATGTGATGTTCCACGTCACTACAGTAATTTTCTATGGACTACATACTCACTACTCCTAATGGGAATTGTAGTTTGTCTCCGTATGTCGCTTCTCCATATAGTTTGAAGCACTTATTATCCATGGGTGTTTGTTGACTCACAGATCTGAGCCCACCAGCCAGTTAAATGTTTAAACAGATGTATGTAATTTTTCTGAATATCTTTATGTATGCCTCTTGTGCATGATGCTGCCGGATGTCTGACAGTGTTCACCGTGATGGACTTAAGGGACCTATTCCAAGATGTAACAGAGAGAGCGTGGTACGAAAGGGAAGAGAAGGGAACAGTGCGAGTGGCAGGGTTAGGATGGCCCGAGGATCAAAACGTTTCCATTTCTCAGAGCATGGGACGGTGATGGCCGTTACCCAGCGCCAGTTTTTCCTCTGCTGTACAAGTCCCTACTAAATCCCCTTGTTAAAAATAAACTTAAAAACGTGTCATTTTGAAAAATGTTTTAAAAGTTTTACTAAGTCGTGAATCTAAGTCGTGAATCTAGAAATTTTGCAACTTTGCACATTCATAGTTGAGACAGGTTGTTCTGAACAAGCAATGCTATGCAAAATGAATGTTCAATAGGACAAGCAACACACAAATAAAATTTGAAGTAGGAAAGAACAATAAAAGATCGGTGTGAGAATTCATTATCATGTTACAAGCATGATTGCATTGAAGAAAGTAAAAATATATACATATATATGGAATACCTAATTATAAATAAAGAAATATATTTTTTCCATAGGTATGAGGAAGAGAGAATCAAGGCCAGAAAAGAACGGTAACTTTTTGTTCGCTTCTTCTCTCAAGTAACCTAGCTCCTGCTTGTGAACGGGTGTAACTTGTGACATAGCTGTACTATGCAAGGACGAGCGAAGCCTACTGATTTTTTCTGCGTGTCTGGAAGAATGAGAGAGTGGACGAGATGATATGGTGTATCACTATCTCCCCCTATTGAGTGCAGAGGCGCCCCAACTTTACCAAACACGACATGCCCTCCAACCCTTTATTCATTGTTCCTAGCTGATCACGGCCATAAACCTTACTACAGCAAGTGCTGGTGGTTTCAATCATGTTTGAACTATATTTGAGGAGGGGTTTCCACCACCTCATCTTAAGTCCACAGCGAGATAGGACAGTGCCTTGTGTGTGTGGCGGCTGTCACTGATAAGCAGACCGGAAGTGAGTAATTAACACCAGAGAGACTTCTCATTAGTTAAGACTTGGATGTTTAAACTAAAAGGCATTAAGTCAGATGTGTCAAAACACAAATAAAAACATTAAGTCTTTTCAATAGTCTCTATTTTGTGTAGATTGTTTTCTGCTTAACTAAAGTTTCTCTCATTGAATGAATTTAAATATTTTATACAAGACTTATTTTCTAATCTAAGGCAGAATGATACTATGTAGTCGAATACAAAAGGGACTGCAGCTCCTTTTCCCAGGACTTCCTGATCAACATGGAGTTCCAAGGCAGCATTGTTTGCATACTGCAAACTGATGCTTGCTTCAACAACACCCACTTACATCACATTTGCAGCCTCATGGCTCCTAGACGTTGGTTTAATGAAACCTCATATCAGTGCAATAGTGTACAAAACTCTTTAATCGTATTTAATTACTACGGTCACAAATAGATGACCTGTGGTCATCATTGACATAGTCTAAGAAAGGAGTGTAGTGCTCTTTGCACGTGTTGCTTACAAGGCCTTTAGCTGAACAGTGGCAGAAAGCAGTTGTGAAACAACAAACTTTAGAAACTCACTAGGTCTCCCCAGTGACACCTATTGGCTGTGACAAAACTTGTTTCTTCTGTCTGTCCGCCATCTTGGAAGCATAAAGTGACAATAAATTGTAAATCCAAACAAAACAAAAAAATCACAAGATTGCCACAATATACTTGTGCACAGAACAGCCATCTTGGAATCATTTTAATGCTTTTAGAAAAAATATATTTCCACAGTGGCCGCCATACGTGCGTATATGTTGGCATCCTTTTGATTTTTTTTCCTTTCATGTGTTTGTAATTTACCATTCCAAGATGGTAAATGGGCATCTTGCTCGGAATAGTACATTTAAAACAAACACAATAGTAGGTATGTGTTGCGGCGCAATAGGGGGTTATTAGTAGTCGGTTAGCAGAGTAGCTGATGGGGCCTTGCAAAAAATAATTATAAACACTTAAAAAGTGGAAAGGCAGTGGGCCATCGGTGATTATAGCACAGGGAGCAGGGCCAAAAGCAAGCAGCCCTGTAGCAGTTTACAGTTCCCAGGCCCATGCAAAAATAAAATAGGTTAATAAAGTAGGCATGGCGAGAGCAGAAAGCGATGCAGTAAGGACCAGGGAACTGAGATAGGCAAGAAAGCCATCATGTCAGGAGCAAGGGGCTGACCTAAATTCCACTCTGTGTATATAGTATTGTAGAAAATAAGTATTTGACAACAGACAACTAAAGCTTGTCTGTAGGTCAAAACCTAACAATAAGGGAGTAGTAGTAAGGACTACATTGGTGTTTTTGAAACTGATAAGTGGGTAAGTGGGACTATAAATCTAATCACAGTCTTGAAAGCTCTATATAATTTCAAGAGTTTTTAATCGAGAGGAGACCCATCTGCATCCCAAGATAAATATTTTTTTCAGTAAAGTGCTGGCCTGCTAATGAACAAAGATATTTTCCAGACCTTTCACGAAATCTTTAACAGTCAAAGAAGAAGTCAAAGAGGCTTAATCACATATGCTGAGGTACATCAAAGGAGCTCGATTTTCAGAACCTCATCTTCTTGAGACTTAGAGGGGGTAATGTTCCCTTAATGACTATTCTGACTGCTTTTCTTGGGAGAATGTTCTGAGATCACTCTTTACAGTTATTTGATCGGTAGATCAAAGATTACAAACATCCAGCTTTATTTCTAATCAGTGAGGAGGGTTTCTTGTCAAACAAAACCTGCCCTTTGGTACATTACAGGAGATCATTTCAAATTATGAAACACCTTAACTTGGGAGTGGTTCTGGATTTTCAGACACATGCTTCAAAGCCAATCTTGGAGAACTGCTTGGTCCATTGTTCATTTGATTTCTACTCCCCTTCAGTCAAGCCTTCAATGCGCCTTTCCAGAGTATTGCATGTTAAGAATTTTTTCTCGCTTTCATGCAAATAACACCATTGTGTCCAGTTCTTCTGATACAGTCTACTAGGATTAGTCTTGAATGTTAAAGTTAGATGTGGAGCTGGATTTCTGGAGTACAATGAAAGGGTATTGTTGTCTGAACTTAATCAATCATCAACTAAAATGTGCTATGTGCTACAGGTCAGAAGAAAAGACAGAGGATGGGGCGATAGCAAGGTAAATACCCATTTTTGATTTTTCATCTAATTGCTGTCTAATTTTTTTCTTCACAAATAGCATGTTTCCCATCAATGGATGTTGTTCTCGAATTCATCATATTCCTCGAAAAACAGTACCTCTTCATGAACCTAGAAAAACAATCAGAAATCTCATGTATGCGAATGAAATAGTAATATTATTAAAGCATATTTGCAAGGAAAAAGGAGTGGTTTGAATCAGCTCATCTGGTGCAGGGTGGTTGAGGGCCAGTTCCTTTATTAGGGCCCATTTTTACAGACAGTTCGGGTGAAATGAATATATTTTACATCTGCACCAGAATGTTTTCAGGCATGCTTGTGAGCCCACCAAGGCAGAATGGAAGGTAGTTAATTATGGCATTTCATGAGCAAATCACCATGATTCCTCAATGCAGGTATTTAGAGTATGCCCACAAAGGTTTGTGTTTTATAGATGTCATATGTTGAAATATTGATCTGCCTTGTCTGTGATCTTAGTATTTGCTCCGCACGGGCCACAAGAAAATATTAAAGCCCATGAAACATCACTTAAGGTAGCAATCCGGGCAAATAGAATAACATACCTGTTGGCTGGAATTCCCTTTAAGAAAAGACTCCTTTAAATACCTGTCATGCACAGAGTTTTAGTGCTTTGACATGTTCGGGAGGATTTATTCAAGCATCATTCAAGGCATATCAAAGAAAACTTCAAGAACACCCCACAAAGATACTACTGTCATTAAGAAATCCTGTCTACGAGAATATAAGATTATGACCAATGTATTGCCCTTGCTATAAAAATACAATCAGAAGAAGAATAGGTCTTCCAGGTTCGGGAATGGCCTTGAAGAAACAGTTGAAGTTACTCAGTATACCTGATGTCACTTTCTAAAGAAAGATTGCCAAACTCCATTGTAAGAAATTAGATTATTATTTGGAGTGGGGCGACTACCTACCTCAAGGAATAATAACAATCATTGCCAGGGTGAACCATCAAAGTCAGTAAATTAATCTGCGATCAACCCCATGATTGCTGTGGTACAAAGTACACATGCTTGCTTAACTTAAGGTGATGTATATAGGGTAATTATGCAGTACCAAAACACTATAAATCGGAAATGAAAAGCAATTGAAAAAAGAAATAATTAGAAGACTACAGAAACATTTAATTTAAAAAATGACACCAGAATGCCAAAACCCCTATAAGAGGAACCAGAGATATATATTTTTTAAGTTTTAAGTGGAATCATAAAGTGCCCATGATAAGGAGTGGTTGCGGTAGTGCAATTTTACGCTCACTGCAATGGGGCATGGGTCAAATACACCGACCAGATTCGTCCTGTTCAAAGAGTTTACAGCCTGACCATAATCTTTAAGTCGGAATCCACCACAGAAGTAAACTTTTACAGACCCCTAGGACTTCAGAGAGGCCACACAGAAGGGTCCAACTTCCAATAATAAGCTGGGCAGTTGCAGGAAAAGGCCCCTTATGGTTTTGGTTTGTCCATGTAGCTTTAATAGGAGGTCAGCCTTATGACCACTTCTTTTCTTCAGTACAGGAGGAAGCAAGACCAGGCCTCAAGTGCTCTTCTCAGGTCACAAACAGCAGGTTTAGTTCTCTTCTGATCTTCCTCAGGCCCAGGAGTGTTTAGAACAGAATGCCTGGAGATGAAACATTTATGCCTGGCACAAGGTATTGGGTGGAAATTACTACTGCGCACACCCTGACCATGGGTAAACGTTCCCTGGGCTAACTTTACCCACTTTGGGCATTTTCAAGATGGTGGAAGTTTGCAACCACACTAAACGTGGGCTCTCAGGGCTGGGGATGTGAGTAGGGACTAGTCTCTGGTAATCCCTGTGTCCTTTCACATCTACACAAAAATATAGTTTGGGGCAGTCACAGTACCTCAAATAACCACAGAGACAGAACTGTGATGGGACAAAGCAGGTTTTTCAGAAACCAGACAGTGGATACACAAAAATTGTCTTGCATACTTTTCTCATCCATAGTGTTATATGTAAAACCCCAGCAGATCTATCTTTCAGGATTTGACATTCCTGTAGGATTTAACACTGTACTTTCAAAAAGAGGCCCACTGTGATGGATCCTGCTTAGCTGGGATGACCAAGGAAGAGCCCTGCCAGGTGTCAGCAAGCATTTGCCTGTGAAAGAGGATGCCTCTTTAAAGTGCACTGCAAGTGATATATGTAAAACCCCAGCAGATCTGTCAAGCACGATTTGACACTAATGTCAAAAAGGAAGCTCGCAGCCCCATCCTGCATATTCTGTCAGGTTCAGAGGCCCATTCAGGTCAGCCTATTTGCTCCCTGGAGGCATTTCACGCCCATTCCAACCGATTCAAATGCTAATTACTGGCTGGCAGAAGTTGGAGAACAAATGCAGATGGGCCTCTTGAGGCTTCAGGCAGCGAAAAGGTAGCTTTCTAAAAGTACATTTTCCATAGTATTTATAAAAAATCTGACTGCACCACTGAATTGGATTTTTATTAGTCATTAAAATAATTGCATAATTATTTATCTAGCTGTTTCCCAACTGAATATAGCATTATTTAATGTAATACTGTAACTCCCTATTTTATTATGGAATAGCCAGCCTTTCTACATTGAAAATAACGTTTGTGCTTTTTCACTGTAAGGACATGCTTACATTTCTACATGTCCTACTTTTAAATACCATGTACCCTGGCTTATGGGCAATAAGGCAGACATGGGGGTGACTTATAAATATTTAGAAGGAAGGCTTTGACCTGTCAAAGGGAGTTATTTTAACAGGTTGAATTGCCAGTTTAAAACTGGAACATCCATTCTGAAAATAGTAGGCCTGCAGTCATGGTTGCATTTTCACTGTAGTGGGTGGCACAATTGGTGATGCAGTCCACTAGTGACAATTAACTTACAGGACGCGGGTACATTTTGTTTCATATACTGGGAACTTATAGGTAAGTTAAATATGACAATTATGAGTAAACCCTTTTCACCAAGTTGAAAGGGGAGCACAGGCACTTTACCATTGATTAGCACGGGTAAGCCACACAGAGTTCTACAGTCAACAAAAATATAGGGTGCTGCAAAAGAAGAAACATCCGGGGGGAACCTGCCGAAAGGGCAAAATTCCTACATCCATGTTTTCAATTAGACCTTTGCCTAATTCTCAATTGGTGTAACCAGTTACCATACGTGTCAGTAGTTGGGACTTCCTCTCCATGTTCTAATCCTTGTACACTAATGCTGCTTTCTATAGTACAAAGTCCAACTCTCACACGTAATCAAAGAATTGTTCTCTATACATGCTTCAGATGGGCAGTGGGTGTTTTGTAGTTATTTCATATGCATTATTAAATACATACATTGATACACACAATTGGATAGTGGGGAGTGTGAGGTCCCCCCCTAATTTTAAACAATTGCCTGATTACTAATTGCTCAAACGTGTGACATGTAAAACTTATGGCTTCTCAGTTTTAGAGGGAGGCAATACATATAATGAAAACTACCCTAAAATGATTTTGATTTATAATATAGGACTCAGTGTATACATTATTTTCTAATGGTTGAGAAGAGTTTGAGGAAAAGCCTACTTATTAGAGAATGTCAGTGGATAGATTCTGCACCTCTAAGACTGTCAATAAATGTAGGTTTACATTTGTTAACATATGGATTGTCTGAACTATTTTAATGTCCACTGGCATAACACACAATTTAACTACGATTTTTTCTCTTCAGTGTTAGCACGTCATGAGGAATCATCGTGCCGAATGAATGATAATCAGAAGCGATGAACGTTACCCCCCAAAAAATCACAAACTAGTGGAATGCCCAACTATATGAACCTGGAACAACACTTTCTGGCTAAGCAACTGCCAGATCTTTACCTGGAAACATGGTTGCCTTGCAAATATTCCCTGTTGTGAGAAGCGCTATATGAGACAAGCTGTTAGAAGACAGGACTCAATCCCCACTGTTAAATACACTTGAAGATGCAGCTGCAGAAGAGAAATGTCCTTCCCCATTGCAGGAACCACTTCTAGGTATACTTCCAGAGGGGTGAAGTCTTCAATTTGTTATGAGGACCAGTACTGGATTTACCGACACAAGAGAAAATTTCACATTCTACTACAAGAACTACTGCTGTAGAAAATCCATACCCAACTAAATGAACTACTCCTGATAATAGACCCACGAAAGAAGTGTAACCGTCTATATGAACTGCTTCTGAAAACATAACCCCAGAAGAGTCCACTACCATCCTAGAAGTGACTTCCAAAGATATTACCCAGAAGAGATGAGTCCACTCCCACTGTAAGAACTACTCCTACACACACTTTCTGAAGCAAAAGGTCAACCTTCTCTGTAAGACCCCTTCTTGAAGACCTCCTCTAGGAAAGTCCAACATATTCGTTCAACAATTCCTGAAGATGCCTTCTGAAGAGGGAAGTTCAGTATTACTATGTGAAAGGCTCCTGCATGCACCTGCGAGAAGAGAAGCAAAACTACATCTCCTTCCCTGCCTACTTTGTTCTGTAGAGACACTCTTCAAGTTTACTGTCCTGCTGTAGGAAATGTGCTTTGGTTGTCCTTTACACGAGTCATGTCCCCCCCCCAAAAAAAGAACTACTCCTGGGTCAACAGTTGAACCATAATGTCTCCTACCTAGCACAGAACAACTCCTGGAATAGCATTTGTGGAGGGCAAACTCCTCCCCTGGAAGTATTACTCATGTAAAGACAATTTCACTAGCTTCTGTCTCTCATTTTAACTACTGCATCTGGGGTGAAATTTAAGTAGTGTCTCTCTTTAACTGTTGAAGCCACTCCTGGAGTGCACTCACCCACATTGCAAACTTTCCCTGATACAGAAGAACACGTCATGCTTTCCCAACGAGTATAGCGTCAAAATGATACTCTCCCCTAGGAAAGATTACCCATAGATACACCATGTGTCAAATAGATACCAAAAGAGGCTGATGGTACATTTTTTTGGACAGTCTTTTTTCCCCACGTGTCTAAATTCACAATTGAAAAACACAGATTTGGGAATGAAGAACTGAGTGGTTAAAGGTGATGGAGCCAGTTCTGCAGTGATTCCGCCACAATCAGTAACAAGAGGAACAGTGATCGCTAAGCCAGAAGGCCCCTTTTCCTCCTTCAGAGAGGCTGAAGTCGCTAAGACAGGCCTTGGGAAGCCAATCATATCAACTTAAAATGTTCTAACATTTGTTATTAAACCATTTGGTGACATGTAGATGCATTTGCTCTGGTTATACTGCATACTAATTCGGTTTTACAGTCTGTGAAAACACAACATTGAGTTTGCGTATCTTTTGCACTGAAGGATGCTGAAACACAATCAAACATTAGATAAGAAATGTACTCATGCCGTTCAACACAATTTCATGTATTTGAAAGTTTAATTGTCCTACTAACTCTCCTGCCAGAAATAATATGATTTAAAGAGCCACTTTCGAGGATAAGAACCTAAGTTTGCCTTTTGGATAGGTTCACTGCATTTACCTTGCAAAGAATGGAAGGAAACTTGTACACTGAAATACCGGTTGATTTAATTTTTGTGAGTGGAGTTGCCCTTACTCCCACAACTACTTCGGGGAGGAGTACTTAAAAACATCTAATCATGGAGCACCTTTATTCTTCAACAGTGACTTGCTCCAAGAAGGTGGAACTTCTTGTGATGGCATATCAGTGGGAGAATACATCGGATAAACATATACCAGGCTGCTATCAGGAGCCCACATCTGAGTTAAGAATAAAGAGCCGGGTGGTCATGAGACATATACTGACCTGATGGCTCCAAACGTTCTTGTGTTTTCTTCAGTTTTGACAGCACATTCATATAGAATTGCCTCTAGTACCCACTTGCAAGCTCCCTACAGATGAGACACAGCAGAGAGTCCTTCTCCCTCAGCAGGTTGTGTTCCTATGCAGAATTAAGGGTGCTGTGTGGTTCCTGCATTGTTTCTTCCTTCTCATAGTGGATTTCTCTCTCTCTGGATTGCTCAATGTTCCTGCTGGAATTCCCTACATAAGCCCTTCACTGAAATAGCTTACTTACCTGTAGGGTAAGTGGCAGCCTCATCTCTTTAATTACTTGCACATGAACCTCAAACTAATTTAACCTCTTGACTATCCAGGTGTCTGAATACCTGTCTGCGAGATACTTTGTTGGTGTTTTCACAAACACTGGAGGGGCATTTCCTTAACATCCTCAGCTTGCACCCATGACATATATAGGTCATAAGCGCGTACTGGGTATTCCTTTTTATGATGTACATATAGACACGTCAACAGGACAAAGAAAGTGATAAGCATGAAATAAGTTAACTATTTTGGACGATTTTCAGCTTAAAATCATCCATAAACAGAGGGAAACAAAATTATAAACCTCCTCACTCACTGAGAAAGTATTGACATCATGTAATGTACACATTTGATATAAAAAAAACAACAGCCAGCGAGCTTCTAATCTTCAATTTGCTCGGAATATGCAGCTGTGATGCGTTCACACACTTTTTCTGCAGGATTAGCCCAGATGTTCATGCCCACATTGAACATTAAGAAACATGTACACCGCTCTAAAATGCATAGAGCCCCCATCTCATAGTCCATATATAACAAGCCATGCCAATGTCACATACAGATCATCTTGACAACTATATCTACTTTGCCTGGTACCCTGTTATAAGATGGTGTAGGTGAGACAAATGCTGTAATTTGATGGTAGGGAATGGTGAGAACATTTCCATACAGTAATCCTTTAACTGCACTCAATTCAAAGGAAGGAACGAAGAGTAGCTATGCGGATATGTCGATTTAAAAAAAGCGTGAGTAATGGCACACCTAAAAACACGAAAACAAATCAACATGACGCACTGCAGCCATGTTATTTGTCAAAACACCTTCAGATACTGTTTCCAAGGCACACTACTAATTGCAGTTAGAAACAGTGAAGAATTCATTGGCAGAAAACATTTGGGGAGCAAGGTAGGCGTGGAAGGCAAAACGGTACAAGAGCCTTTGAGTATCTTCTCATTGAGAAGCTACAATCAACCATGAGGTGCTGTACTGCTGCACCTTGAGGGTGTGAATATGCAGGTCATGTGTGATAGAGTTTCATTTATAAGAGTTTCATTTATAATGGTATGAATAGCACATTCCGACAGACTCCAATATTTCTATTTTCTGACATGACTCATACATCCTATATGTTTTTTAGGGTAGCTTACAGTTGCAGTATGTACACACTAGTTTACTAGAAGCACTTTTAAGCAAATCCCAAAAATATCCAGATGGTCATGCTGATTAGTGTAAAGAGCCAAACGTTTCTTAGTGCAGTGTGGTGAACAAAACTACAACACACGAAAAAAAATGAAGATGCTTGCCGCTGAGAAGCTTCCTGGTGCATCCTGTCACATTTACAGTCATTTTACCTCAAAAAGGTCCTAGACAGCAAAGAAAAAGGGCTTCTTCTAAGAGGGCCTGAGTTGAACCAACTAGATTAGCCAACTCATTGCGTTGGTCTATCTGCCTCACAATCATCTCACTTGAAAAGTAATGGCTATGTGTTAGTCAAGAGGTCTGGAAGGCATTTAGGAGCCCACTATGCACTGGTTCGAGGAGTCACCAAGTTTCCTCACTATAGCCGTCTATATGCACAGATTGCCTGAATGTTAAACCTTTGCGGATATAACTACGGCATTAGGTTTACCTACATGGACAAGATATTTTCTTGCTTCTTTTTCCAGAAGGAGCAACAATCCTTGAACTTGACACACTTGTGACATCATCAGCTGTGCCAGAGATATGCACAACTTTAGCAAATGTTGGTGTTTTGCAACTGCTTTTAAAAATGTAAATATAATTGTGCTGAATAATGTTAATGAACGGCCCTTCACAACAGGTCAACAAGTTCTTTTGTGAAATTGTCGGTAAAAGCAAGGGCATGGATCCACACATAATGCACCTTACCATGTGTCCCAATTTGCAATCTAGTACCTAAGCAGTCTGCACAACTGAAAAAGTATGTGACTTGCAATTTTTCTAAAGTGTTTGATTTTAATGGTTGATGCTAAAAGTTTATTAGGTGTTTCCTGCTTTGTATAATGCTTTTAACCGAACAGACATGTTATTAAAAGGATGTTCGACCCTGAACCATTGTACGTCATGTGCTTTACTTTCCAGTGACTTCCTTGATACAGTCAAATGCGTTTTTAGATTTCGTTGGTTCTAACTGCATTAGACCATATAGCTACCTCAAATAATTATTTTTCATTGGTCTGCATAGTGGCAACACATCAGCTTTTGACAACTTAATAGCGTCCTGGAGGAGCGGTAGAAGGGACAAAAGAGGTACAAAATTAAAAATTTAGAGATTCTGGGGGTTAAAAAAGAGAAATAGAAATAAGAGGTGTGAAGGGTTATGAAGAAAGGGAATATAATATAGTTAGTTGTGATTGCTACTTGAAAAGTGTATAATTTACTGCTGCCATTTGTACAGTCTCGTGGTGCTCACCCTAGTCTGTTTCATTGCAGGAATGAGCTTTTATGCAGGATTGGAAAAAAAAGTGCTTGTGTGCTGGCTTAGAGGCAAGATATAGGTTCCCATGCCTGTGTAAGGGGTGCTTCAAATAGTATACTTAGATGCTGCACTCAGGAGTGTTAATACGGAAAGATGTGTAAGGAAAGAGTAGCGCAAACAAACATACTTTAATCCAAAGCATTGATACTGACTTCTGCAATGTTCTAATGGACAAGTTTCAATCCCTTAAGTCCGTTTTTTTAATGCAATCTTACAAAGCATGCCATTAATGGAGAGTGGCACTGCATTGGACAGGTTGGGACTAAAGGTTTATGCCACAGACTCCTCTGTGGGTGGGCCATTGGATGGCTTGAGTGGTGAGCCTCGAAGAATTTTGAGAGTGGGACCTAGTTGGCATTTCACGCCTGGGAGATGTTTGAAACAGGGATCACATTCGATCCTTTCAGTACCTCCAGCCTGAATTCCACATTCATAAATCCTAATTTTTTCGATACTTACATCTCAGGCTTGCTGTTTCTGAATCGTGAGAAGAACTTGGGGATGTCCAATAATACAGCCCTCTCGAGGTACGAGAAACTTATGGGTCCCTTGGGTGGGCCCCCAGGATGACATGGACTGGCAGGACGCCTGTGTGGTGCCCTACACTTTGGCAATCTCTGCACGGCTTAGGCTCATTCAGTTTAAATATCTCCACCAAGTGTATCTCACACCTTAATGCATCTGGAAGGCCCAGGTATATTCATCACCTATATGCCTTATATGTCCGGAGCCCAGAGGGGATTACTACCACACAATATGGGCCTGCCCTATCATACAACTTTACTGGTCATGCATATTCTCCACATTCGAAGGCGGTGGAATTGCGTATCAAGGCAAATTCCAGACTTGCTTATACTGGGCATTCTAGAGGATATGTGGGGATCCTGAGGGGATAGGACACTGGTGGGGATTTTTTTAAATTTTGTATTTTGAAGTTTTTATAGAGCGCAAACTTGACCCATTTGGGTATCAGAGCGGTTTACAGGAATCAGCAATAATATACATCCTTGAGGGGGGCTGGGTACACAAAGGATAAAGGACAAACAATTAAATTTACATTTGCATTTTACGAGAAAATGTAGGTCCCTGGGTCCATGGAGGGATGCCCAGAAGTTCCGGGTGGATAGTGTCAGGGTACTGCAGGGGGATACATTAGACGGAAGTAGAGCACGGTCTCTGGATGAATAGGAGGCAAAGATTAGGCGAGGTATTTGCCCATTAGGAAGGTTTTGGCATCCTTTTGGATGCGAGCCAGAGAAGGGATTCATCTAATGGCGGGAATGAGTGAGTTCCATATTCTCGGTTCGGCCCTAGAGAAGGCCTGATTGCAAGTTTTCTTTTTCTGAAAACGTGCAGGTTGGAGCAAGAGGTCTCTGGTGGATCGGGTGTTTCTGGTTCTTCTGGATAACACAAGTTTCTGGGCAAGATATGCAGAGGAGTTTGATTATAATGCCTTGTGCGTGTTACATGCCAATTTGAGTTGGATTCTGGCCTCTAGAGGAAGCCAATTCAGAGCTTTCAGATATGGAAAAATATGGTCGAATTTCCTTGAGCCAGTTAGCAGTCTAGCAGCCGCGCTGAGGCAGGCTTTTAAAGGTGCCAGGGAGATCTTGGGTAGACCCGAGAGGATAGAGCAGCCATATTCAAGTCTAGAGATGACTAGAGACTGGACTACCATTTTTAGGTCGGGAGTATCAAGGAAGGGTTTCAGTTTCCTTAGGTAGCTCAGGTGGATTCTGGCCGATTTTGCCATCGGATTGATGTGGTCCCGCATGCTCAAGTTGCAGTCCAGAGTTATTCCAAGCGATTTGGCCGAGTCCATGATGATCAGAGGGCAGTTTAAGGCTGTGATGGCCTTAATCCATACCGGAGTCTCTGGTTTTATATTGGGTGGGGAAATTCAAAAAGATTCTGTCTTCTTTGCGTTGAGTTTGAGTTGATTGGAGGAGAGCCATTGGACAGTCAGTTTCAAGGCTTCATTCAGGGAAAGTATCTCCTCGAGGGAGGAGATTTTTATGTAGATCTGGGTGTCCAGCGTACATATGGTAGGAGATATTTGCGGTGTGTAATACTTCAGCAAGCGGTTTAAGGTAAAGGTTGAAGAGGGTGGGGGTCATGGTTGATCCTTGGGGGACTCCAACCGTGACCGGAGAAAGAGCAGACAGGTTACTGTTAATTAGGAATCTCTGAGGTCGGTTATGGAGGAAGGACAGAGCCATCCATTCCCATCCTGAGTTTGAGGCGTTCAAGTAGTTTTTCATGGTTGACCGTGTCGAAGGCTGAGGATAGATCTAGGAGGATTAGGAGACAGGTTTTGCCTTCGTCAAGGGCTTGAAGGGCATCATCCATGATGTGGAGAATGGTGGTTTCCGTGCTGTGCCCATGCCTGAAACCGGATTGGAAGTCATCTAGAAGGTGGAAGTTGGTGATCTGTTGGCTCAGCTGCTGTTGCACACACTTCTTCAGAATTTTGGCTAAGAGTGGGATGTTAGAAATAGGTCTAAAATTGTCAGGGGAGGCAGGGTTAAGAATTGTTTTTTTTAAGATGGGTAGGACTTGGACGGCTTTCAGAGAGTCGGGTATCGATCCTTGAAGCAGGGTGGCGTTAATTATTGCAGTCCAGCTAGGGATGATGGATTGGGTGGTGGCAGCTAGGTAGCTGGAGGAGAGTGGGTCATTAAAGTGGTTGTTTGGGTTTAAGGTGGATAGGATTTTCGCAATGGTGTGTTCGTCATAGATTTTGAAGTCGGTCCAGTGCGTTTGGTTTTTGGGAGAGGCCTGAGGAGGCGGCTTGGAGGGAGGAGGTAGATCTGGAAGGGGTTGAGAGTAGTTGGCGGATCTAAGCTCATTGCCTAAGGCTGTGATTTTGTCAGAGAAAAATGAGGAGAATTCCTCAGATGATATTAGTGACTTGGGGATTTCTTTCGATGTTTTAGCCAGTTTGTTGGATTGGCGTTGCACCAGTTTGAAGAGTTTGCGGGGTCTGTTCTTGGCGTTCCCCAGCTCAGACCTAAAGAATTCTTTTTTGGAGTTGAGGATGTTCCTATTGTAGGCATTTCTGGCCAGGCGGAAAGATTTTAAATGTGCGGCTGAGGGGTGCTGTCTCCAGATTCTTTCTGGCTGCCGGAGGGACTTCTTCTCGCTGTTGAGGGACCCATTGAACCAGGGGTTTCTGTCTTTGATTTGGGTTCGGTTTAGTTTTAGCGCGGCATGGTCATCAAGAATGTTAGTTATAATCGAAGAGTAATGATCACTGAGGTCACTGACCGTTGTGATACGGGGGGGGGGGGCACAGTTGCAACGAGCGGCCAGTTCCCTGAGATCAAGGTTCTTGGTGTCTCTAACCCAGCATTTAGGTATCGCCTGTTGCGGTACCCTAGTCTTGTGGGAGCCAGGTAATAAGAAAGTGATAGCGTGGTAGTCCGACCAGTCACATGGGTCTGTCGCGATAAGCTTGACTGTTGATTCCTTAGCGACGATCCAGTCTAGAGTGGCGCCTTTCGAGTGTGTAGGGAGTGAGCAGGCCTGGGTTAGGACTTGGTCGGCCAGGAAGTATTTGATGGCGTTGACATGAGGATCTTTGGGGGTCAATCCAATGCAGGTTAAAGTCACCAAGGAAAATGTCTTTAGAGTTGGAGGAAATCATGGCTGTGATGATTTCCATGAGGTGGTCGGTGAAGGTGTCATTCGTGCCTGGGGGGTGGTCAAAGATGTGCAGATTGCACAGTTGGGTGGTGCTGCTGCATATGGAAATTGCGAGGTATTCATAGGAGTCTGTGAGTATCTGCCAGGAGTTCAGTAACAAGGAGGTTAGAGCAGTAAATGCAGGCGATGCCTTCCCCTTTTTTGCTAGATTGCCTGTCCAGCCTTGCAATGTTGTAGTTGGAAGGGACTAGGAGGACCAGGCATGGAGATGAGGATTTGTTGAGCCCCAATTCGGTCAGGATTGCTAAGTCAATGTTTTGGCTTAGTATGAGATCTGCAATATCGGCGGCATGCTTAACAGCTGAGCGACAGTTGATTAGAAGGCGGACATGGGTACTGGCACTAGGTTGCTGACAACCACACTTTTGTTGCGGAGGGTAGCTGATCTGTTGGGGTTGATTGCAACCGTGCGGATGGCATGTTCGACATTCACGTCTAGTGGACTGGGGGTTACTGGGGCGGAGTTGTAGGAAGGGAGGATGGCTAGAATTTCCTCTTCAGTAAGGTCTAGCAGATTAGGAGTGACAAGGGTAGAGTTGTAGGAAAGGAGGAGAGTTGGAATTTCCTCAGAGAGGTGGCATGGTTGCTTGCGCGGGCAAAGGTGTCTCAAAGATAGCGGTAGTGGGTGATTGGGGGGCTCTGGATTGGGAGGGGGGTGGTGTTCCATGGTGGCTTGAACTTGGAGAAGGAAAGTGCAGTGAGGTGAAGGAGGTTCTTTAGATCCAGAATAGAATTATGGAAGCTCTGCGTTAATTTGGCTGCTCTGTAGTACAGAGATTCAATATCAATATAAAAGGGAGTCGCTTGAGGGCAGGGAGACAGTGGTTTGGCAGCAGTTCTATTGGCATGCGGTGTGGGTAGGGTAGAGAGGCTGGGGCGACTTGTGTCAAAGGCCAATGGAAGAGTTTTAGTCTCAATGTCAGAGGGAGGAGCTGGCGGGGATGAGACCAAAGGTCTGGGAGCAGTTCTGTTGGTAGGCATAGGTGGCGTGATAGAGGGGTTAGGTTGAACTGAGTTGTTAGCCCTTAGGGCAGGTGGTATGAGGGTGCCTGGGCACGCTAGTTGGGGGGTCATCGGGCAGATGTTTGTTACCCTGCAGGTGTCATGCACATGGTTTTTGAGGCGGGTAAAGAGGTCTGCAAATTTATTTAGGTTTTTGGTTGTAGCTTGTATCAAGACAATGCCGCTTTTGTAGAGGGTGATAGTGAGGTCAAGATTGCGGAGGGCACTATCGTGAGGTTGGTCTCATACGGAATTTTCCTGGTTCTGTGTACATTGAGGAGATGTACGATGGCTTTGCTCCAAGTGGATGGTCTTCTGGAGTAGAAGATAAGGTCGTTAATGACTGTGCCCTAGTCAGCGCTGTGACATAAATCAGAGATCAGGGATTCAGGGTGGGTTTTCAGGGTGGAGTGCTTGAAAGATTTCGCTGCGGTTTTAGAGAGGTTGGGAGAATACACAAGAATATAATAGTTTTCCCCAGAAGCAATCAGGCCAGGTCCTGCCATGCTGGCTAGGGTAGGGCAGTATAGGATAGAGAATCGGTCACTAAACAGCCAGATGGGTGATTCTCCCCCACACAGACGATGGGGAGCTATGCGATCGGAGTTAGTCAAATAGAGCCGAAAGGGTGAGTCTCCACCATGCGGAACATTGACGAATACAAGTACTGCAGCGGAGTCCGAAAGGCTGGGCCGGCCTCAGCGCTTCAGGCCCAGGGCAACGCCAGGACAGGCCAGGACCCAGATAGGAGATGGCGCGCACCAGACTGCTGGCCACGAGAGAGAGACAAATACTGGAGCTTCCCTAATGCTCCTTCCATTGCAGCCTGGAGGACAGGTACGGATTGGTGTGTAAAGCTGGAAGAGAGAAAATATCCTGCACGAAGGAATCTCCGTAAGTATGACAAGGTTTGGAGCAAGTGCTGGGCTTACCATGGTCTAGAAGGTCACGGCTGATATGGGTGGGTAAAGCAGCTCCATATTTTACATCTGGGGACTAATGGTGGAGGTGGTTATCGGTGTGAAGCTCTGTATACATTGTGCTTGTCTTGAGGGAGCTACACTCTGTTTACATTGTGCTTGTCTTGAGAGCTACAACGGTTACATTGAAAATCAATAAAAGAGTTCTTATTGAAAAAAACATTTTTAAAACATGTCTTTGACTACTGACGCCTGCATTGGTTGGCGTGCTTGGTCTCAAATGTTTGCATCCACTCAGGTACTTGAGATTAAAACCTAGTACACAGGCAAGCATCAGAGACTTACAGCATTTTAATTGTATTAGTTTGAGTATTGTTAAATTGGATGTCAGTTGTTGCAGCCCAAAATGTTATGGAATTATAGGTGCAATTTATTCATATTGAGCTTTGATATGTATGAAACGTAGCAACTACACTGTTATTCTGCTTGGGGACCATGGTGAAAAGAGTAGTACCTTGGTAATGGATGCAGAGCTGCAGGATGGTAAACAGAGGCTACGGCCTGAGCAGGTCTGTAAGGGGAGGGTGTCCGTTGGCTGGGAGAACCAGTGGGCAGAGATTAAAGATAACCACTGGATTTCAGATCAGGACTATTTGCAGATGTTATTCGTAGTAAATAGAGTAGGTGAAGAACCAGCCTTTGCCCCCAGTGTTGTATTTGCAATAGATGGAGATGTCCTACAATTGATATCACATTGTCAGTTGGGGGAGGTTGGGTTTCGGCTTCTTGGGCTGATTTTGGGTCCAAATGTCCATTTTGAGCTCAGCTATGGTGAAGAAAATAGTTAGGTGAACAAAAGATAAACAGACTGTTCGCACAAGGCAAAAGAGTATTTGGGGTTCCCAATTTTGAATTATGCCAATCTTTGGTCCATTCTAGATCACAGGAGTTGTCGTATGGGTAAGTGATGTAAGTTCTTGGCTAGAGAATAAAAGTCAAGGTTGGAATGCACAGGCCTGTGCTAGGTGTCACTGACAGTGATGGCTGACGGTCAGTTTAATTTTGTCATCAAGCCAGAGGAGGGGTTATTTTCAGCATGGATCTGATATGGAGAAAGAGGAAGAAGACAGGTTTTCTGGTCTTCTATAATTAGAAAGCAGTGAATGGAAGTCAAAAAGGATCCAGCTGACGGGATTACATTGCAGGCATGAGTTTTCCCAGGCTATTGGAGGCCAATGGGGCTAAGCTAAAGGAATCATTCAGAAAAGAGAAGATTCGAGGGAATATCAAGAGCCTCAAGATATCTAAAGCTCATGGTACCTTTGCTCTTAAGAGTTTTCCAAGCGATATTCAAACCGGGACATGTTACACCCAAGACTTAGAAAGCTACAGTTTCTGTCAGACCACGTTGAGGTGGGCCATGGGGCAGCCAGTGTCTCATGGACCACAGCCCTTGGGACTGACCAAGTTTGAGTCTGCTATCCCAGGAAACGTCCTACTGTTGCTACAAAAACTGGGCCAAGTACAACCATTTTAGCACTTAACGTTCAGTGGTAACAATGGTGAGAAATCGGACTTCTCAGGGAGTTTACTGTGCGGTGGTACATAGTCCAAGCCCTCAAAGCCACACCATCCAGCTCAATAATATTATTGTCAACCCAGTGCTTCTCTCTTAAAGAAATAATAGTATTTTATTTTATATAAAGGCATAACACTGCGCACTACAACAATGTGTTAGATAACCATTGATCAGAGAAGAGTCCCATGTGCTTCAAAGTGAGGGCTCTTGGAGGTGCTCTAATGCTGCCTTCTTCCTCCACTCTATGGGCTTAGGATTCTAGTGGCATAGTCTCTAAGTCAGATACAGTGCACCCTCCCCTCTCGTAGTACACAGTCACTTCATGGGGTTAGATAATCCATATAGTCTCTCACTCATTCCTCTCCTGGTGGTGTACAACAGCAATGAGCCTTCTGCAGGAAGGTGGGCTCACCGGTGGTGGACCAGACAAAATGCATGGCATCGCAAGGCGTGTCCAGGTGGGTCATTTGCAGGCATCACAATGAGTCTTCGGAGGGCAGTAGCAGCTTCGGGCCACCTTTTGCACTCCATATGCCTCAGCGCAGATAGGCCTGATCCTCTGGCAAGCCCACTGTCTGCCACATTGGGGCCTGCACAGTTGAAAGCAGTTCAGCAGTTCTCTGCTCTGGATGCAGGGTTCCACAGCCCATGGGCACTTATTGGCATTGTTTGGTCACAATGACAGCAGTTCAAACGTGTGATGGGGTCTTCAGCACCCTGTTTGCCAGGCCGTTATTCGGCATGTAGTGCCTTGAGGTGACTCTCTGTTCCTTAGAATAACATAGTCCACTTGGAGAGCCAGTGTCGGGCTACGACGGGTGCCGAAGATCGGTATGCCCAGACGTGGGTCCCGTGCACACGGAGTACAAGTGGCTGAGATTAACTTGAGCATTCCATCCATCACTTTTATGTACACCTTAGTGTGTCGCCCTAAGTGGGACAGGCCATGCATGTTATCACTGAAACCAAGCTATACCCGGCTGATGAGCCCATAACTAGGGCAAAACCGACCCTGGGTTGCTTTTGTTCGGGTTCAGAAAGGACCTGGTTTGGCAGTTTGGGCTGCACTGTTCCAATCGGAGCTGGGTCAAGAATGATTTGTATATAGCTGTATCGAAAGTGAGGTGGCATGGTGTGCAAATAATGGTGGACTGGATGTGGCCCAGGGTAAATTACCAGTGGCTGACATTAATTCAAGCATTCCATCCTTCACTATTTTGCATAAAACGGTGTTTAAAGCAGGTTTAATATGGCTGTGCAATCTAAGATGGATAGTTTGTAGATGTATTCAAGATGCCTTGCTGGGATGGAAGGTACGGAGTCCTAATAACCCACTATTTGTCTTTTCATTTCTTCACTATTGTGATAGGGGAATCAAAATAAAATATACTTCACTAAGCTTCCAATACCCTTTAGATGTTGGAATATAAAAATTGTTCCTGAGATAGGTTAACCAGTCTGAATTGCATATGTTGTAGGAAGGTAGATCCCTGACTATGGTTGCCCCCAACTTTTTGCCTGGTGTTTTGCTGGTTTTCTGACTTAGTTGACCTGGGGCCCTGCTATTCAGGACCCCAGGCCCACTGCTCTCTCTGTAAAATGGATTCCATGTACCTTAGGTACATATCTAATTGGATACTGAGTCACCTTATCAGTCCCTGTACAGTGTACCTTAGGTACCCAGGGCATAGGTGTACCCAGGGCCTACCAGGGGCTGCAGCATGTATTATGCCACCCCTGGCTGGCCATCCAAATCTGACACAACTGGCTGCACGACAGCTGGGGCAAGGTGGTGTAATCACCCTTTGCTTTAGATATAGTATTCCTATATCTAACCCTAAAATGGACACACAGATCTCCTATCAGTCACTCCTATGGCAGGCCTTGACAATCCTGAAGGCAGAGTGCTGGGAATCGTGTGAGATAGTGCTCTGGCATGAGCTGAGCCTGTCTGCGGCTTTCGGGATCCATCCCTTAGCCGTTTCCATGATATCGCATACCATATACTCTTAAGTGCATTATAATCCTCGCGGTTATATTCCAACTCTGGTATCGCTTTATCAAAACATGTCGAGTAAGGTGTCATACGAATTGGAATACTAACCCCTCGCCAATTCTGGCGACGGGGTTAGCAGTCCACCCTTCTAGAGGGACACGACATGTATGTAACCTGTAACCCCGGTTAAAGTCAGACATAGCCTTAGCTCCACAAAATGGATGCTGCCACCGAGACACAAGTCTGCCCTCCTGCTGCTGGGAGTCCTCCCAGAGCAGGAGGCAAGGACAAAGGGTTTCCTGTCAGGGGCGGTGCCAGCACCGTCCCAGACAGGATTTTGTGTATCCTAGGTAGGCAGGGCTTTAGAGGAAGGTGACTGCAAGTGGCACCCCGGTGCTCACTGTGCATAGGCCGGCTGAAACCAGTTCCAGGGGCACTCCAGCCCCTGGCCTGGGGAAAGCCCGCCAAAGGAGAGGGGTATAACCACCCCCCTCCTGGTCCCACCCATAGGGCAGGACTTAGTCGCGTGCCAGCCCCTTTTTGCAGGATAAAAGTAGGAACTGGCCCCCTTCCAAATTAGATCATCTTTGAATCCTGAAACTACTTTCCACGAAAGGAACTCAAGACTTCTTCCCAAGATTCTCCCTTGTGACTAAGGAGTAGTCACCCTGCAGCAGCAGGCACCAACCAAGCATCGCGGTTTGTTGCCAGTCTCTCCTTTCGGATCAAGACTGCTCCAGCACGACGAGAACCGGCTTCCCTGGCACCTCTGACCTCAACCTACATCATCAGCCCAGCTGTGATCCGTGGGTGCGACGAGACCTCAAGGGACCGGCCATCTTCAGAACTGCACGACGCTTGTCCAGCACGACCACTGAGTGACCCTCGACTGAGTGCTTTGGGGTAAGAGAAGCCCCGACCCTGAGCAGCTCCAGCACCGAAGTTCAGCCCCCCTGCATCCACGAGATCTGCGTGGGGCCCTTCTGCTCTTTGCTGCCAACCGCGTTGTCCAGGTCGCTTGCCCGTTGGCTAGTGGCCCTCTCACGACGCTCCACGACGACAAACACTGCTGGTCTGGTTGCTCCAGACTAGCCCTTGCTTCCCTCCTTCAGAGAAGCACCCTGGACCCTCCTGGTCCACTCAAGACGCCATTTTAGGTCCACCGCGTGGGCCTTGCATTTGCCAAGACTTGTTGCCCCAATCCTGGGTCCAGCGACGTCGACAGCAGAGACCTTCGTGGGACAGCTCGCACCTCCATCCTGGTCGCCGACAACGCCTCCTGGTCCGAGAGACTGCAGAGCCCAGCAGCGCCCACTCACCTGGTCGAGGTGACTTCGTCCGGTGCCACCCTGGTGCCCATCTAATCACTGGCTAGTGATTCAGAACTTGGTCCCCTCTGCTTTCAGGTCTTTCTTCTTCCCTGATCCAGGCTTGGATCACCACGAACTTCTTCACTGGTCGCCTGCCAGCAACTTCTTTCTTCAGGCTCCTGGATCTTCAACGAGGGTTTCCGACGCAACTTCAACCCTATGCAGCCGCAGCCCCTGGGCTAGGTAACCTGAGTACTCCGGTGCTCCAGCATAGTCCAACACCCTAAGTGTTCGGATCCACTCTTGTTTTCGACCCACCTAGTCGGGTTCGCCCGAGAACAGTAACTTTGCAACTGCTAGCCTCCATAGACTTTTTCCCGCCTTACGCGTGAGAGTTCCCACTCTGCACACGACGTCCACAGGCCTCCTGCATCTAATCCCAGTGTTTAGAATTGTAGGCCTAGCGATTCCTAAGTCTAGAAAAGTATTACTTACCTGCTAGCAAGTTCGCATTCCACTTACTGTGTATATGGTTTTTCGTGCCCCTAGGGCATTTGTGTAAATTGTGCGACTTAAAGTATTTTCTTAAGAGTTTTGTTATGTGCTTAGCTCCCTGACTCATAAAGAGTTCAGGGTAGTCTTGTTATAAATAAATATCGGTTTATTTTCATAACAACTTGTGTGGTGTCCTTTCACTTGGTGTTCAAGGGGTAATGTGATGGTAAAACAGCTGGCTTAACACGCCCTCTAGAGTCTTAGCCTTAGACTGCTCGTATCCATGCTACTAGGATAGCTGGTCTATAAGGTTGACTTACAACCAATCATCAATAAGGGTTGTTTGGACTGATACATAGTGATCACTAGAATAGTGAGCACTGCATATCAGGCCAACTTCTCACATTGGTGAGCAGCGGTTGGGATTTGAGCTTGCTGTTGTTTTACCACACATATCCTAAGAATATCATTTGAAAGATCACATAAGTACTAAAGGTACATATAGCTTAGCTTAGAATACTCTGAGTTCTACTGAACCAGCTGTTGTAGCTCCTAGGGCCTAGCACACCCTAAACTACAACTCTAGCAAGGGATCAGTAGGCAAACAAATAGTGTAGGTAAGTGCACCACTTACACCTCACTAGAAAAGCATGTCTACCCATGGAGAGTCTTCAGAGACTCCCCTTGTGGTTATTGACCCTCCACAGGTCACTTCAAGATATGCAGCTCTCAGTTTCCAGGAGATGAGACAAGTGTGTACCTCCAGGAAACTGAAACAGGGGTCTAACCCCACCATTCCCTTTCTGATAGGTCTCTTAGAGACATATGATGCGAGAAAGATTTCTCAGCTAGATGGGAATATGCCAGCCTTAGAGGGTACCACTGGGGATCCAGACCTCCACAACACTGTAAATGCAGTTGAGGAGGAGGATCCTGAGGAACTCTCTGGGGATGAGGCAGACAAAGGTCTTGAGGTAGTCAGAAGGCTAACTAGGGCCAACATAGACTTAATTGGGCTAGGATCTGGGGGACCCCCAGTACTGACCCTAAGTAGGCCTAACCTTGGAGTTAGGAGAGATAGATCTCTTTCTAGGGACTCCAATAGATCTCTGCACTCTAATGCCTCTTCTCAGAGGAGGAGGAACTCTCCCCAGAGGAGATTGACTTCCCCTCAGAGAATGGAGCATGAAGCTAGGATGAGACAGGCTACTCTGAGGATTGAAAGGGAAGAACTTGCCCTGGCCAAAGAGAAGCTTGCCTTTGCAAGAGAGCAGAAGATGAGTGGGTTAGCTCCCACTGGTGGCAGCAATCTCCCAAGAGAAAAAGAGAAGGGTTTAGATACTAAACACCTGACAAAGATAGTGCCCCCCTTTAAGCTAGGGGATGACATCCAGAAATGGATGGCTGCTCTGGAGAGGGCCTGCACTGTGCAGTGCATTCCCCAGAGTCAGTGGGCAGCTATACTGTGGCTCTCCTTTGATGGCAAAGGTAGAGATAAGCTCCTCACTACTAGAGTTGAGGATGCTAACAATTACCAAGTCCTGAAAAATACACTGGTTGATGGGTTTGGCTTAACCACTGAGCAGTACAGGTTGCTGTTCAGGGATACCCAGAAAACTCAGTCTCAGGATTGGGCTGACTTTGTTGATTGTGCCACTAAGGCTTTGGAAGGCTGGCTACTGGGTAGCAAGGTTACTGACTTCACAGGATTGTATAATATTATTATGAGAGAGCAAGTCTTAAATAATTGTCAGAACCAGTTATTACACCAGCACCTGGTAGACTCTGATCTGACCTCTCCACAAGAATTGGGTAAGAGGGCAGACAAATGGGTCAGAACCAGGATTAGGCCTAAGAACCAAGGTGGTGACCAGAAAAAGGAATCAACCAAGCCTCAAGAGAAGGGTGGGAATAAATCTGCAGATCAAACCACATCAGGGCCCCAAAAATCCTCTGAGGGGGGTGGGTCCCAGAATCCTTCCAATGCCCAGAAGAAACCTTATTGTTATCCCTGTAAACAGGTGGGTCATTTGAAAACTGACAGCAGTTGCCCAAAGAACAACAATAAGGAGAACATACCCCCAAGTAACATTCCCAAACCTCCTGTTACTACTAGTAGTAATCCCCCAGGTGGTGGGAGTGCCCCCAAGAATTTGGGTGCATTTACTTTGGGAGTTCCTGGGGACTCTGGCCTAACCAGGTCCCCAAACTTAGATACTCTTGTCTGTGAGACTGGCATGGGGTTTGCCAACTTCACAACTTGTCCCAACACTTTGGGCAAGTACAGACAGGAGCCCCTCATCAATGGTATAAAAGTTTAGGCCTATAGAGATACAGGGGCTAGCATCACCATGGTGACTGAGAGTCTAGTCCCCTCAAGGCTACTTTTACCTGGTGCCACATACCAGGTGACCAATATTGATGGAGTACAGAGAGATCATCCCATGGCAGTGGTCAATCTCAGCTGGGGAGGTGTCACTGGCCACAAGAGAGTGGCAGTGTCACCAAACTTGCCTGTAGATTGCCTACTGGGGAATGATTTAGAGCTCTCAGCCTGGGCTGAGGTAGAGCAAGAAACCCATTTTAAAATGGTAAACATCCATGGTAAGGTTAGTGGGGCAGTGATAGCCACAGCCCCAGTCCAAGATGTCCTCCCTGAACAGGTCAGGAGGGCTGTGCCAGTCACAGCCCAATCTCAGACAACTTCCTTCCCAGAACAGGTTGTAAAGGCTGTGATGGTCACAGCCCACACCCAAACTGAGCCCCCTCCTGAAAAGGTTGGGAGAGTTGTGATGGCCACAGCTCAAACTCAGACAGATGATAGTGTTGTGAAGCCTGAAACTATGGATCACTCCACTCAGACAGAGAGCATTGAGGAGGAAGAGGAATCTCCCTCCCACCAGACTTTAGGGAAGGGTCAGCCTCCTCAGGGAACTGATCTGACCCCTTGTGAAGAAACTGCCACAGAGGTAGTCAGGCCTAGCCTGGCAGAACCCCTGATGTCAGTGGACCCTTCCAAGGTGGGACCCAGTCTGGAGCAGGTAACCTGCCCCTCTCTACCCTGCCTCAGTCAGCCCAGGGCTGTAGAGGTCAGGGAGGCCAGTGTTGGACCCCAAAGGGCCCCCTGTCCAAAAGAATCCCCCAATCAGCAGATTAAGGGCACTGAAGCTAGCAGTCCTAGCCAAGTGAAAATAAAACAAACTCCTGAGGGATCCCCCTTAAATTTAGTTAGGGACCTCCCACAGATGGACACTGTTGGGCACAGCCAGACCTGGGACCCAAGGGCCCCAAACCTGACCTGTCCCTCCAGTAAGCCAAACAGAGGGACCCAACCTCCAGCTGTAGGTAGCCAGAGGTTGACCCTGAGAGCCCAAAACAACTCAGTCTTGGAAAGAAAGGCCTCTATGGTGGAAAATGATTGGAGGAAGCTGAGCCCAAAATTAGTGGAGCCTCACTTCAGTACTCCATTTCAGCACCAGCCTTTTCCTTTGCCAAAACACACCACATGTAGAGATTCCCTATGGTGGAGACCCTCAGATACCCTTAGGGTGAGGGATTGCTTAGTGGACCATGAGATAGGGGGTAACCATGCCAGTGCTGGTACTTCCTTATATGGCCACTCAGGCAATATAGGCTTACCTGGCAAGGATAGCCTTATCTCCTTTCGTTTGGGGGGGGGGGGGGTTATGTAGGAAGGTAGATCCCTGACTATGGTTGCCCCCAACTTTTTGCCTGGTGTTTTGCTGGTTTTCTGACTTAGTTGACCTGGGGCCCTGCTATTCAGGACCCCAGGCCCACTGCTCTCTCTGTAAAATGGATTCCATGTACCTTAGGTACATATCTAATTGGATACTGAGTCACCTTATCAGTCCCTGTACAGTGTACCTTAGGTACCCAGGGCATAGGTGTACCCAGGGCCTACCAGGGGCTGCAGCATGTATTATGCCACCCCTGGCTGACCATCCAAATCTGACACAACTGGCTGCACGACAGCTGGGGCAAGGTGGTGTAATCACCCTTTGCTTTAGATATAGTATTCCTATATCTAACCCTAAAATGGACACACAGATCTCCTATCAGTCACTCCTATGGCAGGCCTTGACAATCCTGAAGGCAGAGTGCTGGGAATCGTGTGAGATAGTGCTCTGGCATGAGCTGAGCCTGTCTGCGGCTTTCGGGATCCATCCCTTAGCCGTTTCCATGATATCGCATACCATATACTCTTAAGTGCATTATAATCCTCGCGGTTATATGCCAACTCTGGTATCGCTTTATCAAAACATGTCGAGTAAGGTGTCATACGAATTGGAATACTAACCCCTCGCCAATTCTGGCTACGGGGTTAGCATTCCACCCTTCTAGAGGGACACAACATGTATGTAACCTGTAACCCCGGTTACAGTCAGACATAGCCTTAGCTCCACAAAATGGATGCTGCCACCGAGACACAAGTCTGCCCTCCTGCTGCTGGGAGTCCTCCCAGAGCAGGAGGCAAGGACAAAGGGTTTCCTGTCAGGGGCGGTGCCAGCACCGTCCCAGACAGGATTTTGTGTATCCTAGGTAGGCAGGGCTTTAGAGGAAGGTGACTGCAAGTGGCACCCCGGTGCTCACTGTGCATAGGCCGGCTGAAACCAGTTCCAGGGGCACTCCAGCCCCTGGCCTGGGGAAAGCCCGCCAAAGGAGAGGGGTGTAACCACCCCCCTCCTGGTCCCACCCATAGGGCAGGACTTAGTCGCGTGCCAGCCCCTTTTTGCAGGATAAAGGTAGGAACTGGCCCCCTTCCAAATTAGATCATCTTTGAATCCTGAAACTACTTTCCACGAAAGGAACTCAAGACTTCTTCCCAAGATTCTCCCTTGTGACTAAGGAGTAGTCACCCTGCAGCAGCAGGCACCAACCAAACATCGCGGTTTGTTGCCAGTCTCTCCTTCGGATCAAGACTGCTCCAGCACGACGAGAACCGGCTTCCCTGGCACCTCTGACCTCAACCTACATCATCAGCCCAGCTGTGATCCGTGGGTGCAACGAGACCTCAAGGGACCGGCCATCTTCAGAACTGCACGACGCTTGTCCAGCACGACCACCGAGTGACCCTCGACTGAGTGCTTTGGGGTAAGAGAAGCCCCGACCCTGGGCAGCTCCAGCACCGAAGTTCAGCCCCCCTGCATCCACGAGATCTGCGTGGGGCCCTTCTGCTCTTTGCTGCCAACCGCGTTGTCCAGGTCGCTTGCCCGTTGGCTAGTGGCCCTCTCACGACGCTCCACGACGACAAACACTGCTGGTCTGGTTGCTCCAGACTAGCCCTTGCTTCCCTCCTTCAGAGAAGCACCCTGGACCCTCCTGGTCCACTCAAGACGCCATTTTAGGTCCACCGCGTGGGCCTTGCATTTGCCAAGACTTGTTGCCCCAATCCTGGGTCCAGCGACGTCGACAGCAGAGACCTTCGTGGGACAGCTCGCACCTCCATCCTGGTCGCCGACAACGCCTCCTGGTCCGAGAGACTGCAGAGCCCAGCAGCGCCCACTCACCTGGTCGAGGTGACTTCGTCCGGTGCCACCCTGGTGCCCATCTAATCACTGGCTAGTGATTCAGAACTTGGTCCCCTCTGCTTTCAGGTCTTTCTTCTTCCCTGATCCAGGCTTGGATCACCACGAACTTCTTCACTGGTCGCCTGCCAGCAACTTCTTTCTTCAGGCTCCTGGATCTTCAACGAGGGTTTCCGACGCAACTTCAACCCTATGCAGCCGCAGCCCCTGGGCTAGGTAACCTGAGTACTCCGGTGCTCCAGCATAGTCCAACACCCTAAGTGTTCGGATCCACTCTTGTTTTCGACCCACCTAGTCTGGTTCGCCCGAGAACAGTAACTTTGCAACTGCTAGCCTCCATAGACTTTTTCCCGCCTTACGCCTTACGCGTGAGAGTTCCCACTCTGCACACGACGTCGTTTTTTTTTTTTTTTTTTTTATACTTTAAAAAATTGCTTCCAAATCTTTTCCTTTCTAGCTAGAGTTTTTGGTCCTCTATATTTTGCGAGTGTAAGTTCCATGGTTCTGATTTCTATAACCAATGTTAGCCACTCAGCAACAGTTGGAGTGTTCTTAGATATCCAAGCTCTTGCTATAGTTAATCGTGCACAGGCTAACAAGATTGTTATGAGATCTTGGTTGGGACAGTGAGTCTCATATATATCAAGTAAGACCAGTTGGGGGGATAAATCCGGTAACTTAATCTGACTATCTTGAAGGTGTTTTATGATTCCCATCCAGAAGCTAGAATACGCCGGGCAAGAATAGAGCATATGTTCTATATCAGCAGCATAAGTGTTACACTTCACACATTTAGTTTTGTCTGATGTTTGGTTCCCTTGAGCCCAAGCAGATATTCTCTCTGGAGTGTAATATAATTCTGTAATAGTCCTATATGATTGCAGTCTTAAGTTGGAGGAGTGCACAACATCACTTATGTGAGTTAAAGCTTTACTAATCTGTTCTGAATTTATGTCCCGATTTAGCCGGCGAGACCATTTAGTAGCAATTTTAGTAGTATTTTCGAATTTATCCTTGGTTAAAAGTTGATATCCCAACTTTATAAGTGATTTAGTTTTATCGGAATATATGCACTCTATAATTTCAGACTGAGTAATTGTTGTTATTTTCATTTTATTGATAAAAAAGTCTCTCAGCTGGCGATATCGATAATGCATATCGTTTGTTACGCCATTTAATATTTTCATGGTTTCAAAATCTACCATACCGTTATTTCCAAATATGTCGCCTAGTGTATTAAGACCACAATTAATCCAACGATACCCAGTCCCATCCGAAAAAGTTCCCGGAAGACCCGGGTTGTCCCATAGCCTGAGTTCCGTATTATAAAATGAAGTCTGACTGATGTGCATAATTTTCTTCCAAATATTTATAGCATGTTTAGCAGTCTTAAATTTCACCCGTTTATAGTAATTTGGGTCGTGTGTGCGGAGTAAAAATTGGTTAGAGTCGGTACCTAGCAAATATTGATAAAAGAATAGGCAAGCCTCTTTCTTTAATAAGCTCCGATTTCGAGAAAAAAAGGTTGCCAAAAAATATAAATTAAAGTCCGGAAAAACAAGTCCCCCTCTTGAAATTGGTAGTGTCAGAAATTTTATAGCCCTGCGTGCCTTTTTATATCCCCAGATAAAGCTGCTACAGACAGAGTCTAGTTTTTTTTTTAAAAATTGGTTCGGTTGTAATGGTATAGCTCTAAACAAATAGAGTAGCTTGGGGAGTATTTTCATTTTGATCAAATTTAGTCGGCCTAGTAGACTAAGAGGGATTTTGTGCCATTTTTTAAGAGTTATGGAGGTTTCTTTTAGAAAAGTATCGTAGTTTGTTTCCAATATTTTCCCTACTTTAGCCATTAACTTGATACCTAAATAAGTAGCTTCTCTGCAAGTGTCATAAATATGTATATCAGGAGTATAATTAGCTATAATTTGAGTTTTACTCACGTTCAATTTGTAACCTGAGATTGAGCCATATTTTTGTGCTTCGTTAATAATTTCTGGCATAGCTCTATTAAAATCACTCGTATAGATAGCTATGTCATCAGCATAAGCCGTTAATTTCAAAACAGTACCTCCATGACTCACTGGAATAATGTTTACTTGGTCATTTAATGCGTTTAAAAAAGGTTCTAAAGATAGGGCAAAAAGTAAAGGGGAAAGGGGGCAGCCCTGTCTCGTGCCTCTTAGTATTTTAAAATTCGCTGATTCTTTATCTCCATAACTAATCAAAGCTAAAGGTTCGTCATAAAGGGACATAACCCAATCCAGGTAAGACCCGGAAAGCCCCAATTTCATTAACACTTCCCACAGATAATCCCACCCCACTCGGTCAAAAGCCTTTTCTGCGTCTAACAAAATCATACCGAGTGGGGTGTGTGTACCTTCAGCCACATCAAAGGCAATTATTGAAGTGTTAACGTGTGTAGTAGTATCCCTTCCCATAACAAAACCGTGCTGTTGTAAATTAACAATAGAAGGCATACTAGGGGCAAGCCGATTTGCCAGTATCTTAGAAAAGATTTTAACATCAGTGTTGAGTAAGGAAATTGGTCGATAAGACCCACATTCTTTTTCTGGTTTCCCTTTTTTCAAAAAAAATATTATTTTCGCTATTTTCCATGAAGGAGGTGCCTTTTTAGAGAAGCTAATTGAGTTCATCACTTTCTCTAATAGAGGTAGTAATTCTTGTGCGCAAAGTTTATAAAGTTCGCCTGGTAAACTATCTTCTCCGACCGCTTTCCCAGATGGTAAACTATCTATGGCCCGTTTTATTTCGTCTAGTGTTATTACAGAATTGAGTTGTTCAATTGTTTCAGTACTAAATATTTGGGATGCGGTTAAGTGTTTTTCTAAATATTGTGTTATTGCTGATTTTGCAGGTGATGTCTCTGGAGTGTACAATTGTTGGTAAAATTTAACAAACTGGTTTAATATTTGATCCGTTCTGTCATATGTATTTAAGTCATTCCCTACTATTTCTTTAATTTTTGTTTTCGCTTTCCTATCCGCGGTTTTAAAGGCCAGTAATTTCCCAATGCGATCGCCACCCTCATATTGTCTGAATTTATATTTTTGTAGTTGTGAAGTGTATCTTTCTCTCAATGTTTTTAATAAACCTGCTTGTAATTTCGCCAACTTTAGCCTAATACTCTCAATGTTATTCTTTGCATATTTAGTTGCCTCTGCCAAGCTTATTTCCATATTTCGTATCTCGTCTATTATTTGTTTCTTCTCATGGCGAATCTCAGCATTTTGCCTAAATATATACTGCTGGGCGAAACCTCTGATACTACATTTACATGAGTCCCATACCATGTTAATGTTAGCCGTATTAATATTAATAGAGATAAACTCCTCAATATGTTGCTTAAGTAAGGTTGAAAATCTTGTATCTGTTAATAAATGTCTCGGGAAAGTAAATTTGCGTGTTTCTTTAGTTTGGTCTTGAAACATAACCTCAAGTAATAGTGGGTTGTGGTCGGAGGTAACTTTAGGGCAAATATCAATCTGGCAATTATCTAAAATTTGTTCTGAGGCCCAAATCATATCGATTCTTGAACAAGATCTATGCGGTACAGAGTAATATGTGTAACCTGCCTGAAGTGGATATTTTGATCTCCATATGTCTCTAACATTATTCAATCTAGCTAATTCTAAAATAGCTGTTCTAACTTTATACATTCTTTTGTGTTTACTTTGCCCGGTGGAGTCAATTTTATAGTTAATAGTACAATTAAAATCCCCTGCTATTACCAGTTCGCCTTCCCAATCCAGTAAGTATAAACTCAATTCTTCATAAACTCTAGGGTCATCTATATTTGGTCCATATATTACACATAGTACTATTTTGAAGTTGTCACATTGCATCTGCGCAATTGCCCACCTCCCACGAGCATCTGAAGCAGTTTTTGTTGTTACAAATCTAGCACCTCGTTGTATTAGAATAGCTACCCCTCTTATAGTCTCATCTAAAGTAGAGCATACCACCAAATTATAATTCAATTGTGAAAGCAGCTTGCGGTCTTGATATTTAATATGTGTCTCTGATAGCAAAACTATATTCGGATTATACATCTTAATCTCCTCCTTTACTAAATTTCTTTTATTTTTACTGTTCAGGCCGTCCACATTCCAACTTAGTATTCTTAATTTAGACATGTTACTATCCTGTTGGTTATCCGGTACAATTTTCTCCCAGCTACCTTTGCCCTTTTCATATATATTACGTTTTCTTTACTGAACTTAAAAAAACAATCGAATCCTGCGATCCATTTTTTACACACATTTTTTCCCCCCCACCCCTGACCTGAACGGTCAGACCCCCCCCTGCAAGGACCCCAGCATTGCCCTCGCACCCACCCGTCCCTTAGGGGGGAGCACCCCTCTATCTAGTGCTGCCGCTGAAAAGGCAGCAGAGAGAGAAAGCTAACATGATATTCTGCTCATGCTCATGCCACAATTAAATTACTCCTTGTTTGCTCACTCTTTTTATCTACAACAGTTTAGCCGATACTGGACTGTTTGTGCTATTTAGTTTTCATTCTGTTTTTCCCTTTCACTTTCCCTAGAAAATTTTTCCAGAGCTTGTTCCGCATCTTCTAAATCTGTAAAAAAAAACACCTTGCCATTTCGTATAACTTTAAGGCGAGCAGGTTCTTGGAGATAGGCCATGCAACCCAAATTTTTGAAAGGATCTATCAACTTCCTAAGCTCCCAGCGTTTATCCATGGTGCCCTTACTAAGATCCGATTTCACAAAGAACTTTAGGTTATCAACAGTCACGGGATTGTTCGGTCTTGCTTTCAATGATACAGCTTGTCGCAAAAGAAAATTACCAAAATAAATCAGGAACGGTCGAGGATATTTACTATTAGTGTTTTTTTGTATCAAAGGCAGTCTATGGACTCTCTGCAACTGTGAGTCCCAATCCCAGTCCGCAAGATCAGAAAAGGATCTCTGAAAGAGTTTCACCACAAATGTCCTAGGATCAGACCCCTCCATTCCTTCCGGTATACCAAATAGGCGGAGGTTTTGCCTTCGAGCCCGATTTTCCAAATCCTCCACCTTGTCCTCTAGCTTGGTAACTCTTAGAGTATTTTGTTTAGCAGTTGCTGAGGTCTTATTAACATCTCCTTCTACTTCTACAATACGTTGTTTAATATCTTCGATCTCTTTTGTCGCGCCTCCCAAGCCTTGGCAGATGATACTCATTGTTTCTTGCATCTTAGTGTTGTCTTCTCTGAGTTGCAGATACTGTTGTTGAATCTCCGCTCTTTGCTCTATGAGAGTCTGCATTATTGATTCCATGAACATCTTTGTTGGATCTGAAGCCTGATGAGTATTAAGGAGACTAGAAGGACTGGAAGGGTTGGTGGAGTTAGTAGAATTATGAGGTTCCTGTGGGACCATTGGTTGGAAATTTATTTCAGATAGCAATCCAGAACTTGTGGGTGTATCTTGGGTCTGACTAAGAGAGTCCTCTGATCTCACCTCTGTGTCCTTTTCTCCATGACTATTGCCTATATTCTCAATAGAGGTTTCTATGATCGGTATCTGTGTTTTTTTCAATTTAGATATTATAGGCTGATTTTTCTCATTTAGTTGAGCTGAACTGAGGGTGACATAGTCAGGGTCTTGGTCAATGGATTCTAATATCTCAATATTGTGTTCAATGGGAGTTGAAACATTGTTGTCAATTAGAGTAGACGAAGGGATTGTACCTGTTGCGAGTACCCCAGATGCAAGCACTGAGTCGGTCATGGCTAAGACTGAATATTGTGGAGTCTCTTGGTTAATAGGGGCATCACCTTGAGTATGTTCGTTAGTAATATCTATAAAGTTGTTTTTGCAAGCCCCCTGAGTGTTGAGGCCCTCGTCTGGGCTAGCACCTGACAATCTCAGAGCCATGCTCTTAACTCCCCCCTTCGCCTCAATCCATCTTCTTAGAGGGCTATCGTCGATTAGACGGCTTTTTTTATTTCCAAGGGCTTCCTTGTTGACTGTCTTAAGAAAAACATTCTTTTGCTTAGTTTTGACTTTCATCTTAATTTTCTTGACGGTAGTTTTTTTACTTGCTGGGTTCTTAAGCGCTCCTTCAACTCCCTCGTCTTCTGTCAACTCTTCATACTCTAAGTTCGAGTCATCATCGGCTACAGCCGTGCGATCCAGCACTGTGCCCTCGCCATTTCCTTTCTCCCTTATTTCAATTATTTCGATTAGGTCGGTATTAGCATTATCGGTAGCAGAGATAGACTGCTCCACCCTGTTTTTTGGATTATCATGGGGTTGAGCCTTAGTTTTTGCTCCCTCGGAATCTTCTACCACTTCTGTTATTTGCAGGGTAGAACTTCTATTGCTAAGAGTAGTCACTCTGTTCGTTACCTGGGTCTCCAAAACAGCTTCTGACATGGCTGCACATGAGACATTAACAGTGGCAGAGAGCTCTTTATCAGTATCTGTATCCGAATTAACCACCATTGTTGAATTAGATCCATTATTTACTAATTCTACCTCTTCTTTGTCAATGTTATTCAGTTTTTGTTTTGGGGTTTTAAGTGCAGCTACTCGCTCTAAATCCGACTCAAGTTCCTTACAATCACCGCTAACAAAAGTGCCTTTCCCTTCCCCTTGTATCTTCTCCTCAGTCTCACCGGCCGGTTTGCTACTTTTCTCTTTTACTTTTGACCAGCCGTTTTTATCCACGCAGTTGTTTTCCTGAGCGAGCTGAGTTTCCTTACTGCTGTTGGGCCCCCCCACAGCCGCTGTCCCAGCAATCCCAGTAATTGCAGCCATTGTACTTGCGTTTGGGTGTCTGCCAGCTGGGGCAGTCTTCTTGCTCCGTGTGGTCCTCTGCCGTCCGGACATCGATTTTCCTGATGCCTCTGTCTCCCCTCGCTGTGGCTGCCGCTGTGTTCCTGTGAGGATTGTTTCTCGAGTCAGGTGTGTGAACAGCTGAGGTGAACCAGCTCCGCCTCTCCCTCTGCCTCTGCCTCCCGGCGTGCTGACCGGTCGAGCTACCGCGTAGAACCAAACGCGGGAGGTGTTGTTGCCTAATTGAAAAAGTGCCCGTAGCATTGAGTTTTCTTTGTATTTTTCCAACCGGAGGAATAGATGCGCGTATTCCCTTTGTCAGCTTCTCCGCTTCTCCGCTTCTGTGTTTTTTCCGATATTCGCTGCTCCAAACAAAATCTAGGCAGAGCAGAGCAGAATCATGTAGCGTCCTCACTCGACGGCGGTATCAGCCCGCCATCTTGACTCCTCCCTCTGGGACGTCCACAGGCCTCCTGCATCTAATCCCAGTGTTTAGAATTGTAGGCCTAGCGATTCCTAAGTCTAAAAAAGTATTACTTACCTGCTAGCAAGTTCGCATTCCACTTACTGTGTATATGGTTTTTCGTGCCCCTAGGGCATTTGTGTAAATTGTGCGACTTAAAGTATTTTCTTAAGAGTTTTGTTATGTGCTTTGCTCCCTGACTCATAAAGAGTTCAGGGTAGTCTTGTTATAAATAAATATCTGTTTATTTTCATAACAACTTGTGTGGTGTCCTTTCACTTGGTGTTCAAGGGGTAATGTGATGGTAAAACAGCTGGCTTAACACGCCCTCTAGAGTCTTAGCCTTAGACTGCTCGTATCCATGCTACTAGGATAGCTGGTCTATAAGGTTGACTTACAACCAATCATCAATAAGGGTTGTTTGGACTGATACATAGTGATCACTAGAATAGTGAGCACTGCATATCAGGCCAACTTCTCACATATGTTATGTCATTAGAAGTATATAAATTGCACCAAACATCAAGTGTTGGGTGACAGTATGAATGATACATGCAGCCTAATGTTAATGCTGTTGCCTTCGTGTAATTTGCCAGGATTGATATATTGGATATTTTGAGAACTGAGACACACAATGACATTCTCAGACTGGTGGTAAACAAACACCCTCCCTTCGGTTTGTCAGACAGTTCAGGTTGCCCTATCAGAAATACACGCTCGAGACATATTGCAATGTAATTAGAATAGTGTTGAGAACTTGAAGTTACGTTATGTTCAGTTTCCAGGGATATTATTGTGCTGAAAAACATTCGGGGACTGGTATTGTCAGTTTACTTAAAATATAATGGAATGCCTCGAAGAGAAACTGTAATTGTAAATTGTATTTATATAGCGCTTACTACACCGACGAGGAATGGAAATCCTGCAACAAGAATACATATTTTGCATCACAGCAGAGACGTATGCCACCGGGTGAAAGAAACACACTGTCCCAAGCGGTGACTAAACAATTCTTGTAAAAAAACAAAATACAAAAGAAGGCAGGACTGCAGCCAACATACAAGGACGGTATTTTTCCACGATGGACAGCAGCAGGCGGATGCTTAGGTTTGGATGAGGCATCTTTGTAATCCATCCCACCATGTCGCGTATACTGTAGAGATCTTGTGCTCGCCAGTGAGGTACGGGCTACGTCAGGAAACATTTTCTTTGAATTATATAAGTTTAAAATAGATTTTTTTTATTTTCTCTTTTGAATTCCGTTATGAACAGGTCTCCCGAAGATCGAAACTTCAAAAATGCCAAGCTTTGGGAGTTTTGTTGGGAGATTTTCCGACATGTCTTATCTATCTATTCTGAAAGTAGATGGGCTGTAGCAGAATGCTGAACTTCTTTGCACAGACAAATACATGTCCAGCCTTGCGGTTTATTGCTGAATTTTAGATTTGAAACAGATTCTCTGAATGACGATGCTCTGCTCTTCAGGAGAGCCCCGCACCAACACAGACGCAGAGTGGGAATTTCCAGAGGCTGGCCAGTTCCGGTGTTGGAATAGCTGCCAAGTTTCCTTGGTCCAAGAGCTGCTTCAGTCTAAGTTTTTTCTTTTGAATTCTAGGGCTTGCAATCCTGGTTTTATATTAGAATAAGCAAGAATAAACATCCCAAAATTAAAATCAAAACCTGAACTGAAGCAGCTAGTCATGCATGGACCAGGGAAAGTCGGCAGGGCTGTGTTGGGATGGGACGGGTGGGTGCGAGGGCAATGCTGGGGTCCTTGCAGGGGGGGGTCTGACCGTTCAGGTCAGGGGTGGGGGGGAAAAAATGTGTGTAAAAAATGGATCGCAGGATTCGATTGTTTTTTTAAGTTCAGTAAAGAAAACGTAATATATATGAAAAGGGCAAAGGTAGCTGGGAGAAAATTGTACCGGATAACCAACAGGATAGTAACATGTCTAAATTAAGAATACTAAGTTGGAATGTGGACGGCCTGAACAGTAAAAATAAAAGAAATTTAGTAAAGGAGGAGATTAAGATGTATAATCCGAATATAGTTTTGCTATCAGAGACACATTAAATATCAAGACCGCAAGCTGCTTTCACAATTGAATTATAATTTGGTGGTATGCTCTACTTTAGATGAGACTATAAGAGGGGTAGCTATTCTAATACAACGAGGTGCTAGATTTGTAACAACAAAAACTGCTTCAGATGCTCGTGGGAGGTGGGCAATTGCGCAGATGCAATGTGACAACTTCAAAATAGTACTATGTGTAATATATGGACCAAATATAGATGACCCTAGAGTTTATGAAGAATTGAGTTTATACTTACTGGATTGGGAAGGCGAACTGGTAATAGCAGGGGATTTTAATTGTACTATTAACTATAAAATTGACTCCACCGGGCAAAGTAAACACAAAAGAATGTATAAAGTTAGAACAGCTATTTTAGAATTAGCTAGATTGAATAATGTTAGAGACATATGGAGATCAAAATATCCACTTCAGGCAGGTTACACATATTACTCTGTACCGCATAGATCTTGTTCAAGAATCGATATGATTTGGGCCTCAGAACAAATTTTAGATAATTGCCGGATTGATATTTGCCCTAAAGTTACCTCCGACCACAACCCACTATTACTTGAGGTTATGTTTCAAGACCAAACTAAAGAAACACGCAAATTTACTTTCCCGAGACATTTATTAACAGATACAAGATTTTCAACCTTACTTAAGCAACATATTGAGGAGTTTATCTCTATTAATATTAATACGGCTAACATTAACATGGTATGGGACTCATGTAAATGTAGTATCAGAGGTTTCGCCCAGCAGTATATATTTAGGCAAAATGCTGAGATTCGCCATGAGAAGAAACAAATAATAGACGAGATACGAAATATGGAAATAAGCTTGGCAGAGGCAACTAAATATGCAAAGAATAACATTGAGAGTATTAGGCTAAAGTTGGCGAAATTACAAGCAGGTTTATTAAAAACATTGAGAGAAAGATACACTTCACAAATACAAAAATATAAATTCAGACAATATGAGGGTGGCGATCGCATTGGGAAATTACTGGCCTTTAAAACCGCGGATAGGAAAGCGAAAACAAAAATTAAAGAAATAGTAGGGAATGACTTAAATACATATGACAGAACGGATCAAATATTAAACCAGTTTGTTAAATTTTACCAACAATTGTACACTCCAGAGACATCACCTGCAAAATCAGCAATAACACAATATTTAGAAAAACACTTAACCGCATCCCAAATATTTAGTACTGAAACAATTGAACAACTCAATTCTGTAATAACACTAGACGAAATAAAACGGGCCATAGATAGTTTACCATCTGGGAAAGCGGTCGGAGAAGATAGTTTACCAGGCGAACTTTATAAACTTTGCGCACAAGAATTACTACCTCTATTAGAGAAAGTGATAAACTCAATTAGCTTCTCTAAAAAGGCACCTCCTTCATGGAAAATAGCGAAAATAATATTTTTTTTGAAAAAAGGGAAACCAGAAAAAGAATGTGGGTCTTATCGACCGATTTCCTTACTCAACACTGATGTTAAAATCTTTTCTAAGATACTGGCAAATCGGCTTGCCCCTAGTATGCCTTCTATTGTTAATTTACAACAGCACGGTTTTGTTATGGGAAGGGATACTACTACACACGTTAACACTTCAATAATTGCCTTTGATGTGGCTGAAGGTACACACACCCCACTCGGTATGATTTTGTTAGACGCAGAAAAGGCTTTTGACCGAGTGGGGTGGGATTATCTGTGGGAAGTGTTAATGAAATTGGGGCTTTCCGGGTCTTACCTGGATTGGGTTATGTCCCTTTATGACGAACCTTTAGCTTTGATTAGTTATGGAGATAAAGAATCAGCGAATTTTAAAATACTAAGAGGCACGAGACAGGGCTGCCCCCTTTCCCCTTTACTTTTTGCCCTATCTTTAGAACCTTTTTTAAACGCATTAAATGACCAAGTAAACATTATTCCAGTGAGTCATGGAGGTACTGTTTTGAAATTAACGGCTTATGCTGATGACATAGCTATCTATACGAGTGATTTTAATAGAGCTATGCCAGAAATTATTAACGAAGCACAAAAATATGGCTCAATCTCAGGTTACAAATTGAACGTGAGTAAAACTCAAATTATAGCTAATTATACTCCTGATATACATATTTATGACACTTGCAGAGAAGCTACTTATTTAGGTATCAAGTTAATGGCTAAAGTAGGGAAAATATTGGAAACAAACTACGATACTTTTCTAAAAGAAACCTCCATAACTCTTAAAAAATGGCACAAAATCCCTCTTAGTCTACTAGGCCGACTAAATTTGATCAAAATGAAAATACTCCCCAAGCTACTCTATTTGTTTAGAGCTATACCATTACAACCGAACCAATTTTTTAAAAAAAAACTAGACTCTGTCTGTAGCAGCTTTATCTGGGGATATAAAAAGGCACGCAGGGCTATAAAATTTCTGACACTACCAATTTCAAGAGGGGGACTTGTTTTTCCGGACTTTCATTTATATTTTTTGGCAACCTTTTTTTCTCGAAATCGGAGCTTATTAAAGAAAGAGGCTTGCCTATTCTTTTATCAATATTTGCTAGGTACCGACTCTAACCAATTTTTACTCCGCACACACGACCCAAATTACTATAAACGGGTGAAATTTAAGACTGCTAAACATGCTATAAATATTTGGAAGAAAATTATGCACATCAGTCAGACTTCATTTTATAATACGGAACTCAGGCTATGGGACAACCCGGGTCTTCCGGGAACTTTTTCGGATGGGACTGGGTATCGTTGGATTAATTGTGGTCTTAATACACTAGGCGACATATTTGGAAATAACGGTATGGTAGATTTTGAAACCATGAAAATATTAAATGGCGTAACAAACGATATGCATTATCGATATCGCCAGCTGAGAGACTTTTTTATCAATAAAATGAAAATAACAACAATTACTCAGTCTGAAATTATAGAGTGCATATATTCCGATAAAACTAAATCACTTATAAAGTTGGGATATCAACTTTTAACCAAGGATAAATTCGAAAATACTACTAAAATTGCTACTAAATGGTCTCGCCGGCTAAATCGGGACATAAATTCAGAACAGATTAGTAAAGCTTTAACTCACATAAGTGATGTTGTGCACTCCTCCAACTTAAGACTGCAATCATATAGGACTATTACAGAATTATATTACACTCCAGAGAGAATATCTGCTTGGGCTCAAGGGAACCAAACATCAGACAAAACTAAATGTGTGAAGTGTAACACTTATGCTGCTGATATAGAACATATGCTCTATTCTTGCCCGGCGTATTCTAGCTTCTGGATGGGAATCATAAAACACCTTCAAGATAGTCAGATTAAGTTACCGGATTTATCCCCCCAACTGGTCTTACTTGATATATATGAGACTCACTGTCCCAACCAAGATCTCATAACAATCTTGTTAGCCTGTGCACGATTAACTATAGCAAGAGCTTGGATATCTAAGAACACTCCAACTGTTGCTGAGTGGCTAACATTGGTTATAGAAATCAGAACCATGGAACTTACACTCGCAAAATATAGAGGACCAAAAACTCTAGCTAGAAAGGAAAAGATTTGGAAGCAATTTTTTGAGGTATAAAAAAAAAAAAAAAAAAAAAAAAACCCGGGGTTAGTGAAGATGGATGAAGATATATGTGAACAATAATTAAATCACCATTATTTGTCTTTTGTTTACTACCTTTTTTATTACTAGGGCCGTCCGGAGGCTGTATAATTTAACCCTTGTTCTACTCTCTTCTTCTTTTTTTTTTTTATTTATTTACTCTGTTTCCCAATATCCTAACCCTTTAATTATAACCAATGTAAATTTATGCTTTCTAAAGATACTTGAAAATGTATTTATGTATTATGCTTTGCTTTTTTTCGTCTCCTGCGACAATAAAAATATTTAAAAATTAGGGATGGAAAAGATCACTTGTCTGGCTCCAGGTAGCATGAAGCCCAGCTTCATTTTTCCCATTAAGTTTCTGCAGGCTTTTTTGACACAACAGTCATGCATGTGTGCAGAGAGCTGCTTGTAATATGAACAAAAGGCCCCCAGAACAAACGGATATTGGAACGGGACAGGTAAAATGAAACATTGAAAAGAGAGAACAACCCACCCCGAAAATGCGCTCTGTAAATAGAGTCAAAAATCCAATCTGACAACACAACAATATATTATACTGGAATTATCTCCGTTTCTTTTATTTATCTAAAGTTCAGAAACATAATTTGAAAACAATGATTTAAGCATTGATAAATAAAGAAAAAGAACGGTCATACCATAAATACTCTCATACAGACTTCTCTCATACCCTACACATCATTCTCAAACATTAGAATGTATTAAAACTCTCATAAGGTCAGCATTACAGAACACCGCTCTCCAGTGACCTGTAACAAGTACCTGAAAGGGCCTGCTTGTTTCAGAGAATTACCGGTACTCTCCAGTTAAGCGTATTGCATTTCTCTTGAGAAGCGCGGGTACTCTCCTTCTCAAAATAAAAAAGTGGCAGTACTACATACCGGGTAGTACCGCCCCATTTAAAGCACTGGTTTTGGCTCAATATCTGTTTTCCGTCAACGCTCCTACTAGGTGACCCATCGACTGGGACTATGGCTGGATACCTATCTCGTGAAAATTTTAGGAAACACAAGTGTCTTGTAGACGAGTTGCTGACCTGTAGCCAATCCACCAGATTCTTTATTGGGGCCCTCATTCCCATTCTGATTGTACTTGGAACAACACCCTCTACTCTACCCCTACCCAATACTTGTAGGGTGTATTCGACCTTTTACCTCAATCATGGATCAATCTGGCTCCGCCCAAGACCAATAGGAGACTTATGCTTCAGGCGAGTACCACTTGGGGGAAGGACTACCTGAAGCCATAGATATCTCTGTCCAACACTCAGTTAACAAGGCCCTCGCCCTAGCACTGGAACCCTTCACTTGCCCACTGCAGCTCATTACCGAACGAGTTCTTCTTCCCCCTCTTCCCATTCTGGATTATCTCTTTGCCCCTGTCCTGGGCCCACAAACCCACTAACAAGAGGGAAAATGACCCCACTCTGAAAGTTTTGCCCACCTCGTTCACTCATTTGTGATGGATCACATTTACAGTACCCCCTTGTGGTCTGCACTCCCACCCACCTTTGCAGCCTCTCACTCTGACCAAAATAATGATGACACCCCCACCCTTTCCGGTACAGTCCTCCCACTCTAACTCCAACCCTGTTCACCCAAGAAACGACAGGCTGCTCTGACCCCCCTACTTTCCATAACATGTCTCATATGGATATCCTATGTTCTGATCCAGATGAGATCATCTACCCCAGACGCAGAGACTGGACCCCTTCACCGGAAGTAGCTCAATATGTGCAGACAAATCTGCACAATGAGTGCGAGGCTTTGCACAGAATGCCCTTGTCCAATATGAGAGGGCAAAATGGCAGACACCCCTGAGACGGATCCAATCATGACCACTTTCCTAAAGAAATTCTCGAAGGGCATTGACAGGGCCTGGTGGTTGTGTCAAGACTGTTTACTGGACGTTACTGGACTCTTGGCTATTTGGAAGCCAAAGAGTCTGGGACCCCATGACCCTGACGTCCTGGCTCAATCTGTCAGATCAGCGGTACCAACTGCGCGCGCTCCTCTGAGTGCAGAAAACCCATTCTAATGCGCATTGATAAGAAACTGTCAGAGTTGGCCTTGGCTTCTGTGCTAGTGGATCAACTTTGAACAAGCATAATCTGAGCCTCTGTTGTTGACATACACTGATAATTTTTCAAGCATTCACATCAAGATTTTTAAATTATATTACGGACACAAGGCTCTGCATCTCCGGACATGGCTGGAACACCAGGGCATTTTCCTTGCGGTTCAACACCTGGCAGGCTCTCCAAACGCCAGGATGGACAAACTCAGGCGAAGATGTCTAGGGGATCACGAATTGCATCTCCACCCGGAGGTGGTGCAAAGTCTCTTTCAGCAGTGGGGAGAGCCTTAGCTAGATCTTTTCGCCACCACAGAGAAGGTGCAAAGTCAGCAGTTTTGTGCACTGGTGTTTCCAAGGCGACTCCTACTTAGAAATGCTTTTTGTCTTGAGTGGAGCTCCAACCTCGTGTACGCCTTTCCGCCTATACCACTCCTGCCCAGAGCACTCAAGAAGATCGGGAACGACTGGGCCCAGGTTAATCTTGTAGGTCTGGATTGGGCACAGAGAGTCTGGTGTCCCGAGCTGTTGAGCACGACCATTGGTCCCTCGATAAGGCTGCCTCTTCGAGATGATTTTCTGTACCTGAACCTGCGCACCCTTCACATTCATGCGTGAAGATTTCACGATGACGGTTAAGAGATATTACTCTCCTCCTGAAGTATCTGATATTATTCTGGCAGTCAGGCGTTCCTTCACCAAGTCGGCATACGTCTGCCATTGGGATAAGTTTGGGACATGTTGGATTCTAAAAAACATTGACTCGCTTTCTGCATCTTTCTCTAAGGTTCTTCTGTTTGCTCTATCTTTGGCCCAACAGGGCTGTGTTCTGGGCACAGTTAAAGGTCATCCCATCAGCCATTTCGGCATTTTTGCGGTTGCTGGACCAACCCTCTTTATTCAAGTCACCTGTTGTAGCTATGTTTCTAAAGGCTTGCAGCACATTTCCCGCAGGCCATTCATCATGCCCCAGTGGGATTTAAATCTTGTTCTAACTTTCTTGATATTTGTACCTTTTGATACTCTGCATAAGTGCCCTCTTCGGCTACTGACCATCAAAACTGCCTTTCTAGTGGTCTTTACATCAGGCAGGAGGTTCAGCGAACTGTAGGCACTCTCGCCACACCCTCCCTACACCACCTTCTACCTGGACAAGCTGGTCCTCTGAACATGTGTTGCCTTCCTTCAAAATGTTGTAACTCTTTTCCAGTTAGGCCAGATCATCACACTGCCTACCTCTTTTGCTCCGCCTCACCACAAAAAGAAGAGACTCCACCGTCTGGAACAAAAAGGACATTGTCGTTTTATCTTGGTCGTACAAAAGAGTATCTACCAGATAAGGCGTTACCAAAGGTAAATAACCTGTTAAATGTGGGCGAGCCACTGAAAGCTCGAGCCAGGCTCGAGCTTGAAGCCTGGCTTACCTTGAGGTCTTGTTGGAACCCCGAGTGCATGATGAGGCAAGCGTTCATGTGCCTTCTGCCTACTTCCCTACATGTGCATGGGTGCTGCATTACAACCAAAGCTGCAGAATTTGAAAACAGGGAGCCAGGTTTGAGTCTCAGCGTTAGTTCAACATCCTGTGATTCTGGGAAAATCACTTAACCTCCCCATCCCTATGAAAAATGAAATGTGGCCTTGGGTAATGTAGGTGGTGCTATTGGAAAGTGCTCTAATACCGGAGGATCAAGTTATTTCTAAATAGAAACAGCAGGAAAATGCAGAGGTGAAAATAAAGCCTTAGAGCAAAGAAAGGGAAGTAACCATTTACTAGCTGTTTGGAACAACATTTGGTACAACGTGTGGTACAACATGAATTCAGAAAACGTGATTAATTGCAGCTTCCCCTCTTAAATTGTGCGATCTTAGGAAATATTTTATTTCGCCAAAAGTCTTTTTCCTTCATTAATGCATATGAAAGCACTTTCAAATAGGTTAGTTCAGAATGCCATTGTACAAAAACCTATTGTGTTTGATTTAATATGCTATAATGTTGCTTTATAATAATCTGGGCCTTATCGAGGGTTTATATAACAAGTGTCTTGCCTCTTGGATCACTAATAATTCATGTTTAAAAACTATCACTTAACCTTTTCCATGCTCATGACGAGCCCAGCTCGTCATGAGTCACAGTAGAGCTGTGCTCATGACGAGCTGGGCTCGTCATAACTGCCGCGGTCCGTCCACACGCAATTGATTCCCCGCCTATGAGGGTGAATTAATCAGTGGGCGGAGTCGTGACAAGCCCAGCTCGTCATGAGCACAGCTCTCCTGTGACTCATGACTAGCTGGGCTCGTCACGAGCACTGCTGCGCCGCGGCCCCTACCCTCCCTCCCGTGCCGTGGGGAATTACCCCCGCAGCGAAGGGGTTAAATAAGTATTTCTTAGGGCAGTGCTATAATGTGATGTATTCATATCAAAGCTTCTCCATGTTAAAGAAATACGCTTTTTCGGATTTTGAAGAGTTTCTATAATATTTTAAGGATGGTGTACACAAACATTTTCTGGGCTAGGCTTTTGCATGAGCTTGAAGATCCAAGCCAGACCCTTGGCTCAGCAGTAACTGTTAATTGCGATTCTCCTATTAACATGACCAGAGAATCTGGATTTCATTAAAGACACGGAGGCTAACATTATGCATTAATCCTTTAATGCCAACTCACAACAGCCGCTTACATCATAAAGGAACAATAAAGAACCAGATGACATCACGCCATCAATATAAGCCATGAGCAGGAGTAGAGCTGCGAACGAACGATGAGAAGTCTAATCAAGCTGCAACTTGGTACAAGGATGGTGAAGAGGTTGAAATCCATGGAAGGAAGTGAAGCAAAAACCGTAGAGATCCATTTATTCGAAATATCTGAAAAGAACATCAAAAATTTTAACCGTTGACATACGAGGAGAATTCAGAAAGTTAGTTATAACATTTGATGTAGGCAAACTTAAACTTTGAAAATTGAATACACATCCAAAAAACATTAAGTGTTATTAATGTCTAATTGAACGATATATCCAAAATATATACTCCATCCAAGGGAGGGAAGGGGGGATAATGTTAGAAGGGGGGATAATGTTAGCCTCCGTGTCTTTAATGAAATCCAGATTCTCTGGTCATGTTAATAGGAGAATCGCAATTTCATTACAAGACAAGGAGGCTACATTATGCATGTTGGTAGCCCTGAATAACAGCATCAGAAACATGTTCAACAGGTTTGCAGTAATGATGCGCAAAGGTAGAAGCATTAGACCAGTCTGCACACTTAAGGATAACATCCAACTTACCACCAGACCAAAAAGATTTGCTGGACATAGCACTTCTTAGAGAGTGAGCTTGAAATTTAGAAAGATCAATACCAGCAAAGTTCATAGCCAACTTAACCCACCTAGCAATAGAGCAGGATGAGATGGGTTTAAAGGGTTTGACATAGGAGACAAGAAGTTAATTTGCATCAGGTGGACGAAGGTCTTTCATTCTTGAGTCATATTCCTTCATGCAATCAACTACACAAAGTTTTTTGCAGAAAACAAAACGAGGATAAAAAATGAAAATCAGACATGGTCTTAGTTCTTCTATAGATTTCAGATTTACACCAAACATGTCATAACATCTATAAGAGATATCTAAAGCTTTGACGTCGGAAACCCTGTGACAAGAAATCAGGCATAAGAGAGAGGCAAGTTTAATTGAAAGACATTTTCTGTTAAGAAGGGAGTTATCAGGCCAGGAGCAAAAAAGGTCAAGCAAGAGTTTAACATCCCAAACAGATTGATATTTAGGCCTAGGGGGCATTTTAAGCCTGAAACTTTTAAGAACTCTACAAATGATAACGTTCTTACCTACCGTCTTACTGTTGACAAGAGAATGTCCTGCGGAAATTGCAGATCTAAAACAGTTAATAGATCTATAAGAAAGACCACTGTTGAAAAGTTCCACCAGGAAATTCACTATATTGACGATAGGAGCCTCCACGGGATCCAAGTCCCTTTCCAAGCACCAACTAGACCATTTTTTCCAGATGTTATTATATCTGTAGTGTGTTCCAGGTGCCCAAGATTCTCCAAGGAGAGTGAGAGCAGATGACGAAAGTCCAGACAATTGGTTAGATTGCCTGACACTTTCCAGGCAAGAAGGTTCAGATTCCCTGAGAGAACCAGGTGGTGATCTTCTCTGTTTGCGTTTAGAAGGAGCCCTTGAGTAGCCGGAATCAGGAAGGGAACGTCGCAAGAAAGTTCCAGAGCTCTGGGGAACCATGCTTGAGACGGCCAGAAAAGGGTTATCAGGACCAGAGCGCACTGTTCTTGTCTCACTTTCTGCAGAACCCTTTGGATCATAGCAAATGGCGGAAAGGCGTAGGGGTGGAGAGGAGCCCAAGGTTGGAGGAAAGCGTTCACGGTCAGCATCCAGCTGAAATACTGAGGGAGTTGGAAAGTCAAACGGCTTGCGAAAAGGTCCATATCGAAAGGACCCCAGAAGTGAACCAGGGAATTGAAAACGGACGTATCGAGTTTCCAATCGCTGAAATCTAGAAGGAATCTCGAGTTCCAATCCGCTGAGAGATTGGATTTCCCCGGGAGGTATTCTGCCCTCAGTGAGATCTCGTGTTCCAAACAGAACATCCAGAGTTTCTTGGCCAGGTCTGATAGGTCGACAGACCTCGTACCACCGAGACGGTTGATATAGGAGACTGCGGAAACATTGTCCATCTTCAGGAGAACGGATCTGCCCTGAAGAGAGTGTCTGAAACTCATCAAGACATACAGACCGGCCGTCAATTCTAGGAAATTTATATGGTGAGATGACTCTGAAGGGGTCCATACGCCACCAGTGTCCTGGTCGAGGAGACGTGCTCCCCAGCCGTGAAGGCTGGCGTCTGACTCTAAAACGAAGTCCGGAGTCGAACCGAAGATAGCCCTTCCATTCCAAGCGTCCAAATTGTCCAGCCACCAAGAGAGTTCCAGTCTGGCTTGTTCGTCCAGAAAAACGTGGTCTCCGTACCAAAGGCCGGATCTGAGAGCATTGGCTTTCACTCTCTGAAGAGCACGGTAGTTCAGCGGACCTGGGAAGATAGCTTGGATCGAGGAAGAAAGGAGACCGAGAAGTCTGGCTAATTCCCGGAGGGAGAGAGACTGTTGCCTTAGAGCAAACCTGATCTCTTTGCAAATTTTGGCAATTTTCTTTTTTTGGGAGTAAGAGGAGACAGCTGGAGGTGTCCACCGTGAAACCTAGGAACTCCAGAGATTTGGAGGGTAAAAGAATGGATTTTTCCCTGTTTATAATGAATCCGAGATCCTCTATGAGGTTCATGGAGGTTTGGAGATCTTCTAATATCTGTGCATGAGATTGGGACATGATAAGGATGTCGTCTAAGTAGATGATGAGACGAATACCTCTGGATCTCAGGATGGAGACGATCGTTCTCATGACCTTGGTGAAGCACCAAGGACCGGATGAAAGGCCGAATGGAAGGGCCTGAAATTGAAAGAGGCGATCGTCCCAAATAAATTGGAGAAAGGGTTGATGTTCTTTTGCCATGGGTATGGTGAAATAGGCATCTTTTAAATCCAATTTGACCAGCCAATCTTCTCGGAGGAGAAGGTCCCTTAGCAGATGGATGCCCTCCATCTTGAAATGTCGATAAACGAGGTATTTGTTTACCTCCCAAAGGTTTATTACCGGTCGCCAACCCTTGTCCTTCTTCTCGACTAAGAAGAGGGTGCTTACAAAAATTTTTGAGACCAAGGTACCTCGATTATAGCGCCCTTTTTCAACATAGAAGAGACCTCTTCTTTGACGATTTCTATGTGTTCTAAAGGAAGAACCAGAGGTTTGGGAGTAACAGATTGATGTGGGATCTGTATGAAATCTATTTTGAAACCCTGGACTGTCTCGAGAACCCAGGGGTCTTGTGTCAAGGACTCCCAAACGTGAAAGAAATGTTTGAGCCTGCCCCCGACCTTTGGAGGGGAAGAAGAAAGAGAAGTACTTACTTTGAGTAGTGTTGTTGGAAGCACCACGGGGGGAAACCTCTTCCACGTGAACCTATTCCTCTCTGTGGGTAGTATTGTCTGTTGTTGGAGGGGTAGAAGCCTCTACCGGAAGAACCTCTTCCTCTTCCTGATGAGAAGGGCCGGAAATTTCCGCGGCCGGAAGAGCGGCCCCTTCTTCCGGCCTGACCAAAAAGGTTTGTAGGAAAAACTCTTTTCATGTTCTTTTGAGCTTTGTCGAAAGCGGTAAAAGTTGCGACATATTTACCAAGCGTTTTAATAATGTCCTCTCCGAAGAGGAGGCCATTGGGCTTAGACGAAGGTTCTTTCTCGGCAAGATCGCCGAGTTTTGGATTTATTCTATTAAGGACAGTCTTCCTTCTTTCAATGTTAAGCGAGGAATTTGCGTTACTAAGGAGTACTATTGCTCTTTGGCTCCATCCCCTTATTAGATTGGTATCAAGGGGAGAGTTAGAAATGTGTGATTCTTCAGCTAAGTCGAAAATCCTAGTAAGGGGGCCTAAGAGGTCAAGAAGGCGATCCTGACAGGCTTTAAGAGCCCTTTCCAGGCCCTTCCTGGGATCTTCGCCTAATTTAAATAAGAACTTTATACGGTCGGGGTCTAGGTTAGGTGTTTGGCATACTTTATCTTCTATGTACGGTCTAGGACACTCAGACTTCATAGTGTTCCATGATTCTCTCTCGAGAGAGAGTTCCTAACCCATTTAGTCACAAACTTCGCGACGTGGTCGTGTGGATACCACCTTGAGCTGTTAGGGTGGGAGATATTGATCCGGGAGAACATTTCTCCACCTAGAGGGTCAAGGATCGCGTCCTTTGAAGAGGGGGAGGAAACTGCCTCTTAAAGAGTGTTAAGATCCAAATCGACTATGTCTTGCTCATCAAGGTCAAGGACGAATTCATCGTCGGGGTCATTGGAGAACTCGTCTTCATCAGAGCTAGGATCTACACGTGCACTGTCGATACATGTGCCGCTGGGGGCACTCGCCAAATTTGTGGCGCTAGGGACACCTAACCTGAATGTGCCGCGAGGGGCAACCTTATCTTTTGAGGCGCTAGGGCCTCCCATACCTTGTGAGGTGCTTGGACCTCCCATGTCATGCGAGGTATCATGACCTCCATCAGTGCTTAGGCAGTGTTTGGATTTTTTATGGTGCTTTGAGTGTTCAACTTCGGGCTCGCAAGTGTCAAGATTAAGCAAGGATCTTTTATTGGACATAACCTCTCTTAAGGTATCCAGCATACATGATCTCATTTCCTTTTGTAGGAAAGATTTAAAGGCGTCGCTATTATGATTTGGGGAGCTAGCCACTGTATCGTCCGATTCCATATCAGACATGGCAGGTAAGTAGGTGGATAACACCAAGTTGTTAAAAAGTAGAGAGGCTTACTTAATGAGTATCAATCCAGGAAAGGGAAAAAACCTTATTAAAGGGCTAAAAAGATGTTTAGTAATTATTCTAATTAAACAAAGTCCCCAAGTATAAATATTATATTCTAAAAGCTATAAATATTATATTCTAAATTCCCCCCTTTTTTTTTTTAAAGGAAGAAAGTTATAATGGAACCTATAGTCTTGTTTAATGTGTTTAAATAATTTCGCAGGTTAGTGGAGTCAGAAAGCTCAGAAGTGTCCAAAATACTCTCGATGTAAATAAAACGGCAGGAAACAGCTGATCGTAGTAAAGAGCGCAGTCCGTAAAGCCTCGGAGGGAAACCGACGCGCTCAAGCAACTGAACCATGCAAACGGAGGAATGAACCCTAGCAGGCATACGGCGTAGCGCCGCCGTTGCCAAGGTCCATTCCTCTTGTCCCAAATGAAGAGCTCCCGCAGGCGGGTCTCGGGAGTCCTATGTTGTGCGCTTTTAGAATATCGTCACAAAAAAACAAGGAGATAATTCGGGATCCTGCTGAAAGGTGCGATGGGACAGAAATACAGCCATAAATGGAGGAGGAGGAGGCACATGTAATGCCAATAAACAGTGGAAACCCTCAAGAACTCCTAACGGTAAGGGAAGGAGGACAGAGGGGCACAAGAGATCGACAACCATAAATTGGAAGTCGAGGGAGGGGGCGGAAAAAGCGAGTTACACAGCGCTTTCTGATTAAAAGGTGTTATACCTTGTTAATATATATAGGTATATTGTTAACAAATAGGTACCATATAACATTTAGTAAATTCGAGTAAAATAACATGTACATAATAACAATAATGAAAGATTGAAGAGTAGTACTTATCTGTTGTGAGCCGCATGTAAAAGAGGCAGCTCTACTCCTGCTCATGGCTTATATTGATGGCGTGATGTTATCTGGATCTTTATTGTTCCTTTATGATGTAAGCGGCTGTTGTGAGTTGGCATTAAAGGATTAATGCATAATGTAGCCTCCTTGTCTTGTAATTAAATTTGTTGGCTCACCCACCTCTATAACTTGTTCACTAACACCCTTAGAAGCAGTGCTGTATATAGGCCGGTACTCACAGGTACGGAGTACCGGCACTTCTCAGAGTTCTCCCCTAGATTGCCGAACTTCTCCTTGTGCTAGGAGAGTACCGTTATTCCTAGTGATAGCTGGGATCAGGCTTTGAGTGGAGTGTGTCACTGAGGCGCCTCGACAGTCAATGGTGAGTGTATTCCGGTGCTAAATGGCTGCTACAGTATAACGGACAGTGTGATAGGAATGAAATGTGGACCGATGGCTAGAGCTCCCAACATTGGAACTCATGGCCTGTCAGTTAGATTATAACTAAGGCTGCAGAAGCAGCAAGCTAGCACTGGAATATACCCGCCATTGACTGCCATAGTGCCTAAAGTACTTTGGCGCAAGTTGTTCTACATGAAAGCATACCTTTTTGTCGTAATGGCATGGGGAGGTCAAATTCCGTTGATGGTTCAACATCCTGTGATTCTGGGCAAATCACTTAATTTCCTTGTGCCATAATAATAAAAAAATAGTATGCCTTCATGTAAAACGTCCGCTTCTTATGTAGAGTGTTTTAATGCCCGTGGGCCAAGTTTGCGCTATGTAAAACTTAAAAAAAAAATACAATTTACGCACATATGAGCCAAACTTGGCCAAAGAGCATTAGGGCACTTTGCATGTCTGGCCACACAATACTTGGCATGAACATTTGGAATTTGGTTGTGTTGTGAGAGTGGCCAGGGTGAACCAAGAGGCAGTGAGCTGAGGCACAACATACATAAGGGAACCTCCAGCCGCATGTATGAAAAAAGTATTGAGTGTTCCAGCACGTGTGTGTATGTGCTCACCCATGCTGTCACGGATCCACATACAGTGACAGACCTGGAAGAGACAAGCCAGCAGTTACTCTCTCATGCTCCATTTCAGTAGGCTGGGGCGCCCCTGCGGTGCCACTAACTGCCTGCCACCCTTGAAGTCTATTTTTATACAAAAACTGTTTGCAGATACTAGGTGTCTGGGTTAGGGGGAGCAGTTCGATTTCTAAGTGTTTTGTGTGTGTGAGAGACTGTTTACATGCATGTTCGAAAGAGTGCAGGGTCGGGTGTTTGCTTTCCATTCCTGCTGGCAAGAAAGCTCAGTTGATCTCCTTTCAGTTAAGATCAAATGAGGTCAAATGTATTGATCATTAGAGCCTTGAGAAACATTAAGGCAATAACGAAATGGACTTGTCTTAAAAATGATTGAATGATTACTGTTTTAATATGCTTTGGTTTTCACATACTCTGCAAAATGTCATTTTAGCAAACTAGACCCGAGGGCATCAGAGCACTTTACATGAGCACCAGTTGTGTTACAGACGGACACATTCATATTTGTTCAGCACGGGGAGATTACGTGATTTGCCCAGAAACACAGGATGCTGAGCATCCCTGCCAAGACTCCAACCCGGTTCCCCAGCTTCGAGGTTGGCCGCCCTAGCCTTTAGGCCACATCTTCTCCCCAATTAAAAATGATTGCAACTAAGCAACATGTTTTCTATATAAGAGACACATGGATCTGTAAAATGCAAATAAATAATTGGTGCTATCTTTCAGTCTAATCACAGTGATGTGAGCAGCTCTGCACAGGACACATATGCACCTTCTTCTGAACTAAAAAAACAGAAACTGGCACTACGGCAATTAGAGAGACAATGGCGCTCCAACTACTGCCATGGGAAAAAACGACTCTATATAGAAGCCAGGAAAGAATACAAAAAAAATTCTACTAGCTAAAACTAGTTATTTTTCAACACGTATCTTCAATTCAAATAAAAACTCTTAAGAGATCTTCAATATAGTTAACACCTTGGCTGCTATGGATTTTCCCCTCCTGTGCTGCAAATGCATATTTACCATTGTTCATGACGAGCTCAGCTCGTCATGAGCACACGATCAGTGTACTGCATGACGAGCTGAGCTCGTCATGAGCAGCGAAGGGGTTAATGAACTATCTAATCCTGAAAGAATTCTACTAAAAGCATTGCCCTCCCAAGCCCTATGTAATTCCCTTAATGATTATTTCATTGACAAAATTACTGCTATTAAGGCTAAAATTCCTAAGCATATGAGTACGTCTAGAGCCCCTGATTTTCCACCAAATAACAGCACTCTTAGTAACTTTCCTACCATCAATATGGAAACCTTCAAGGAACTTCTGTTGAAGGTTAAATCGGGATCACCCTTGGACTGTTGTCCTTCACACATACTTAGAGACTGTTTTACAGCATTCCCAGGACCTGTACTCTCGCTGTTAAATGAGTCCTTAGCTTCTGGTCAAGTGCCCATAGCCTTTAAGAAAGCGGTAGTGGTACCTCTTTTGTAGAAACCAGGAGCTGATTCTACGCTTCCCTCTAACTACTGTCCGATCTCCCTGCTCCCATTCTTGGCAAAACTATTAGAGACACATGTGGCCAAATGTTTGTCCAACTTCCTGGAGGAGTCCAAATATTTGGATCCCCAACAGGCAGGGTTTCGCCCTGCCCATTCCACCAAAACTGTCATTCTTGCTGTATTGGATACTCTTCGGGATCATATTGATAAAGGGGCTCCCCGGGCTTTGGTACTGCTGGATCTCTCTGCCGCTTTTGACACGGTCAACCATGTCACCCTGGCCGACCGTGTCAAACTCGCTGGCATTGAAGGCATCGCAGCTTGTTGGTTCACCTCTTTTCTTGATGATCGCTCTCAGGCTGTTCGACAAGGGAACTTTCTTGCTCCTTCACGTAAAATCAAATGTGGAGTCCCACAGGGTTCAGCGCTCTCCCCACATTTGTTTAATATCTATATGGCTCCACTAATTCGTTCCCTGAGAGAAAGAATGGTGACAGTTTTTAATTATGCAGATGACCTACAGCTGGTCTTTAAAATCGAAGGATCTCATAGTTCAGTTGCGGACTTCCAAGCTACAATGCTGTTCATACAACAGTGGATGGATTGTAACCATCTCAAACTAAATCCAGGAAAAACAGAAATGTTCTTGATCGGAGATAGCCATGAGCTCTGGGGCACTCAATATTGGCCAGCAGAGCTGGGCTCACCTCCCTCATCGTCCTTTTTGGCCAAGACCTTGAGAGTCTCTATCAATAACAAGCTCACGTTAAAATCTCAAGTGGGTGCGGTTGTCTCCAAATCTTTTTTCCAGCTACGTAAGAGCAGGAAAATTCATCGCTTCTTTACCCATGATGCCTTGATTCAAATTATAGTGGCAACTGTCCTGTCCCACCTAGACTATGCCACTCGGTATATCTGGGCATGCCACTATATCTGTTTAAACGACTGCAACTGGTCCAAAACAATGCAGCTAGGCTGGTCCATCGACAGCCACGTTGGCATTCAGCTACACCCCTGCTAAAGAAATTGCATTGGCTTCCCATCATCCAGCGATGTGCCTTTAAGACAGGATGTCTTGTCTTTAAGGTTTTGCATGGCAGTAGCCCTGCATTTATCAATAAGCTGATATCTAGACATACCCCTGTCCGCAATCTCCGTTCTACCCACCTCTCACTCCTTACCATCCCGAGATTTAACCGAGTTCGTCAAGGAGGTTGTACATTTGCAGTCCTCGCCCCCAAACTCTGGAACTCTTTTCCACAGGAAATCCGATCTAACAAGGACCTTTTGCAAATCAGGAAATCTCTTAAGATCTGGTTATTCCAGCAAGCATACAACTGAATCAACTCTGGTTAGCTAGTGAGCCTATCAGCGCCATGAAGCCAAACGGCATACGTGCACTTTATAAATGACCATTAACATTAACCTCCAATTTCAGAGTATGGATAATATTTCTTCAGTGCAGCATTATGTACAGAATATTTGATATATATAAACCCATCAATACACAGACGATAGTGATATTCACACAAAATGATGGTACTTAATTTGTCAGCCTCCAGTGGATGAAAGTCTGAAACTACAATTCTGTCACATACAGAGATCTCCGAATCGGGTTACTCCGCTTATGAAGCATCATCTTCGCAGCCTAATGATGCAGACGGCCACAGTCCAAGGGTCTAAGATGTGGATGTGGGAAATAAAAGCTACTCAGTACTAGTGTTGGGTGGGGAAAGGAAAGGGTACTGGTAGACTGTGACAGAACCTCATTTTTAGGTCGAGCGACCTATCTCAATGCGCATGCGCATTGAGCGGGAGCGAGATATATAGGGGCTTAAATAAGCTTTACCTAGACTGGCGATTGACTGGCGATTTGATGCTGTGCCCGTGCGCTTTTAGGTCAATGCGCAAGCGTATTGACCTAAAATGCGCGTGCACATCATCAAATCGCCAGTCAATCACCAGCAGCACTCCTTCCACACCTTTGAAGTGAAGCTTAGCTTCACTTCAAAGGCCCCTGCTACTTCACACCCTCATGCCGCTCTCCCCGCTCCGCCCCCTCCCGCCGTGTCTCATTTCTACTCCCCCCTCCCCACAGCAATGCCCTCCGTCTTGTTTCATCTGCCAGCACTGGATCACTCTGCCCCTCACCGCTGGTTCTCACCCGTCTTGCTCCTCAGCCCTCGCTACCGATCCCCCTCCCCGAACGCACTCTCCATTCTCTGCCCACAACCAGCTGTAACGTTGAACCCGACTCCGCCGTCGATCTTGCTCCCGCCTATCTCTCACCCTCCCCGGCACCGACTTCAATCTCCCTTTCCCCTTCACCACTGACCCCCTCCCCACCCCCCTTGAGCACGGGTTCAGACTGTAGCCTTTCCTTTCTCCGGTAATGGTATTTTCTCCTCTCAATTTTTTTGCACTTACTTTGATTTTTTTTCTCTCGCCCTGTTCTTCGATTACCTCCCCCATCCTCCAGCACCGCCCCCCTCCCACGCCCGTCATCCAGGAGTAGCTTGCTGTTTTTTCTCTCTTCCACATCTCCAACACCTCTATTCCCCCATCTGCCACTCTCTCCAGCAACGCACTCTCCATTCTCTGCCCACAATCAGCTGTAACGTTGAACCCGACTCCGTCGTCGATCTTGCTCCCGCCTATCTCTCACCCTCCCCGGCACCGACTTCAATCTCCCTTTCCCCTTCACCACTGACCCCCCTCCCCACCCCCCTTGAGCACGGGTTCAGACTGTAGCCTTTCCTTTCTCCGGTAATGGTATTTTCTCCTCTCAATTTTTTTGCACTTACTTTGATTTTTTTTCTCTCGCCCTGTTCTTCGATTACCTCCCCCCATCCTCCAGCACCGCCCCCCTCCCACGCCCCTCATCCAGGAGTAGCTTGCTGTTTTTTCTCTCTTCCACATCTCCAACACCTCTATTCCCCCTCCTGCCACTCTCTCCAGCACTAGCTCGCACTCCTTCACCCACCCAATCCCCTCTGTCACCACATCTCCAGCCCCCCTCACCCCGACCAGCACCTTGAGCACTGAGTCTCTCTCCAGCACGTATACTCTGCGCACCCTGCACTGCTCTAGCTTACCCTTTCTTCTCTTTTGAACAAATTGGCCACATGCCGCCCCCGTCTCCCCTCAATCACTGTCAGTTGTTTTCGTCCAGATCCCGGTACTGAACGATGTCATTGATGACCCGCAGGGTGGGGAGGAGACTGACAAAATGCTGCAACTCCGGGCCGAATTATCCGACAGCGCTATTATGTGGCTTTGAAAAGCAAATGATATGGTACATTGTGAATGAAACAAATTATGCGCCACCTTTTCACATTATTGTGCAGTTATTTAGAAACTTTTATACATTGATGCAAAATAGACCTCAATGATCCACCACATCCACCACCACCACATCCACCACCACATCCACCATCACATCCACCGCCACTACATCCACCACCACCACCACCCCATCCACCACCACCACCGCATCCACCATCACCACATCCATCGCACCCACCACCACCACATCCACCGCATGCACCACCACATCCACCATCACATCCACCGCCACTACATCCACCACCCCATCCACCACCACCACCACCCCATCCACCACCACATCCATCGCACCCACCACCACCACCTCCACCACATCCACCACCACCACCACCACATCCACCCCCACATCCACCACCACCACCACCACATCCACCATCACCACCACCACCACCACATCCACCACCACCATATCCCCCAGATCCACCACCAGCATATCTATATGTGTGTGTGTGTGGCTCTGTGTGTGTGTGTAGGTGCAAATGCAATGTTCTTGGATTTTCGTCACAATAAAATACACTGAACATAATCTTCACAAAATTTATTTACAAACGTTCAAGCTATTGCCATTATAAATTACAATTTTTTTATTTAAGTATTAACTATTTACAAAATTAAAAGCCATTGTTATTTGTAATATCAATACATGTAAGTCACGTAAATACAACACACATGGCATTACAAATGCTATAGGTGTCACATTTGCGAAAGTTAAAACTATTGACATTGTAACTGACAAAGCTATTAAATTTGCTATTTTCAAAACCAACACATAAATAAAAAAAAGTGTCATTTACAATACCAATCGCTCAAACTTTCCTAATGCGAGACCTATTGCATTTCCAATGTTTGTTCTAAATGAGGCTAAAACACAAGATTGGTGTCATTAGGCAACTAGGATTAGAATGTGGGTGTCCTGGGGGCAAGTTTACCATCACCGACGAGACTTCATCCTTACTGCAACGTTCTTGATCGTTTTGTAGTGCTGGATGTTTGTATGGTACCATTTCAAAAACGATACCATTTGTTTGCAAATTTAGTAAAATACACTACTTGCCTTAAGGATCAGCACCCTCCAAAAGACACCAAGAAAATGCTGATATTGTTAAATACCCGCCTCGAGGATGCTCTCCTACTGGACCCTTAGGGCCCACGACCTATCAATTTGGTGAGTACCGGCACTACTTTTCTTTCCATTTGAAGCACTGCTTAGTATTCCACGATAGAGTTAAAACTTTCAACATCCGATGATTCAAAATTCTAACTTTGTGCAGCTGTTTATATTGGTGCCTAACCTATTGCGCTGTTTTCCCAGGATTGGAGCATGCCAGCTTGTGATGTGACTCTTGCATTTCACAATATAATCTCTGCCACCAAAGCATAAACCCAGAGATAAATTGCTTACAATACAGTCATTTGGCCTTAACGCCACGTGTATTGAGTGCCTTGTAGAAGGCACACGATATCACTCACTTTGCCAGTTTCCACAGTCTCAAGTGGACGAATTCTCACAGTACCCAAGGATTTCCTGGAGTACTATAAAATGGGGGGGGGGGGCTACAAGCAAGCGGGGTCTTCTGTCAGCTCCCCCATCCGGTGCAGAAGGGTCGGGGGCGTTTCACCTTCTAATCTCAACAGCTAATTTAGGTAAAGAAGGCAGCAGCAGCAGTAGTTTTATTAATAGCTTCCTTCCCCTTGGAGGCAAAACAGGTGCAGGCAGAGCGCGCGTGCTCCAGCGGCTGACGTGCAGGGGTGTTGCCGGGGGTGGGGGCGGACGTGCGGTGACATCAGGCGGGGGGCTGGGCCAGGAGCGCGGGGAGTATAAATGTTGGGGTCCGGCGCCCTTTTTTTGAATGAAATAGTAAAGAGCTGCTGAAGGAGCTTCTAAGCTGGAGACGAGGCCAGAACCGAGCGCTGCCATGAAGTACATCATAGGGATCGGAGGGTGAGTGCTGCCGCGGTGTGTGTGTGTGTAGATTTAAATATATATGCATTTACATTGAGTGAGAAAGAAGGGATTATATGTAGGCATGTATTTAAAGAGCAAGTGAAACTCACTATTGTCAGCATCCCGCTCCGATTAGTGTCTTAATCAAAGAACCCCTAGAGCAGTTTTCTTAAAACGTGAATGCTGCGCCCCTCAAGTAAATAAATAAAAGTCATCGGGACCCCTCAGATATTTTACAATTGTCATATTTAGCTGGCAATTTTGAAATGTCTCGACTTTTTAAACACAAGACCTATTAAACAGTGCAGTTAAATTCTGTGACCATTTTGCTCAGCTATTTTGCCCAGCTAGGATATAAATGACAAAAGAATTCATTGATGGCCCAATAGAGCGATTAGTGCTGCTTATTTTACCCCACCACCTAAAAACAAAGCACTGCTACCAGCTTAATGCTTCTTTTGACCACAGCCTGGCGCCCCCCCATCACTTGAGGCCCCCACCCAGTTTGAATACCCCTGCCCTAGAGTATGGGCACTAGTTAGACAAGAGCAACAGCTTCGAGAGGGCGCCACAAACTAAACTTAAGGGATCCAACTGGTCAGTGGTTGGAAACTCTGGGTAACACCTGGCTTCGTGAAGTTTGGAGACTTGGGGCAGTAAAGGGGGGGGGGGGGGGGGTGCTGCTGTTGGTGGTCCGCGGTGGGGGAGGGGGCATTGTATATATTAAAGAGCTCGGGGATCCAAGGACTCGAGTTTCAAGGGAGTCCCAGATGGCGCGAGCTTCGTGGACTTTTGTTGTTTCGTTATTTATCATAAGGGTGTTCATAACATAACCCAACGTTGAGGAAAGTCAGCCCCTCTACCGGCGCTATTGCTGCCTCTCCATCCCTACCCATGAACTTGTCTAAGGCGGTTATCTCGGTGACCTCTTCAAACCTGTCTGACCCCTGACCGACCGTCCCCTCACGTGCCGCCCACCTGTCAGCCCGCGCGCGCGGCCGCCGCTCCCTCCTCCCGGCCGCCGCTCCCTCCTCCCGGCCGTTGCCGCTTTTTTGGCGCGCGCTTCCCTCGTCCGGCTGACGTGCTATTTAAAGGGTGCGAGTGAGCGAGCGCGCGCCAGCCGGGTCACTGTTCCGCTGCGACACCTCGCGCCGTCCTAGCGGCTGTCGCATTCACTGCAGGGGCTCGTGCGCGCGCCGCAGTGACTTGGTTTCCGAGGGGAGCGGGAAATTTAAAAGCGCGGGTTTCCGGTGTTGCTGCCTGCCTCCCCAGCAGCCTTAGATTTCTAGTCCGGAATCTCTAACTGCGCTTATAAATTACAACAATTAAACTGCTATCATTCTGGCTTTACTTATTTTTCGCTGAAATAGTGTATTTATTGTTTTTGACACTACGTGTTCTTCCTGCGCTACCAATAACGCCATTTTAGTTTTTAATACAACAACTCTTTTATTATACAGCTTTGTAATAATGTTCTCATTTTTTTCGTAGTTTTAGGTTATAGTCGTAACCTAGCAAGGAAGTATTGTATTGGTGTCAAATATTACGTATGTGTGTAGTGTAAATCGCTGTTCATTTTTTTTCTCTTGTATTTTGCTTACACTTAAACCTTTTACAAATTAATTTTTAGGAAAGTTCATCGCGAAAGATGGCACGTTTTGCGACCAGCTGTAGTTTTATCACTATCAAACTTTTTTTCATATTCACTAAAATACCAGTACAGCATCAAACATTGAATTAAATGTAGTGCTGTATTTTGAATTTATTCGGTGTTATAGTATCACAAAGTGAGTTTTCTAATATGACGCCCACATTGGAATTCTCCCAAGGTGAAGCCTCGTAGACTGAAAATATATATTCATATTATGACAGTACAATATGATTTTTTTCTCCCCTACTAAACATAAAAAAATATCCCTCTCACAAGGATCTTTGAGGTTACAGAAGTAGCCCCCCCCCTGCATAGCAACAATGCACTCTACACATACTCCTTTAATGTAGTGCTTTACGAAAGATCTATAACAGAATATACGAAGGCACATCTTTGTTCGCAACATTCTGTTTGTATACAATGTGAAGGAGAACTTGTGATGCCTGCATTTGAAATGTAAACTCTAATTTAACCTAAAATGGCATTGCTTCTAACAGTAAGATTTTTTTTGTCAGAGGCACTGAGAAATATTTCTGATTACATTTATTTTATTCCCTTTTCTGCTAGTGTGACCAATGGTGGGAAGACCACTCTGACCAACAGGCTTGTTAAAAACTTGCCAAACTGTTGTGTTGTGCATCAGGATGATTTTTACAAGGTAAGATTGGATACTTGAACTGTTAATTACTGCTCATAAATGTAGTTGTACATCTTTGAAGGTTTGTTCTGTAGTTAAAGTAGAAGTCTAATGTGATAAATGTCATTTCTTCCATAAAATGAGAATGTTATCCTGTAATGAACAATGTATAACGAGCACTGCTGCCAAGTGGGCCTTTCTTGTGACACCTCAGCCTGGCACTTATGCATGTTTTTGAGAAATGAATTACCAAAACAGACATGATGCCATGTAAAGGTGTGCTATTCATTGTGTAGCAGTGGCACTTGGCAGTAATGCATCAGTACAGATTTTCTGTTTTTTGGTGACAGAATGTGCTTCTTTTATGTTTGGTTTTGGGGCAGGGTTTAGGCTTGTTTTACTTATTGACCGAATTACTTCTTTCTTGCCAGTCCTGTATTTACGCCCACCCACCATGGGGCTTCTACAATGCTGGTTCCAGCTTAGTATTGTAATGGATTGAGTGGCCTTACTGTAACTGGAAGGCCCAAGACCTTACATGAAATACACGAAAACGTTTAAACACTTTGTTTAGCGCATAACTGGTCTAAAAAAATGGGGTGGGGGCTGCCTGTCTCAGTTAAGAATCTCCTTGTAGATTAAGGGATCTGACAAGAGGCAGAATTTGGTGATGTTGGTTCTGCATTTTTGTATCATTGGTAGTAAAATGAGATATACATATATTGAGAAATAGTGTTGCCTTTTTCAATACGTTTTACAGCCCTTTTGCATCGTAGTTTCTAGAGACATAGCTTGACTACTTAAAATGAACTTCAGATCTTAATGGAGTTTCAGAATGAATTTAGAGAACCTGTTAGCATGGCCAGTTTCGAGTTGTGCTTGGACAGGCTTGTGTTTACAAAGTTGACAACAATAATTACCTCACCAAGGTTAATTACCCTTTTAAAGTGCTGTGGTGCTAAAGCCATGCACATCCTTCACTTGATAGCAGATGGCTGTCAGCCAGGCTCCCCTTTATAGATATCCTCGTTTGCAGTCACAAGGTGCCTTTTAGGTGTCAATGTGGATGCAAACTCATGGAGCATCTTCTCGTGGTTTACTTTGAACTTTCATCATTTAATAGTTAAACAAAACTTCCTGAGCTATATTTAGATTATTTTAGCTCATGAGAAGGAACAACACTTTTAAGATACATCAAATGTATCTGCAGGGCATCCTCTGGTTTTGGCTCTGGGCAGCTGACATTTTTGTTTGCCAGACTTTATCCCCTTAAGGCCTGTGGTTTTATCACTGAAGTCAGACAGACTGGCCAATAGCCTGCCCTAGACATAGCCCTAGTGGCTCTGTTCCTTTATATTTGTTTTTTTGCTACCTGTAACATTGGCCAACATACTGCTGGTGGCTTGAAAGGCTTGGATGATTACTCAGAATTAAAAGCTGAGCTGGCTGCATTTTTAGATTTTTGGAGTGGGAGATCATCTTGTTGCCCAGAAAAGTATGAATGTTGAGGTGGCATAAAAATCCTAAAATTAGCCCTGGTGAGGCTGCAACTGTTGTAATAAAAAAAAATGAATACATTGTAAGCATTCCTCATCGTCTGTCGTAAAAAATAAATTACTCATTTGACACCGAATTTATTGGCAACTCTAACTATTCTTAGAATACCTGCTCTTCTGGTCATGTTAACGACAACTGTCACTTAACCCTGCCCCAGTAATGTGGTGCGACTATAACATTTCCTGTAAAGTCTGGTGTCTGCTCTTGAACTGACATGCAGCTTTGTATAAAATTTTATACAGCCAGCTTCTTGGGTGGCAAGGCTACCCCATGAGCTCGCGGTATAAATGTGCATTACAAACAGTGGAAATGTGGTGTGGGTTTTGTTAAGTGCACACTTACTGTCGTAGATCACGGTCAGGTAGTGATCAGATCTACAGATGACCCTGCGTTTGCAGCAATGTTTTATTGCTCACTATATTTCAGCCACAAGATCAGATAGAAGTCGGGGAAGACGGCTTTAAACAGTGGGATGGTAAGCTCGGTGCTCCCTGTAGGAAGCAGTAATGTATATCATAAGTACTCTTTTTATTTATATTCTCATTAATGCTATACTAATGTTAACTCTATACTCTGCTATAAATTGATAGTCTTATTTCTGCATTCTTTATCTCTTTACTATTTCTATTCTCTGCTTGCTGGTGTGTCCCCTAGTAATTGTATCCATTCCTCTTTTCCCCTGGCAGCGATAACGTCTATAGACATGGAGGCCATGGTAAACACGGTGAAGGCGTGGATTGAGAATCCCACAAAGTTTGCTCGGTCTCATGGCGTGCCTGTCTCGCCAGATGCTGGTCTGGTGGGGTCTGAAGATGTCCATGTCTTAATTGTTGAAGGCTTCCTGCTCTACAACTACAAGTAACTTGCTGCATTAGTTATTTTGTTAGCTCTCTCCATTTTCCTCCTTTTGTATCAATATTAATTTCTATACTGTTCAAAGATTAGTGGCTCCCAATGACTAGTATTGTGCTACATTTATGACTTCGCTATTTCTCTAACTGCTGCTTTGTACTATTTCAGTGGGGCACGTGTCTTTTTATACTTAACTACTTTTTGGTCATCAAGCAGCAAAAATGACATTGACTATGTAAATTGCTCAGTCTTTGTCAATAGCTTTGTGAACAGCTCTGCATTGGCAGAGTGGAGTTTTTATTGGGTTACACCATGAAATCACTAGGGCTAATGATTTTGTTTGTCCCTAGGCCATTCATTGACCTCTGTACCCGGAAGTATTATCTAGCCGTTCCATATGAGGAGTGCAAGAGGCGAAGGAGGTAAGTGTATCTCAAGGCACCTGCCAGCCACTCGAAGTTCCAATTGGTTGCGGTTGATGCTAAAGCACCTTTTCGCTGGGTTTAGTCCATTACCAAGTAGGCTATGTATGGTATTCCATATCTAATCACTCCCCTAGGAGCTTAACCAACTTGAGGTTCAAAAACAGTAAGGCCGAATTAATACTCGGTTCGCTATTTTAAAGGACTTTTTCTTCATGGTTAAATGTGCCCTGAGGGATTGTCTGCGTAGCATTTAGCAAAGTATTTTAGAGCCAAAAGCTTGATTGAATTTTCATTCCACTAATTTAATTTCCCAACAGTACAAGGAGCTACGAAGTACCTGACCCACCTGGGCTGTTCGACGGCCATGTTTGGCCCATGTATCTGAAGCACAGACGAGAAATGGAAGAGAGTGGAGTGGATGTTGGTAAGTTTGGTCAAAGGGCACTTTTGCACCTAAGAGCAAACCTTGTTCTGGTTCTCCCTCCTCACAATCTGGCCGCATCCTAACAGATGTCCACTGACGCACCTAACCTCCACAGACGAATTAAGATACATTTTAGACTGTGATTCACGTTGGGAAAACGGTAGAAAGAATGGTAGAACGTGGCTTTGTCGGTGCGGACAGGATGGCATGAGGCATTTTTCCTCCTGACTATAATTGAACCATGTTATGGGATTAAATTTGACTTGTCTGTTAGTACTCAACAACCATGTTATGTTAGTTGCATTTGTAGAGCGCACAGTTACCCTTGGGTGTCCAGGCGCTAGCACTGGTTGCTGGGGGAAAAGAATGTATGCTACTGTGCAAAGAGCCAGGTCTTTAACCCTTTCCTAAAGGAGAGGAGATCCGGGGCACTCCTGAGGTGGAGGGGAAGCTCGTTCCAAGCTCTGGAGGCACAGTTAATGAAACTCCTACCTCCCCAGTTGACTCTTGTAGATGGGGGGACTTGAACGTATTTGGATCCTGAGGAGCGTAGCGTTCTCCCCGGGACATACCAGAGGAATTTACACCTAAGGAAGTCGGGTCCTGCTCCATTGAAGGCTTTAAACACAATACAGAGTGCCTTGAAGCGAACTCTTTGTTTAACCGGGAGCCAGCCATGTTGTGAAAAGTTTGAGTTTATGGAAATTGTGTGCATTGACCGTAGTTGAATTCTGCCACTGACGTCAGAACCCTACTGACACTTGGTTGTCCTGTTTGGGGCGGGGGGGGGGGGTGGTGTGTGTAATACCTGGCCATGACCTCCCACCCAAAGACTTGTTCAGATGCAAACTTTACATTAATAGGGTCTCTGACCGCTTTAACAAAGGACTTGAACAACTGTGCTTTGATTATCTCTTTGGAGTGGACTTGAGATTAATAACTGGCTATACTGCAGCTTCTAGAAGTCCTATATTGCAAAAAAAAACACTTCCTGGTCGGACATCTTTAGTGTATCACTGGTGGAATTGTGTTTACTGCATTCACATAGTGGCCTGTGTACTAACCTGAGGTGTATCTTTTGCACTTTATTTCAGCTTGGGTTGATGGTTTGAAGACCAGGGAAGATCTGTATAATCAAGTGTACGAAGAAATCCAAAACCAACTCTTAAACGGCCAGAACCAGCTGTTAAATGGCTCCTAGGGTAAATATGCAACTTTAGAGTCTACTGGGAAGGGCTGCATGTTGATGCTCTGGGAAGGTCTCAGAAATTACTAACTTGTGTTTCTCTCGTTACAGGGTTTGGACTACTTGATTGTACAGAAGCTGTAAATAGATGCGCCGTCATGTGGTTAATATCTAATTTTAAGACTGTATATATTTGTACTATGGGCCGCATTTTAATGTGAATCTGCAGTGAAGAGGGCACATGGTGCACTGTTATAATAATATTTATTTATAACTGCACATTTCGTCGTGTGCTTTGAAGGATGCACACCTGAATAAATCATCGTCTTTTGGGTGGGTGGGGGAAGGAAATGTTTTTTATACTAAAGCTAATAAACACAATGGCCTTTCTTATTTTCTTTCTCATTTAAAAAAAAAAGGGGTCTTTCATGAGCTGCTTGCTTGTGTTACTGTTCCGTTGCAGGTTTCTCTTTTCATTATAACAGTGGGCTAAACCCAGGGTGCCAACATGACATGGTGTTGTGTTAAGCTAAAGGCTTGTCTGTTGGGATGTGTGAAAATGCAGGATATGCAAGAGTGATGACAGAGCAACAGACCAGAACATCGGACGTCAAATGCCGAGCTTCTTAACCCCTTCCATGCTCATGACGAGCTCAGCTCGACATGAACAATGGGAATCAATGAGTGCCAGCGCTGAGGGGGAAATGCTGTAGCATTGATGGTGTTAAATGTCTCCCCTTTTGAATGTTATGAGCAGGAGTAAAGAAAGGCATACGTGTTGACAGCGCCCCTGCAAACTGTCTTTCCCTGGCTTGATGCGTAATATCTGCAAATGCAGAATATACAAACCTGGATGGGTAGCTGAGCCCTACACTGATATCTGATTAGTGCAAACTGCCACTGATGGGTATCTTGTGAGACAACACACCTCCAGGGGTCCACCATGCACCTTTAACAATGACACTAAATATCATATTACACTATAGATCATTCCTGCCATGGTGTTGCATTTATGAACAAATGTCGTTTAGCTTGATCTTGGGCACTAGGATTTAAGTCTGCACAGTGAGCATACCCGCTATGGCAATTACTTCCTCTCATTATTTGCAGGTGTGATAGTACGCACTGCTCGTGAATCTGCTCCCTGCTTTTTTTCCTGCCATCTCGTAGTATTTGTAGGTGCAAACCTCCAGGTACCTGATCAAAGCAGGACACAGATTATGCACTGAAACTAGCTCAAGTTTCCCTATTTATTATACGTAGGGTATGTTGTAGTTGATGGAAGACATCTTAACATGTTTATAGTAAGGTAACTTTCATATCATCACAGTAACAAGACACAACTTCGTGCAGAAGGGTCATAACTACTGCTCACCGCTGAAGCGCTGCTGGCCAATGTGGCATTCAGATTGCTTTTCATTTATTCGGTAGCTCGTCAAGAAAGGAAGACTTAAAGTCAGGGGATAGCAACAATGCTACTTTAACTACATAAAAGAAGCTTCACAAGAAGGTCAAGTCAAAATACCCCTTTTCAAGTGGTGAGAGCAGGTAAAGACTTAGGCCCAGATGTAGGTAATAGCAATTTACCGAATGGTAAATACCGAATTTTACAGATTTGGTATTTACAATTCGGTAATTGCTATGTAGGTAAATAATTCGGTAATTACCGAATCTGTATCTGCCATTGATTCCTATGGGCCTTGAAGCCCATAGGATTCAATAGCAAATACCGATTCGGTAATTAACGAATCTGTAAAATTACCGATTTTACAAGGGGGACAGGGTGTCACTTTGACACCCTGTTGCACCCCTGTTTCGGGATTGTGTGCCATGTGACACATACATGCCACATGGCACAGGTGTACATGCACAGATGTGCATGTACACTGGAATTCGTTATATACCATGGAATAGTATTCCATGGTAAATAATGATTTGGTAAGGGCCTGTGGCACTGATTACAGTGCCACCTACATATTGATTTACAGAATCTGTAAATTGACAGATTCGGTATTTTGCCGATTCTGTAAATTTACCGAATCGGTGAATATACCGATTCTGTAAATAACATGCCCCCTACATGTCAATTCCCAAATACCGGTCGGTAACGGCCGAAATCGGCCATTACCGACCGGTAATTGGCAAGTTACATCTGGCCCTTAGTGGCTGGTGGCATTGAAGACCCTGGTTGGCCGCCCTGTAGTTTTCAGCACTTTAAAAAATACCACATAGCTGTTCTTGGTAAACAGATCAGGTAGGCCACTGGAAAGTACAACAAATAGATGCTTCCTTCAGTGTATAGGTATTTTAGGGGTGCTCCAGCCGCAGTTTGATCCACTCCTCATTTATAAACTGGTGCTCCGTGAGACCCTCAACTTGGACATAGGCAGCGAACCGACAGCATGTAATTTTAATGCCACAACTAGGTCAGTTTTTATCTGAACGTGCACTGCATCACAACAGACCAGCATATGTCGTGCTAACATTCTTAGCTGCTTTATGTAACTTACCAATGGTGAATGCTACCCATTGCAGGTTGAAGTGAGTTTCCTAAATCAACAAGACCATGTTGTGGTTATGCACATTTTGCATAGTGCAGTCTTGAAATACTTTTTGAATTGGGGCGTCCATTACGATTCCGTGGTTCTCTGACTAGGCTATGTACTCACAACTGCACAGTGGTTTGGCAGATAGGCTCAGTTTCTGGATTGAGTGTCACATCTATCTGGCCATTCCTTGACTGGCACTACACACAGTAAAACTTGTCCTTGGGATGCAGAATTTTGTACTGGCCTACATGTCAGCTCAGATTAAATAAAGGAACATAACATTGTATCAAATCAAGAAATTGCCCAACTTGATCTGCTATATTATTTATATAACTGCAAAAGAAGGTTTAATTGAATATTGAACCATTTCAGTTTTTAGTGGTATGTCTATCTGAGCATTTTTGTGCTTTCTTTGTGCTCCCACGTGGATTAATAACTAATGTAGCAGGAAGGCATTATCGTGAAAATGGAAATGTCGAGAAACTTGCAAATAAAGAATATTTCTTTAAATGTTTTTAACTTCACATGAGCTGCAAAGGAAATGGAATGTTACAAAACTGCACGTGAATTGAGACATCCTAAACCCTCCAATTCGAAAGATACTTGTTTCTATTTGATTTAAAACCAGCTCTAAACATTCATGATCTTTATTTTGACATAAAACTGGTCTTGAGAACCCCCTGATTCACAATCCATAAAAAAAAAAGAATCCTGCATCTTCGTTGTATTAATTACACATTTGTTCATGCGGATGGAGCACCAGGCATATTTTGGATTAGGCACTCTAGGTAAGCAACCAACAGAGTGAGAACCATGAACCAGGTAAGATCTAGAGATGGCGGGCCTGCCCTAGACGTCAGGTTTCTTGGACGTCGGCCTTGAAGCCTCTGGACTCGTACATTCTCGACTACCTCCGACAGGCAATAGCCCACCCCAATGAGTGAATGTTAGCCCCCGGTCAGCATCTGTGTTATGTCCATGCCTCTGAAGAGGAAGGTCATCAGTTTTTTCCTGAAGGAAAGGAGGGCTTTTTCAGACCAGAGGTGTCCAGGCAGCTGGTTCCACAGCTGTGGGATCAAGAACGAGAAACCTCAGCACCCTTTAGTCGTATTGTTAAACTATGGGCAGGCATCGGATGACCGAAGGGTGCGAATCTCCATAGGCGCTCCTTGATGGCCTGCCCATGAAGGGCCTTGTGGGCAATGCAGAGGCCCTTGAATCTGGCTTGCTGTTTGACGGTGTAAGGATTGCAGGCTGGTTCCACAGGAGCGTCAGGAATCCGAAGAGTAATCCGCAGCCTTCCCCTACGGTCTTCCGACTCTATCAAGCACTAGAGTACGAGAGACACGCCAGGGGAAAACAGGGAAACAAAACAAGGAAAGATGGGGGAAGACAACGATGATTGATGGTACTCTCCAGTAGTGTATACGATGGTGTCTCTACGTAAGGAACCGGAACAAACAGGTAGGCTGTAATAACAAGAGGAAGTCAACAATTCTAGCTCTAATCCAATAACTAGAATATACCAATGTACAAATACAACCATATCACATACCCCAGGTTTTTTGTATGTAGCAGAGGTAACATGTGAAGGTGAAGACAATGGCACAACGTCTGGAGCTATAACAGGGATGACACAATAGGCTGTTGAGCACCTGCATGTGAGATGGTAGTAGGTACAATAATGGCCCATATAACTCCCTTCTTACATCAACTATAATGGACCAGCCTTCGAAGACACTTTCACTACTGTGCGGCATATAATGACCTTTCCGCCCAACACTTCTGGAGATATCTTTACACAGTGTATCACCATCTAGAAGAACCAAAGCAGGACATATAAGTCATACATATGTATATATAGTACTAGTAAAAGATTGGTAGCGCATGTGCGCTCTTACCGCGATTCTTAGTAGTGTGGAATATGCACCCACCCTGATCCACGCAAGAGTGCCACCAAATATCAAGGAAAAAAGGTTCCAGTGTTCTCTCAGTGAATCTGGCTGATGTTCTGGAAAATGGGGAATAATAGGGACTAGGTGGATGTTGGATGGGAACAGGTAAATAGTGAGGGAGCAACTAACTAACTAGCTAAGAAACAAAAAAATAACAACTGGGGAATTTACTGACACCGGACAGCGGAGCTAAGCCCGGCCGCCTGGTGCAGTAACCAAGTAGTTGATAACCAATAGGGAAAACAATCCCCACCGGATGGCGGAGCAAAGCCCGGCCGCCGGGTGGAGAATGCAGCCTGAGGATAATAGAGAAAAGCCCTCTGAAATGGAACCCACCGGACGGCGGAGCCAGGCCCGGCCGCCGGGTGGAGAACACAAACCAGTGGATGACGAGGAAGTAAACTCCGGCGCTGAATACAGGCTCTCTAACAACACCGGAGAATGCAGTGCCCGGCCGGATGGCGGAGCTAAGCCCGGCCGCCGGGCGAGGCACACGGAAAGGGGAAGAAGGGGATAGGCGTTCTCAAGGTACGCCGAAGGCAGTAGAACACTGCCAACCAAATGCTGCGTAGGCGTCTCCCGAGTTAGGAGAAGGCAGGGGACGCATACGCTAAACCAGGAACGGAACAGGGAAGCGAAACAGGAACTGCTAGGTCAGGCAACAAGGAATAGACGGAACCGGAAACAAGGGAAGCTTGACGCAAGAACGTGAAGCGTCGTTCCCTGTTTCCTGGTTCCTTAAATGTCATGGGTCTTAAAGGGACAGTGTAGGGGAGTCCCGAGACATGACAGTACACTCCCCCCACGATGCTCCCCACCTGGTTTGGGCTTGTCAGGGTATCTTCGATGGAATTCTCTCAATAATCGGGGAGCATGAACATTGTCCGCAGGTTCCCAAGTGCGTTCCTCGATACCATACCCTTTCCAATGGACCAGGTATTGCAACGTGTTTCTAACTCTTCGGGAATCCATGATGGCCCCAACCTCATACTCCTCTGAATCCTGCAGAATAACAGGAGCAGGTCTCACCGGAACTTTAGTCCCCGGTTCAACCGGTTTGAGTAGCGACACATGGAAGACCGGATGGATCTTAAAGGAGGGAGGCAGGACGATCTTGATGGCGACAGGATTGATCACCTTCTCCACCTTGTAAGGTCCTATGTATTTGGGGCTAAACTTGCGTGGACCCCCCAAAGTGATGTACTTAGTGGAGAGCCAGACCTCATCTCCTGGTGTATAAATGGGTTCCAGTCTCCTGTGTAGATTTGCCCCTTCGGTGTATCGCACCTTTGCCATTTCTAGATTCTCTAGAGCTCTCTTCTGCACTTCGTGTAGGTGTTCTACTCTGTCTGAGGCGGCTGGGGTTGGACAACCGATAGGGACACCGGAGGGCAATAACCTGGGGTGATAGCCATAAGAACAATAGAAAGGAGAGGTCTTGGTGGAGGAGTGTGAGCTTTGGTTGTAAGAAATTTCAGCTAACCAGACTAACTCATCCCATTCATCCAAGGTCTGTAACACCTGATTCCGGATGTACTGCTCGAAACACTGGTTAACCCTTTCTGTTTGCCCGTCAGACTGTGGATGGTGACTGGAAGACAGACGGACATCAATATGGAGAAGGGAACATAAACTTCTCCAGAATCGAGACACAAATTGCGCCCCTCTATCGGACACTAGAGCAGAAGGGAAACCATGTAGTCGGACTATGTGCTGCATGAAAATAGATGCCAACTCTACAGCGGTGGGCAAGCCCTTTAAGGGCACAAAATGAGCCATTTTAGTGAATAAGTCTACTACCACTAGCAGTGTATTGTTCTTCAGTTTTGTGAGTGGTAGTTCAACTATAAAATCAAGTGACACAGTATGCCATGGACCTGCAGGTGAAGGTAAAGGCATAAGAAGGCCCACTGGATTGAGACGTGACACCTTGGTTTGAGCACACACACAACAAGTCTTCACGTAGTGTTCGATGTCTTTCAACATATTAGGCCACCAGAAACGGTCACGCACAGCCTCTATTGTTCTCTTGACGCCGGGATGGCCTGCTACTGGATGGGAATGATACCAACTTAGGACCTGTTCCTGTAGTTCTCTCGATGGCAACACCACTCCCCCTTGTACCTGTACCAGTCCTCTTCGTAGCGACATTTCCTGTGGCCCTACCACCTGCATCATGTCGGCTGCAACTTGACTAGTTCTGACCAAGGTTAGGAAGTCATCCTCGTTCTGTACAAGTCCTATGATGTTAGCTCTGGGGATGATGTTGACTTGCTCAATGGGGTCTAAGGGGATATCAAAACCCAACCGGGACAAAGCATCCGCCTTACCGTTCTTTCTCCCTGGTCTGTATTGAACGGTGAAGTCGAATTCGCTGAAATATTGGGACCAGCGTAACTGTCTCATGGATAGGGCCTTAGCTGATTTGAGGTACTGGAGGTTTCTGTGATCTGTATATACAACAGCAGGATATCTAGCCCCCAAGAGGTACTGCCTCCACTCCTCAAACGCCTTCTTAATGGCTAATAGTTCTTTATCCCCTACAGCATAATTGTACTCCGCAGGAGTGAACTTATGCGAGAAGAAAGCGACCGGATGGCACTCTCCAGTCACCGCATCCGCTTGGGACAGCACCCCACCCACGGCCACTTGGGAGGCATCTACTTCCACCACAAAAGGCAATGCAGGGTCCGGATAACGCAGGACAGGAGCACTAGTGAACGCCTTCTTCAGAAGTTGAAAAGAACTATCCACTTCACCAGACCACACAAAGGGGACGCCTTTACGCAATAGCGAAGTGACCGGCGATATCAAGGTGGAGAAATCCCGAATAAACCGTCGATAAAAGTTTGCTAGGCCCAGAAAGCTTTGAATTTCCTTCACCGAACGAGGAGCCGGCCAAGCCAACACAGCCTCTACCTTGGAAGTATCCATACTAAGACCCCTAGGGGATACGACATATCCCAAAAATGGTACTTCTTTGGTGTGAAAGGTACACTTTTCCAGCTTGCAATACAAACGGTTGTCAAGCAGACGTTCCAATACATTACGAACATGTTGTTTGTGTTCAGTCAGGGTATCGGAAAAAATCAATAAATCATCTATGTAAGCAATCACATAGATCTCAAGCATGTCTTTCAATACCTCGTTGATAAAGAATTGAAACGCCGCAGGGGCATTACATAGCCCGAAGGGCATCACAAGATATTCAAAAAGTCCATACTTGGTGCAAAAGGCAGTTTTCCATTCGTCACCCTCCTTGACACGCACAAGATGGTAGGCCCCACGCAAGTCTAGCTTGGTGAAAAACTGGGCACTGCGTATTCTGTCAAGGAGGGAGGCGATGAGAGGCAGGGGGTAACGATTCTTGATGGTAACATCGTTCAACTTTCGATAATCAATACAGCATCGCAAACCCCCTTCTCGTTTTGGTATGAAAAATAAAGAAGAAGAAGCCGGGGACCGAGATTGTCTAATAAACCCTTTCTGAAGCATGGTATCCAGATAGTCCCGTAAATAAACGTTCTCCTTTTCGGTAAGGGCATAGACTCTACTGCAAGGGATTCTAGCTCCTGCCTCCAACTCTATACGGCAGTCATACACTCTGTGTGGGGGAAGCACCTCTGCTTCCTTGGCATCAAAGACTGCCTGTAGATCTTGGTAGCAGGGTGGTAAGTACGTACTGGACTCTTGGCTGTTGGGGGTCATACTTAAGCCTTCTACAGCTGCCCCCACTATGGATGATGGCACGACAGAAGGAAAGGTAACCTTAGATGTTTCCCAATCGATAACCGGATTCTGAGCCCTCAACCATGGGATACCCAGCAATACAGGAAATTGTGGTGAACAAATTAAATCAAACACCACTTCCTCCTGATGGTCGGAATCTATAGTCATGCGAAGAGGACTGGTACATTGAGTTACGGGGCCAGAAATAAGAGAACTGCCGTCGATAGTCGTAACGGTACTGGGAGTCTCCTTTGTCATACAGGCTATCAGGTTTTCTCTTGCCCACTCTTGATCCATATAATTTCCAGACGCCCCGGAATCAATCATAACTAATACATGTAAACCCAGCGCCCCCTGAGTCATATGTACTGAAATATATAAATGGTTCGTGGGAGTGGCGTTAACATCAGAAGAAGAGACCGTAAGACCAGATCTACCTGGGTTCCTTGTCTCACAAGAACCCAGGCTTGCTAGTTTCCCTGTAATTTAGTTTGTGGGGACTTGGGTTTCACAGGGCACTCCCGCAAAAAATGACCAGCTTTACCACAATAAAGACACAATCTAAGTGCTCTTCTCCTCTGTCTCTCTTCTGTAGTCAAAGGACCTCTTACAACACCTATCTGCATAGGTTCACTGTCATCACTAGATTTCTCAGGAGTGGTCTTCTTCTCCTTTGTGCCTGTGTAACGGTAATCGTATTTCCCTCTCTCTTTCCTTCGTTCTTTGCAGCGATGATCTATCTTAACAACTAAATCGATCAAAGCAGGACAGGAGGTGGGAAGGTCTACTATCTGAGAGAGAGCGTCTTTCAAATCTTCACGTAAACCCCTATAAAACACAGTACACTGTTTGGATTCAGGCCAGTCAGATTCAACCACTAAACTGCGAAATTTGGTTATATAAGCTACCAAGTCTTGGGTGCCCTGTTTAAGGTCCAACAATTCAGTATCAGCTGAATGAGTATATGTATGCCTATCGAACAATTTGCGAAATTCTCGCCTGAAGGCCGAGTAGCTGTGTAATAAAGGATCATCCCGGTCTACCAACGGAATTGCCCAGTCGGCCGCTGACCCACTAAGATATGAAATCACAAATGCTACCTTGGCCTGATCTGAGGGAAAACATGCTGCTTTACAAGAAAAGTGCAACTGACACTGACTAAGGAAAGCAGCGCATCGTGCTGCATCTCCTGCAAATCTCTCAGGGGGTGCCAGCGGAATTACAGAGGGAGTAGTTACTTGTACCACTGGTGTACCCCCACCTGAAGCCCCCGAGGGCTGCTGTCTCTGGAGGGCATCCATCCTGGCCATTAGAGTTTGCGTCTCTACCTGGAGATTACCTAACATTCCAGCTAAGTCTGCCAGGGTCACTGCTTCGAGATCCATGACGCTCGGGCAGAACGTACCACTTGGGCTTCACGTTCTGTAAGGATTGCAGGCTGGTTCCACAGGAGCGTCAGGAATCCGAAGAGTAATCCGCAGCCTTCCCCTACGGTCTTCCGACTCTATCAAGCACTAGAGTACGAGAGACACGCCAGGGGAAAACAGGGAAACAAAACAAGGAAAGATGGGGGAAGACAACGATGATTGATGGTACTCTCCAGTAGTGTATACGATGGTGTCTCTACGTAAGGAACCGGAACAAACAGGTAGGCTGTAATAACAAGAGGAAGTCAACAATTCTAGCTCTAATCCAATAACTAGAATATACCAATGTACAAATACAACCATATCACATACCCCAGGTTTTTTGTATGTAGCAGAGGTAACATGTGAAGGTGAAGACAATGGCACAACGTCTGGAGCTATAACAGGGATGACACAATAGGCTGTTGAGCACCTGCATGTGAGATGGTAGTAGGTACAATAATGGCCCATATAACTCCCTTCTTACATCAACTATAATGGACCAGCCTTCGAAGACACTTTCACTACTGTGCGGCATATAATGACCTTTCCGCCCAACACTTCTGGAGATATCTTTACACAGTGTATCACCATCTAGAAGAACCAAAGCAGGACATATAAGTCATACATATGTATATATAGTACTAGTAAAAGATTGGTAGCGCATGTGCGCTCTTACCGCGATTCTTAGTAGTGTGGAATATGCACCCACCCTGATCCACGCAAGAGTGCCACCAAATATCAAGGAAAAAAGGTTCCAGTGTTCTCTCAGTGAATCTGGCTGATGTTCTGGAAAATGGGGAATAATAGGGACTAGGTGGATGTTGGATGGGAACAGGTAAATAGTGAGGGAGCAACTAACTAACTAGCTAAGAAACAAAAAAATAACAACTGGGGAATTTACTGACACCGGACAGCGGAGCTAAGCCCGGCCGCCGGGTGCAGTAACCAAGTAGTTGATAACCAATAGGGAAAACAATCCCCACCGGATGGCGGAGCAAAGCCCGGCCGCCGGGTGGAGAATGCAGCCTGAGGATAATAGAGAAAAGCCCTCTGAAATGGAACCCACCGGACGGCGGAGCCAGGCCCGGCCGCCGGGTGGAGAACACAAACCAGTGGATGACGAGGAAGTAAACTCCGGCGCTGAATACAGGCTCTCTAACAACACCGGAGAATGCAGTGCCCGGCCGGATGGCGGAGCTAAGCCCGGCCGCCGGGCGAGGCACACGGAAAGGGGAAGAAGGGGATAGGCGTTCTCAAGGTACGCCGAAGGCAGTAGAACACTGCCAACCAAATGCTGCGTAGGCGTCTCCCGAGTTAGGAGAAGGCAGGGGACGCATACGCTAAACCAGGAACGGAACAGGGAAGCGAAACAGGAACTGCTAGGTCAGGCAACAAGGAATAGACGGAACCGGAAACAAGGGAAGCTTGACGCAAGAACGTGAAGCGTCGTTCCCTGTTTCCTGGTTCCTTAAATGTCATGGGTCTTAAAGGGACAGTGTAGGGGAGTCCCGAGACATGACAGACGGGGAGCCAATGTAGCTATTGCTGCAAAAGTGTGGCCTGTGCCCGTCTGGGAAGCTTGAAGATCAGCCTCGCTGTATCATTCATTAATTCTTGCAGTTTGCCTAGCTTCTTTTCCAGTAATCCAATATATAGTGCATTGCCATAGCCTAGGTGGGACATGATCAGTGTGGTCACCACTGTCCGCATGATGGAAAATGAGAGGAGGGGATATAATTTCCTTAGCTGCCTCAGCAAGCCCACGCAGGTCCCAATCACAGAGGCCACTTGGTTAGACAGTGTGAGTATTTTAATAACAACGCTTTTTACAATTGGGGTTAGAGTCTGTGTGTCTCCCAGCTCCTGTGGCCAGATCCACGGGTTGCTTCTTGTGATGGCTAGGACCTCCGTTTTGTCTGGGTTGACTTTAGATGAGTTGGCCTTCATCCAATTGACCAAGTATCTAAGGATATCTTGCAGGCATGCGTGGGCTTGTGGAGTGTTGTCAATTTGCAGGATTAGTTTTGTATCATCAGCATAGTTGAACACCTGGCAGTCCATCCGGGTCTGACAGATGTTAAATAGAAACTGCAATAATACTGACCCTTGAGGGACCATGCAGGTTAATGGCCCTCTATTGGACACACAGTCGCCCATCTGGATCCTTTGAGCCCAGGATGTCAGGAAAGAGGTGATCCATTGGTGCATCGTCCTATGGATACCTATGTACCTGATTTGTGCCAGGAGTTGACCTTGGTTAACCATGTCGAACGCCGGTGAGAGGTCAAGGAGGACCAGGGCACACAGCTTCTTGCTGTGAGCCTGGTTTCGTCCGACAGCATCACCAGCTCAGTGCTGTGGTGGACTCTAAGTCCTGCCTGCCTACCCTCGAGTAGCTGATGTTCCTCTATAAATATCAATAGGGTTCTGAGGGCGTGCTGTTCCATTATTCTAGCCAGGAAAGGAAGTTGGGAAATTGTCCTATAGTTCTTCATGCTGGTGGTGTCAGCACCCACCTTTTTTAGTAGGGGGGTTACTCTGGCTTTCTTAACGTTACCGAGGACCTTCCCCATTTCCAGCGAAAGATTTGTCAGGGTGAGGACCCCTCCCTCATTTCCTATGTTTTGTGCGAATCCTGTCCCTCTACTATTTTGTACCCGTTTGCTGCACTTGCGTTGATGTTTGTTCTTGTCAGACAATTTTAAAACGTGACCACTAGTTAATGCTGGATGGTTAGGATGAATATACACTGCAACAGTAACACACAAGGAAAGGACAGATGCTTGCACCGGCTGCAAGGTAGTTAGGTGTCTAGTACATCTAAAGAAGTAATAGGCCAAGATAAAAGGAGCATGGGGGAGAGTGTAGAACAGGGGTCTCCAAACAGAACCACAGTCTCAGCCAGGTGTTTTGTTGGGGTCTTTTTCCCCTACTTTGGTTGTAGCCACTCCCACCACCCATCAAATTTCATGCTACAGCCTATAAAACTACCATGTGTAAACTAGAAGGGCGGGATCAGTGCAATGGTCCAGTGGGCAAAATAAAATTCGAGCAAGGGCCAAAAATGGAACACTTTGGTCCAGTGAGATACCAGCCTTTATGGAGACTCTAACTTCTTGGTTCCAATCATTCCTTCTATGTCATCGCTTTCTCTTGTATGTCTAATGTCTTTCGCATCTGCCCTTTCCACTAACTAAATATATGAATCACTGACATTAAAAAGAACATTTCAAAGCACATATAAAGCAAAAGGAGTGGAAATATGTTCCCATCATAGTCATCAAGATTATTCGGAATACTTTCTGTGTCTAAGGGAAAAGAATGTTACGAGGCGAGTTTCAATGTTGATATGAAACTCAGACAGAAATTTAAGTTGATATAAACTATGTATGCAGGATGATTATTTTAGTTCAAAGTGCTAGTTAGGGGTTTAAGGCTGAGAAAGCATGCTCACCAACGACTCAGACTGAGTTGACTGCAACTAAAAAGATTTACATGTAGGAAAACAATTGCTAGAGGTTAGAAGCCATAGACTCGATGCTGACGAGCGTAATGGTACCAAAATATATGGACTAGATATTGCCGAAGAGAAATATTGTTTACAAACAGGCCTTTATAGTAGAACTACATCCAATTGGATATTTGTTTGACAATATTTATATCGACGATATTTGAATATACAATGGTTTAAGACAATAAAGCTAAGACATCTTTATCTTCAAAATCAGACACATACTAAATGCATTCTATGGGGAATAATATTCAAACTTGGAGTTTCATTAATTTTAGATGACCTTTGCTATAACAGGTGCTACTCCCGACCATTTCTGCAGTGAAAAGGGGCATTGTGCAATCAGCTGCATAGTGTAAAGCTCTTTTCCTCAACTTGATGGCAAAACATCAGGAACTACAATGCTTGCGGGTAGAGAGCTTCTTGGATATCCTCAAAGAATCGGGCACTTCTAAGCGGCTTCTAGGTGCAGGCTATTTTGGATGTCTTTACATGCTAGACTGCAGTGGTTATTGGTGGACGAGCACATTGAATTCCCTCAAGATAACAAACATTTCATTACTTCTGGGTAGAGGATGCCTGCTGTAGCCTCAATGTAGCAAGAAGGCCTGCTTAGTCGCCAGGAAGGTTTATGGGTGATAGAAAAGGCTGTGGATTCTTCCTCTTCATTGTGAATGAAATCCCATCCTATGTGTGAAGACAGACTATGCGAAATCTGAAAACAGCTGGACCAATTCGAGCCCTGTATGAAAATGACCTTTGACTCTGGTCAAAACTAGTCAACTTTGGTTGACCAAAGATATCCATGTTTATTGAATGAACTTAAAAATAGTGGATGTAAAGGGGGAAACATAAAGGAAAATAATCTCACTTGAGAAGGATGGTATTGTGTTCAGAGCCTGGTCCACGGTCTGTTCAGGAATCAGTGAGGACGCTTTGCATTTGTTCATATGAGAATGAATCAGCTATTTGACACCTCGCTGGAAAGGGATTGCTGGATTGTATTGCTGCCCAAGAGAGGAATGGGCATGCCACGCCTGCTTGGGTTTGTTTTAGACCGCCGTCAAGTAAGTTGCAATGACATATGAAAACAAAGAACGGCTGTCAAAGAAATGTGAATCTAAAATGAAGGAAATGCTGGGATAAAGCATTTTGGTTGGGGGTGGATATGTGGGATAATAAAGACAAAGTTTTTTTTATTTGAGGAGGTTTATATAGCGCTAGCCAGACCCGGGGGTATCGGAGCGCTTTACAGCAGTTTTTTGCAAGTAATATAATAGAGCCTGTTATCTTGTTATACATATTGGTTCGGAAGTCCAAGTGTGCTGTGCAGTATTGAGGTAGTACATGAGTCCTGAGATTAGCCTCGATTAGTGCACGTTGTCTTGGGTTGAACCACAGCAATTTTTCGCAATAGTCATAAAGTAGAGCAGTGTTATACATATAGGATAGGGAAGTCCAAGTTTGCTGTGCAGTATTGAGGTAGTACGTGTGACCTGAGATAACCTCGATTAGTGCACTTTGTCTTGGGATGAACTCTTAGGGGGAATGATCAGGAGGTGGTCAGGGAGCAGGTAGGAGGAAGGTCTTTGTGATATAATGTTAGGGAGCAATGACAAAGTAAAGAACACTGAAGCAAAGTTCAGTTTTGCTATAATTAAAAACTGTAAAGAGATCTTAATTAAAAAGAAGTTGGAGTTATCAGTGGGATTATGTGTGGCTGCATGCAGATAGAGCTGTAGGGTGACAGGTAGATTTAGATGTGAAGAGTAATGGTAGGTGTAGCGAAGTAGAGGCAGAGGGAGGTGTGGAAAAAGGAAGGTATAGGGGTTATGTGCGATATTATCAGCAGTATGGCAGTCTTTCTATGGAATATTACCAAATATCAGCCTAATATATAATTAAACTTTTGTCATGATGAATACTTATATTTGTATCCTTGTAGTTCATTATTTTAGGCCTCTTTTTTACGTAAATCAAATCTTAAACATGCTACTGTACTAGGAGAGACAAATACAACTTTTTAAATGTCTATGAATAAATATAGTGAAGGAAAACTAAAGCAAGGAAAGGGGACTTAAAATCAGGATAATTGAGCATTACAACTTAATCTAATCAATGTCGGTGTTTAAGCATTGTTTATAGGCTTCACCTAAAAATGATCTACTTGTAAAGTTTTCCTATTAATATAAAAACAGCCTGCTGGCATCATACCTTTACGTTTGTATGGACCAGTCCTGAGGCTAAAATCTTCATGAACTTTACAAAGCCTCTTAAACAACCTCTCGTTGCTGTTGAACACAGCTCGATTGTTTTCATTGCACGACCGGAGAACACGCCTGTGAATTGATGTAAATAAAAGTCTTTTACTATCAATTGTGAAGACAGGACAGCAGCAAATCAAATGCCCCAAGCTTTCACATCTATAGTTGCAGAAGTAGCTTTTAGAATCAAAGACAGATTTCTTTAATATCAATTAGGCAAAATTGCAGGAAGAGATATTTAAGTTTACTGTCCCAGGATATGGGCAATACATTATAAATATTGGTTTGATCAATTCCATAGTTTAAAAATATTTAAGTGTTCACTTTTTGGACTGCTTAGAATGGTAAACAATTTTCATATTCTTTAGGATGATCTTAAAACACCCATATGGAACACCTTACGGCCATAATAGGGACACATTTGGTTGACGCATGAAAGGGTTAGCTCTGCCATAGGGTTCTGTTACACTTTCTAGTCTAGTTCTTATCTCAACATTCCTCTGAACGAACCTTTATCTGCTCGTTGTAATCAGTTTTGTTAGTGGACACACATAACCAACCTTTGGCCGATGACCGGTGGAGCTGCCCTATGCAGTTATAGAGTAGTTTGGCTCTGGTTCACCCCTCAACTGTCACCTACCCAGCCAGACGTTGCACACTTTTTCCTCGTCTCCCCGTTGTATTTCCTTCCCCCTATGTTTATGCTATGCTTTTGTAACTCATGTAACTATTCTCCAGCAACTGATGTAACTTTGTAACTATGTTCTGAAACACAGTTCTTCCTCATGTAAAGCGCTCTGATGCCTTTGGGTCTAACCAGCGCTATATAAAACTTTCCAAATAAATAAAAGATCCTTATCAGGTATGTCAGGGGGTACTTTATCCCATATAATGCATGGTCACACCATCACCTTTCCCACAAAACAATTAACATTTGGTGCATAGCACTTTCATTTAAAAGAGCAAGCATTCTCTCTGTTTGTCATTGTAAGCTAGAAAAATAGAGCAGAAGAATGAAAAGCAATGTTCTGTAAACAGCTCCTTCAGTTATGCTCCATGACCTGCCTTTCACCCCGGAAGCTGGCTCTGGCAGCAGGCATTTTGATGTCAGAACTCGACTACTAACTTCTAATATTCGAATTCTGATACCTTTTATTTATAATTGGAGATTGGGTGTCTCACACGTCGCCAATTATTAAGAAATTAGAGAGTGACTGGTATACAGGAATTACAGAATCTCGTCTTATAAATCAATATTCTATTACTTATCAGCTGATCATAAAAGGTCAACATAAACATTTAGGTAACAATAAAAAAAAATATGATTTAAATATTTAATACATCATCTCATATAAGCTGATAAACAAAAAAATACCATATATAGATATTAAAAACGATAACACTTTTAGATTAAACAATAGATTATAATATGCACCCAGTATCAAAGGACAGGTAGAAAATGACTGAATTTTGAAAGTGGACAGCGGATTTTAAAAAAGAGACCCACACTTCTGTAGTAGGGGATCTCTGTGTATAGTCATAATCTAGTGAATAGTCCCGCCCATGTGCGGGGGCCCCGGAGCAATCAAAAATAATCTCTTAAACTGTCTTCTTTGCAGTCCTGCATAGACACTTAAGAGAAAATAAAAGACAAATAATGCAGCCTATAATTACAAGTCTACACTGGCCAGTATTTCCACTTAAAGTGAAAAGGATAGCCAAATAAAATCAAATTTTACACATATTGCCAAGTTTCACCCATAGAGAAACTTCCCTTCACCAAAAACCTTGAAATGATAGAGGAAGGGCGTTCAATTACGCCGATGACCTCCAGCTTATCTTTAACCTCTCTTCTTGTCCTGGCTCAATTTCTACAGTTCATTCCACCCTCACTTTTATCTATAACTGGATGAATCTTAACCAACTGAAATTGAATCCTGAAAAGACGGAGCTAGTTCTCATTGGTGGTCCCTCTAATCCCTGGTCCTCTGCTTTTTGGCCCCCTATCTTTGGTTCTCCCCCATCTCCCTCTGCCTCTGTTAAAACTCTTAGCATTAAAATCAGCCAAGATCTCTCTATGCGGCCCCAGATCAGCTCGGTGGTCTCCTCTTGTTTCCTATCCCTCAGAACCATCCGCAAAATCTCACAGTATTTCTCTGTTGAGGCTCTCAAACTTATTGTCCTAGCAATGATCTTATCCCGCCTGGACTATGGCAACGCTCTGTATGTTGGCATTCCAGCCTACGAACACCGTCGCTTGCAGCTCATCCAGAATCAAGCAGCTCGCCTTATTTACAGGCTCCCAAAATCAAGTTACATCACCCCTCTGCTAAAGACTCTCCATTGGCTCCACATGAGGGAACGTTCGCTCTTCAAGATGGGCTGCCTGACCTTTATGTCCTTAGCCGGCACTGCCCCCCCCTTCCTTAGATCCATGATCAACGCATATGTTCCTGGCAGAAATCTCCGCTCATCTTCAAAGTTCCTCCTCAATGTTCCCCGCTTTCGAAAGAAGAAATCTGGTGGCTCCAGATTCTCGACTCTTGCCCCCTCCTTTTGGAATGCACTTCCTTTTGCGATTAGATCCATTCCCTCCTACGTAGACTTTCGTGCAGCCTTAAAAACCCACCTCTTTTCCCTAGCATATTCATCCTAAGCCCGCCCCCCTCTCTTCCTCAGTTTCCAGTCTTTTTCTATAGCGCCAAGAAACCGCTTGGTACTGGAGCGCTCTATAAAACCCTTTCAACTTCAACTTGGACAGACAAGCCCCCATAGGCTGCCATTATGTCTCTGGAAAAGGGATACCGTGCCTTTAAGGAACTCTCCAGAGACCCTCGGTATCCCAGGATGCACAGCCAAAGTCCTTTTACTTTCAGTTCTTTTTTCCGGCTCCTGCTAGCAGGACCCTGGAGCATTGAGCTCTCCCTTTTTGGGTATTTCTTCTATTTTTGGCACTTTTCCAGTGTTTTGAGTGTTTCACTCGACGTCTGGGGTCTTTCTCTTCCATTTGCTGTGTTTTTAACCAGTTTTACCACCTCTCTGTCGAAAATGCCAGCTTTATTCGACAAGTGCCCTGAGTGTGGTAGGAAGAAGGCTAAATCTGACCCCCCACAGAGTATGCATACTCTGTCTCCCTTCCACCCATGTCCCTGACTCCTGTGATATCTGTCACTCTTTCTCCAGGAGGACCCTGCGTGACAGGGAGAAGATTTATCTCCAGGGCCTGGAGCAGAGGAGACATGAAGAACCAGGTGGGACTTCTGGGCATGGAGGGACTCAGTCATCGTCCTCTGCCCGTGCTTCGGCCTCTGGGGGGCTCCCCAGTCAAGAAAAGGCACAGATCCCGGTCGACGTCGATAGCTTCGATGTCGGCGTCGAGAGGTATGACCACCATCTGCTCCCCGTTGACCCAGGGCTCGGGGTCCAAGCGGCGTCACCGCTCGACGTCGAGGGGCAGGACGTCAAGACCTCGGACGAGGTCGACGACTTCACCGGCGTCGACACTCCATCGACGTCGAGATGAGTCCAGGAGGCGAAGGTCGACTTCAAGAAGAGGCAAGTCGACGTCGAGAAGACATTCGACGTCGAGGAGTGCGTCGAAGTCTAGAAGATTGACGTCGAGAAGTAGAAAGTCGAAGAGGTCGACGTCGAGAAAGGAAAAATCGACGTTGAGGAGACGTTCAAGGACCAGGACAGTGTCCCCTGCCTCAGTAGTCAGTCTGTCGTCTTCATCGGCGAAATCCCGGGCGCGGCGGCGCCGGCGCTCTGCCGAAAAGGTCTGCCTCCAGAAGATCTTCTTCGAGGCATGCTCAGAAGAGGAGAGTGTTGAGGTCATCAATTTGGAGTATTCACAGACCTACTCACCTTCTAGGCCCAGGACGCCTCCACCTCCACCGCTGCCTCCGAGGATGCTTCCTCCGCAGCTTCCTCGTCCTCCAGCAACGATTCCTCCTCCTCCACTTCCACCGCCCCTGCCTTCTTTCCCACTGCCTCCCCGACCTCCACAACCTTGGCCTGAGGTTCCGGCTACGACTCCTCCGCTTCCGCCTCCTCCAAGACCGGCGGCTCCAGCGAAGCCCAGGAGATCTAGATCAAGGTCTAGAGGAAGGGATCGCACTCGCAGTAGACACCGCTCCTCCACAAGGTCCCGTCACCGCCATCGGAGAGACAGGTCGCGGTCCCGGGACACAGGCTCCTCGAGTGACCGGAGGTATTCTCCAACATTATCGGATTCCCCTCCTACGAGAGTGTCACCTGTGGACGACATTGTGACATTTCAGGAGGTGCTGCTGAGGGGGGCAGCGAAGTTAGGGATCACATTGATGGTACCCACTCCATCTACCTCTGTGATCTTTGAGACTTTGCACAAACGGCATCTCACTCGCCCGTTGTTGCCCTTGGTGCCAGGACTGGAGGAACCGGCCATGGAGCTGTTTCTGATCCCGGCTTCTGTGAAGTCGTCTCCATCTCGGCTGCAAAAGAAGTACAGGCCCCCGGATTCTGAGCCGGCTTTCTTGAGGTCAGATCCTGTACCGGATTCTGTCATTGTGACAGCAGCCAAGAAACAGCATGCTACTGCTCCGTCTTCTACGGTGCCCCCGGACAAGGAGAGCCGTCAGATGGATTCAGCCGGACGGAAGGTTTGCGGTACGGCTGCCACATCAATGAAAGCGGTGAGTGCCTCGGCGCTCTTGGGTCGCTATGACCGCGCTTTGTGGGAGTCTCTGCAACAGTTTATCGAGCTCCTCCTGAGGGATAGGAGGGAAGACTTCCAGGAGATATTGAAAGAGGGCATGATGGTCTCCAATCAAGTCATCAGCTCTGCGGCAGACGCCTCTCTTCTGGCAGCTCATCGTTATTACCATGGCATTAGTTTAAGACGCCATTCCTGGTTGCGCCTTACCTCTCTCAAACGGGAGGCGCAGCAGAGTCGCAAATTTGCCGTTTTCTGGATCAACGCTTTTCGGGAAGCATGCGGATGAGGAGATGGCCCGCATGAAGGCAGAAGTAGAGACATTGAAGGCCGTTGGTTTGGAGAAACCAAAGGAACAACGGAAGTCCTTCCGTCCGTTCCAGAGGAGATATGGTTCCCAGAAGCGAGGACAAGGTCGTCAAGCTGGCCAGTAGCAACAACAGCAGCAGCAGTACCAGCGCCAGCGCCAACCTTTCCAGAAGCGTCAGAGGGGCAGAGGCGGCCAGCAGTCCACCTCGTCCGTTACCCGCTCCGGTGGGGGGATGCATACAAAATTACCTGGCAGAGTGGAGAAAAATTACTCATGACAAGTGGGTGCTGAATATTGTTAGCAATGGATACAGTCTTCTTTTTGTCAGCCCTCCTCCAGCAATTCCACTGGTTTGCTTGCAGTTCCAGCTGCACGAGCTCCAAGCGGAGGCCGATACCCTGTTAAGAAAAAGGATGATAGAAGACGTCCCTTTGTCTCAAAGGGGAAAGGGTCTTTACTCACGGTTCTTCCTGGTGCGCAAGAAGGACAAGAACGAGTTAAGGCACATTCTGGATTTGCGACAAGCAAACAAATGGATTCGCAGGGAGAAATTTTGCATTCTGTCTTTGCACCAGATTTATCCTCAGCCACAAAGAGGTGACTGGCTTTGCGCAATAGATCTACAGGATGCGTACTTCCATGGGATTGATGACATTACAACGCATGGTTTTACCACGCATGCCTTTACATCGCAGTTTTTACAACGCATGCTGTTACAACGCATAGCGTTAAGGGGTGCTGGATAGTGAATAGTTTAATTTACTATTTCAACTCCAGTCCCCGTGGATAGTAGGGAAGGTGCTGGATAGTAAATGAAATCTATTCCCTATCCTAGAGCGCCCCCCAGCGCTATGCGTTGTAATAACATGCGTTGTAATAGTTGCATCGTAAAGGCACTGCGTAGTAAAAGTTGCGTTGTAAAGGATGTTCCCCACTTCCATGTGCCCATTGCACGGAAACACCGGAAGTTCCTGCGCTTTCTAGTCGGCACCAATCACTATCAGTACACCGTACTACCGTTTGGACTGAAGTCTGCACCCAGGACTTTTTCAAAGTGCATGGCAGTGGTAGCAGCGCACCCGAGAAAGAACAAGGCGTTTGTCTACCTGTACCTGGACGACTGGTTGATCAAAGCCTCCACCTTCCAGGAAGCGCAATTGCACTTCAACAGGACGGCCGTTCTGTTGAACCAACTGGGTTTGCACATAAACATGTCCAAGTATGTTCCGACTCCTGTCCAGTGCCTACAGTACTTGGGAGCCTCCATCGATACTCTTCCAGCAATCGTGTCTCCTTCGGAGGAGCGACGCTTATCGATCCTTCAGAAGGCTCTGGCTCTCATAGTTGTTCCATCCACGACAGTGAGGATGGTGTCTTCTCTACTGGGGTCGATGGCCTCTTGCATCTTCCTCACGCCACACGCACGCCTCCACATGAGGCCGCTGCAGGCATGTCTGGAGGATCAGTGGGACCAGAAGCGGGGGAGCTGGGATGACAGGATCTGGCTGTCCCTTCACGCTCAACAGTCCCTGAGACGGTGGTGCTCAGCAGAGAATCTCCTCAAAGGGGTTCCATTCCACAAGGACATTCCCATTCAGACTATCGCCACAGATGCTTCTCTCCGCGGCTGGGGAGCGCATTCAGACCATCTACAGATCCAGGGAATGTGGTCCCCGGCGGAATCTACGTATCACATCAATTTCCTGGAACTCAGAGCTGTTCACTTGGCACTGAAGGCCTTTCATCCGTCCTTCCAGACCAACTCCTTGCTTGTACAGACGGACAATACGACCACAATGTATTACCTCAATTAGCAGGGGAGCTCGAGATCGCGCACACTGTCACAAGAAGCGCAGACGATCTGGCACTGGCTGCTAGCCAGAGGACTGACGATAACCGCTACCCATCTGCCAGGTGTGCAGAATGCTCAGGCGAACGCACTCAGCAGGCTGGTGCAAGAAAACCACGAGTGGGTTCTAAACGACGAAGTGCTAGGAAACATCTTCGACAGGTGGGGCACTCGCCACTGCTGAAAACAGAAAATGCCGAGACTTCGCCTCCAGGTATTACTAACCGGGGACTCTGGGGAACGCGCTATGGATCAGCTGGTTGAACAGCTTTCTGTACGGTTTTCCACCCATTCCCCTGATTCCGGCGGTACTCATCAAGCTGTCGACCGGACCTTCTCTCGAAGTTCGGGGGGGGGCAGATGGTGCACCCCAACCTCTTATTGTTGAGTTTGGCGGCATGGCTCCTGAGATAGTGCAATATGGACACCTGAATCTGCCTGACGATTGCATGAATATACTCAAGGAGGCTAAGCGACCTTCTACTAGGACTTCCTATGCCTACATGTGGAAGAGGTTCTGCATCTGGTGCACTTCCAAGACTTATGATCCGGCGACCTGCAAGGAAGATGTGATTCTTCCATACCTTTTGTATTTGGCTCAGTCTGGCCTTAATTTTCATTCTATTAAGGTTCACCTCGCAGCATTAACTGAGTATAGGAAATGCCCTTCACAGATATTCTTCTTCCAGATTCCTGTGATTAAAGATTTTTGGGAAGGATTGAAGAAAGTTCTTCCTCCTGTTCGGCATCTTCGCCTTCATGGGAGCTGAATGTGGTGCTGTCCAGGTTGATGAAGGAACCTTTTGAACCTAGTCATAAGGCTTCACTGCAGCACTTATCGTGGAAGGCGGCTTTCCTCGTGGCCATTACATCGGCCCGCAGGAGGAGTGAAATTCAGGCATTGTGTTGCCAAGAACCTTACACTTTATTTCATGCTGCTACGGTTGTGATGCGTACTCACCCTAAGTTCCTTCCTAAGGTAATTTCTGATTTCCATGTCAATCAGACTATAACTTTACCTACGTTTTTCCAAAATCCTTCCACTCCAGTGGAAAGGTCTCTTCATTCCCTGGATGTGGGAAGGGTGTTGAAATTCTACTTGGACAAGACCAAGGACATTCGTAGGTCAGACCAATTGTTTGTCAATTATGGGTGAGTCAGGACTGGTCTTGCCACCTCAAAACAGTCCATCTCGAGGTGGATTGTGTCCTGTATCCAGTTATGTTATCAGAAAGCTAACAAGACCTTAGGGGGTAAGCCTAAGGCTCATTCTACCAGGGGCAAAGCAGCTACAACGGCTTTGCTACGTAATGTTCCCATTGCAGATATCTGCAGGGCTGCCACTTGGAAGTCGGTCCATACCTTTGCTGAACACTACTGTCTGGACTATGATGCCAGGGCAGATGCTCAGGTTGGGCAGGCTTCGTTGAGAAATCTGTTTGCACAGTAGTGGTGTTGTCTTTTTCCTCCACCGCTGGATTGGTTTGTTGGGATGGGCTTGCCATTCTGTTCACTAGATTATGACTATACACAGAGATCCCCTACTACAGAAGGAGTAGTTTCTTACCTGTAACTCCAGTTGTGTAGTAGGGGTATCTCGGTTATAGTCATAAGCGCCCGCCCTCCTCCCCGGTGGAGAAAATTATAATGTACTGTATGCTACAGGCCTTGCTTTATACACCTTCAAAAATAACTGAAAGTAAAAGGACTTTGGCTGTGCATCCTTGGATACCAAGGGTCTCTGGAGAGTTCCTTAAAGGCACGGTATCCCTTTTCCAGACACATGGCAGCCTATGGGGGCTTGTCTGTCCAACCCATCCTCTCTATCATTTCAAGGTTTTTGGTGAAGGGAAGTTTCTCTATGGGTGAAACTTGGCAATATGTGTAAAATTTGATTTTATTTGGCTATCCTTTTCACTTTAAGTGGAAGTACTGGTCAGTGTAGTCTTGTAATTATAGGCTGCATTATTTTTCTTTTATTTTCTCTTAAGTGTCTATGCAGGACTGCAAAGAAGACAGCTTTAGAGATTATTTTTGATTGCTCCGGGGTCCCCACACATGGGCGGGACTATTCACTAGATTATGACTATAACAGAGATACCCCTACTATAGAACTGGAGTTACAAGTAAGAAACTACTCCTTCTACATACCTCAAGACAGTCCAGCAATTGCAAAGAATTATAGTCTGTCTATACTTAGGAAAATTTGACTCACCCCCCACACCAAGGGAGGCTTTGTGTCAGGAAGCTAATACTGCTTTAAAATAAACTTCTGACCGATGGTCACATGCTTCTGTTGTATCAACAGAGTTTCCTGGTACATTAAGGGCCATATTTACAAATATTTTGCACTGGGTGTGTGTCATAAAAAGTGATGGAAAATTACACAACATGCTTTTGTTTGATGTACTATTTTTGCGGTAGAAAGGTGCCTGAAATGAATGCAAAATGCTGTGTTGCGTAACTCTGCCTCATTGGGGTATTCCATGGGTGGTACATGGGCATTTCAATGGAACCAAAAATGTTTTTTTGAACAGAACCTCATCTACTAACACTAGTAGCAAGGGTTTTGCACCACAAATTAATGGCAGTTTGATGCAAGGGCTAAAAAGAAGAAATGATTTTATTTCTCCTAAACGTTCTCAATTTCCCAGTGTGCTGCACTGTTCAACAGTTGAGAAATACTTTATGCCACTGTAGAGAAATATTTTATGCCACTGTATTCTCTTTTTCCCCCCTTTTTCTTTTTTTAAATCTGAATTTTAATTGTATCTTGATTATTAAATTTTGCAATGCTAATTTGATTGTTATTGATGGCAGTTGATTTATGGTATTTGAGAATCAACTTTTTAATATTGTCTTTTAACTTTTTTTGTTAATAAATATTTGAATCACTGAATTTATGTTTTACTGAATCTCTCTTTTTTGGTCATTATCTTTTGGAGCATTAAGAATTAATTGCCTAGGTTGTTAAATTTCATGTGCTGCACTGTTCAACACAGATTCAAAGTGGAAAGTTTTAAAGTTAGTCTAAGCATAGTATTTTGTACTGGAAGTGTACCCTTACAGTACAAACCCCATGCTAGGCTCTCACAGACCGCTTTGCCCTTGCTGTGTTGTGTGACAGTTTGGTAAATCCGAGCCTACGTATCATATCTGAAGTAGAGGAACAGACATTTGAGATGGCCCTCAGATCAACTCCATGAGGGATTCTTCACAGGCCATAGTGAACTTTTAGATGCACATGAAAGGCACCCAGGCATCCCCCTCCTGCCTCACTCCTCTGCCAGTTCCTGCTGGCTTCTGCCAACCGAGCAGTTCCGCAAGGGCTGACTTATTCTCACAGGCACCAGGGCATGTGCCTTGGCCACCGGTAGTACAGTGGAACCGGAGTTATTCTGGGACTACGCTGTCTGCACTTTTGCCACGAGCTAGTGTCACTTTTCACTGAGTCTGAAACATGACAAACCATCTGGGCTGCACCCTGCCATATCCAATGGTTAAGCATTTTTCAAGCAACTAATAAAATACAACCAGTTGGTAGCAGATTTCATCATGTGTACCTGCAACCGTGACAGATACCAAACCAAGACATAGTCCTTGGGCGATTAGTATTGTTTGCTATTTTGCTTATTGTACATGTAAATATAGACAGGAAACACTTTCTCCTTTAACTGTATTAATTTTCAAAAAGGTTTATTGGAAAGCATCAAAAGCTCTGCCAACGTGAACCTTCAAAGATTTTCAAAAATCTTGAGTTTCTGTGACTTGGCTGGATTATTTGCAGATGTGCAGAGATGAATGCATTTCAGGTGAATACTTTGTTTTCTTGTTCAGGGCTTTGTAGCACACTGGAATCATACAAACATCAAAGAATAATATCACATTTATCAGGGTAATCTACTGGTTGCCAATTCATTTTTTTGTCCATCCAAAATAAATAAGGCAAGAAAGATGAGAAAACAAATATGGATAAATACAGAAGGAAATGTGAGAATATTGATGTCTTAATTTAAACAATAAATTTGGCTTACAACAACAACAACCATAAAAAAATCAACTATGAACAAAGCTATGAACTTTTGCAATAGAAATCACTACTGGACATACAGTTAAATTCTACAACACACACAATTTAGAAAGTGCTTTTGGATGACATTTTGATGTATTCCAGATAGTGGCTGTCAAAGTTACCTGCATCATCAATGTGGGGGATACTCTTGACATTGTAATACTATAAAAGCATGAGCTCCTGTTGTACCTTGCTCTGCCCTATGTCCTGTATACTTTATAAGAAATATTTAACTCTAAAAGTACTTCGGTCTTACCAGAGTAGGGTAGTGTGCCAGTAGAGAAAAGCTGCAAGAGTATCCGACACCAGCTCTGTTTTAAGCATCAGGGAAATATCTCTTTCCAAGTTGACTTTGAGAGGATCACTGGCAGAAGATCAAAAACAAAAATATTGTGTAGAAAGGATATATATAGTAAAACTTTCCTTGCCTAGAGAAACTTACCTTCACTATATTTTGGTCCTAGATATTCTTGATACAATATTTTGTCCCACTATATATTTTTTCTGATATTCTGTCCAAACACCCTTTGAGGAAGCAATAGGCTTTGAAAAGTGACCTTTGAAAATAGTACCTGGAAAACTGTGTATTGAAGATAAGGGTGGATTTTGCTAGTGTTTGAAGTCCCGGTCGGAGATATGAATGATATTATTACCGGTCGGAAAGATCAACCCTTCGTTTCTTGAGTCTGGGAATGAGGACAGGGATCAAGGGAAAGGTGCGTAGTCTTAGGTAAGACTGTCTTGTAGATGCAGTAAAATGATATTGCACATGGCAAATTCCCATTGTCAAATCTTTTGATGTGGCACATGCTGCTGTGAGATATTTGTGGAAACAAAGTCATGGGCTTGATTGAATTGAGCAGCACTACAGTTATTGAACAAGGATGTTGGACCTCCAGTTAGGAAGCAGATGATTGTAATTCCCTCATTGATAGTGTCTTATGTTGGGTCTGGTGGCTCAGTGGACTAAAGCGTCCACTGTAGAGGCCTGTGTTCGACCTCCTGGTCACAGGTTCAAATCTCACCTGGTCCACTCAACCTTTCATCCTTCTGAGGCCTACCCTTTACAGTGAAATGTTTGGAAAGATAATAAGTGACTGATGGATTGGTAGTGGGAGTCCCAGAGATAGTAGGTTGTGATACTGAGTGGGCAAAAGAAGGAATGGAGCAGGGACCAACCTGTTGGATAGGTGGAGCACAAATGCAAAGTGCAGGTGCTGATTTGAAGTACAGGCAGAAGAATCTGGTAGTGTCTTCAGAAAGGTGCAGTAGGGTAAACTGATTATGATATGAGTAGGAAAGAGGGAGAAGCAATACAGAATCGTACTCTGTGAAGAGATGGCTGAGTGATATATAAAGACATTTGCAAATTAACAAACCGAAACAAAAGATTATTGTTGAAATTCGGTCATTATGTGAACTAGAGATTACTTTAAAAATTACACCACTTTTAGGACTAGGGGCATTATAGGAGCCTTTGGTCTCCAAGAATCCATTCATCGGCAGAATTAGGAATATAGCAGGTGCATACAATTTTATGACAGCACACTGAAGCAAGCACTTTGCGATTGCAGTTGTTTAAAATTCATGCACACTTCTAGCATTTTGGGAATCCACATAATATAGTCAGTAGGGGAGCTGTGAGAGTTTGCACACAACTCTATGAGAGTTCTAGTATGCTCAAAGCTGCGCTTTTTTGGAATTCTGTACTTTGTACATTATCGAGGTTAAATAGCAATTCTACCCTCCCCTAAGGATACTTAGCTTCGTCAAGGAAAGTAGACTATGCTATCTTCATCAAGGTATGTAGAAGTGGATTTAGAATAGTAAATCTACACTTCCCTAAGGATGCTTCGCTTCGTCAAGGTAAGTAGAAGTGGATTTAGAAAAGTAAATCTGCACCCCTGTTATTATGCTTATCTTCGTCAAGGTAAGTAGAAGTGGAGTTAGAATAGTAAATCTACACGGCCCTAAGGATACTTATCTTCATCAAAGTAAGTAGAAGTGGAGTTAGAATAGTAAATCTACACTCCAAAGTATGCTCACCATCATCAGTGAAATTAGAAGTGGAGGGAGACTAGTAAATCTACTCTCCCCTAAGGATGCCTAACTTCAACAAGGTAAGTAGAATATGCTATCTTCATCAAAGTAGGTAGAAGTGGATTTAGAATAGTAAATCTACACCACCGTAAGTATGCTAATCCTCTTCAAGGTAAGTAGAAGTGGAGTTATAATAGTAAATCTACACTCACCTAAGGATGCTTAGCTTCACCAAGGTAAGCAGACTATGCTGATTTTCATCAAGGTAAGTGGAAGTGGAATGAGAAGATAAGTAGAAATTGAATTAGAATAGTAAATCTACACTCTCCTAACCATACGTACCATCGTCAAGGTAAGTAGAAGTGGAATTAGAATAGTAAATCTATACTGCCCTAAGTACTTACCTTTGTCAGTTAAGTAGAAGTGGAGTTAGAATAGTACATCTGCACTGCCCTAACCATATTTACCATAGTCAAGGGAAGTAAAAGTGGAATTAGAATATTACAGGTACACTCTCCTAATCATACTTACCTCCATCTAGGTAAGTAGAAGTGGAATTAGAATAGTAAAGCTATACTGCCTGAAGTACTGACCTTTGTCAAGGTAAGAAGAAGTGGAGTTTGAATATTGAATCTGCACTCCCTCTTACCTTAACAAGGTAAGTAAAAATGGAGCTAGAATATTAAATCTACACTCCCATAACAATACTTACCTTTGTCAAGGTACGTAGAAGTGGAGTAAGAATAGTAAATCTACAACCCTTAGAATGCTTACCTTCCAATATCCTGCAGCCTATACTGCGGTAGGTTGATATTTTTGTATTCTATATTTTGAAATAGAACTAGCGTGTGAGTGTTTAGGAACTGAACTAATACACATAGATACAGCAAACATTAAGTTGTGCCAAGTGCATCAGTCCTCCTTGAGTTTCTCTGACGTGTTTCACACTTCAGGAAGGGAGAGAATTTGATCTGCCATGCTATGTATCATTGCTGCCGCTGACACATCTGCCGGTCACCTCACAGGATTGATCATTACATTACAGCCAGTTATCTTCAGTTAGGAACCTAGTAAAACACACACTAAACTTTAGTTACAGCCTTTAGCTAATATACGATTCAAGCCATTTGCTTCAAAATGGCATTGTACTGTACTCTAGTGCAGCATTTATATTCCCCAATAACAGATCATATCACATACAGTTATATAACATTTCATATTTTCTGCCCTTTAATCACTTAAAAATTGCACATTTATTACAAACATTATTAAAAAAGATAATGATCTTTTTATGTTCATTCAAAAATGCACTAGTATATTAACTTTCAAAATGGCAATTTCAGGGGCTAAATTAAAAAACTTTCATAAATATTTTTTTAATAAATACGTTTTTGGTAGGAGGGGAAACATCCATCACAACGCAACATTTACGACGCACTACCATTACAACGCAGGATTTACAACGCAAGTCATTACAACGACTTACGCTGGAGGGCGCTGTAGCATAGGGAATAGTTTAATTTACTATCCAAACCCTTCCCTACTATCCACGGGGACTGGAGTTGGAATAGTAAATTAAACTATTCCACTATCCAGCCCCCCCCTACGCAAGTCGTTGTAAAGCCTGCGTTGTAAAGGCATGCGTAGTAAAAGCATGCGTTGTGATGACATACATCCGGTAGGAGTGGTTTTGAGCAAGTCTGTGGGTTTGAATCATCAGCATGGCTTGATTTGAAGTGCAGCCTCATGTAAAGATTTTGCACTCACTAAACTCTATTTACGTGGGATCACCCAATACCTGATCGCAAATAGGGGGGGACGTTAAAGGGGTAATTGTGATTTGGTGTTCTGTATATCAGTGGTTTGCCACAACAACTGCAATTGCATTCATAGATCAGTTACAGGCACGCACTGAGGTGATACCTCTAAGGAGGTGGTAACTGATTCGCCATGGGAAAACTCCCACCGGGCACCTTCCACTTTTCAATGTTGTCAGCAGCATAGGGTGGGTAGGCAGTGCTCCAGTGACCACTGCCTGCTCCCCCAATGTCTTCACAAACTGGAATCTTTTTTTTAAGTCTTACACCAATTTCTTTAAGGAATATATTTTAGTATTAAATGTGGGAGGTACAGAGGGGAGTGGTTAGAAAATTGGAACACTTACTAAAGCTGAGAGGTTAAGGGAGGAGTAAGAAGGAGTTTTTTTAATAGAGTTTTATATGGCGCGAACTAGACCCAAAGATATCAGGTATCAGAGCACTTTACATGAGCACCAGTTTCGTTACAGATGGACACCTTCATTTTTGTTTGTTACGCACAGGGAGATTAAGTGATTTGCCCAGAATCACAGGATGTTGAGGATCGTTGCCAAGACTCGAACCCAGTTCCCCGGCTTCGAGGCGGACCGCTCTAGCTGTAAAGCCACTTATTACTAATGGGAGGGTGTTAAAAGAGGAATAACGATAGGTAAAGAGAGGGGTTAAGCGAGGGCCGTGGATGCATCAACTAAAGTGTAAGTCCCTTTGTGCTCACAAACTACCTTTCTATAGTTACTACTGCCAAAAAGGATCCAAAACAGTTGCAAATCTACTCCAACTCAGAGCTTGAGTAAGTTCAGCACCACCCATAGCCACTCACAGGTATTGCAACACCCCCCAATAGAAAATAATGGAGGTGGGGACTTAAAATAAATCACCCTAGGAACTAAAGTTAAAATAAATTAGTTGAACTGTTTGAAAAATATAGAATGAAATGCTATTTAAATGTAAAAAAAATCTAAAAATAAAACATTTATTAAAGTGTTTTATATTTTATTCATGTTTAAAAATATAAACCTTAATGTAACATTTTTATTATAAGTAACTATATTACTGTTATTCTATACACTTTCAATATTTTGAAATACATACTATATATTTTTATATTTATATATATTTTAATTCAGGTGGGCATTTGTTTAATTGAACTTTGGAATGATACTTTTATTTAAATGTTATATATTCAAAATATTTAATTTTTAACTTTTAATGAATCATTTGGTCCTTTTTATTTTATTCTACATTTAAAATAAATATAATATAAACATCAATATTTAACACAAAAAAATCTTTTTTTAACTTTAATAAAGGTTTCCCTATATTTTACCATATAGTAAGATCTCCGTCCTGGTGGCAGAGGTCTCTGCCTGAATCCCCAGGGTGCTTTTATTGTCAGACTCATTGATTTGAGTGTTAGATCTACTGTGTGCGGGTCTTTCGATGGGACAAAGGCATACATTCCGAGTTGTGGGCCAAATTGTAATCTCTGTGCAAACTGCAGTTTCTGCAGCTATTGGAAATCTGAGTAGTGAGATAATTATTCCCCCACACAGTTCTCCAACAGATTTTGCCACCAAAAGCCTGGCAAACTATATTGAGGTGGAAATCGCTGGAATAGAGGCAAACTGTGTGGAATTTGGTGCTGTAAATAACAAATCTGCATGTTAATCCTAATTACTATGAGCAAATCTCAGAAAAGCATGCATCTACTGAATACATAAAAAAAATCCAGTCCGGGGTATTCTTGTCCATCCCTATTCTGCACAATTGGTAATCGGGCCATATATACACCTGGAGGAATTCTAAAAGTGTGGAACGGTAGGTGGAAATCTGCAGAAGTACTTTCAGATTTCTGTATTCCGTAAAGGTGAAATCTACTGGAGAAAGCTAAGATATCTACAAAAACATCTGTAAAAATCATATTACTGTTAATTTGTAATTTTCTACTCACTTATTGTAATTATCCAAATGGAATCACTATATTTATTTTCAACATTCCAGAATGTTTAGGGAAGAAATCTAATGAACTATTTAGAGATTCTTCTCCTTCTTGTACACATCTCTACAGACTACAAGTTGTGAGTTCTAATGTCAAGGTTTCTGCCTGCCTCACCCATCTCTGCACTATACACATCTCTTAGAAGCCTCTGTGCCTGTATCCTAATGTACCTTTCCTCATAAAGCTTTCCATGTACGGGCACTTAGAACCCCAAAACTACCTATGCAGGTACTAACTGCTAATCCCATCGAACTCCCCAGCTAAGAAGTTACTAAAATAAACGAGTATCACAGGCATAATACTGCAGTGTTGATCGTCTATGTTAACAGCTACCTTTTAGCTTCTTCCTACTTAGCGTCAGTCAATCGCCTCCATTTCTGATGTTTTTCCACGCTGTCTTATGCTTGGACATTCAGCTAAAGATAGAATATCTGTAGGCCATTTCCACAGCTTTAAAACATCTACAGCAAATTTACAAAATATCCCAAATTTGTCAGCAAATACAAATTCTGTATGGGACCTAAGTAATCAGCATTTTCTACAAATATATTAGCTGCAGGTTGTAAATATACATACTTTCAACAGTGTCCACAAAGTTAGGTCCTCTACTGTATTCCAAGCATATCACGCACCGCAAGCCGTCCTTGCTCTCAATCCTCCTCCCCCTCTGAGTTCATGGCGGTGTTCCAAGCACATACCTTGTCTATCAACCCGGCTTCATAGCACGTGCTTTGTTTCTCAATCACAATTCTTTCCTGTGTTCTCTTGGCAGTTACTGAGACGCATCTGTGCCTCTTGCCAAGTCATAAGCCATGGCTGTGATCCACGGATAACTTTTCCTCTCAGCCTTTGTCCATGCTGGTGCCTGTAGTCCGAGTACAGTCGCCATCTCTGAACCCGTATCCTGCATCATTAGTTGAGGCGGTTGTCGTGGTCCAAGTAAGATCTCTTACATGTCAACCCTTTCGTCTTCGTCCATGCTCATGGTCCAAGCACCTCTTGCCGGTTAGTCACCCTACATGTGTTTAGACATGGTTCAAACACATCTCTTGTGTCTCAGCCATTCTCCTTCCTTATGAGTTGATTCTGTTAGCGACACAAATCCCCCGATGGTTTGGTCCAAGAAAATCCCTTGAATCTCAACCCGCCTCGCTTTTGTGTGGCACAAACAAATCCATTGTCTCTAAATCTTCCACCAAACTTGGAACCTAAACCTTCTCTTACAACCCTCCCATGTGCTCCTGAACCAAACACATCTTATATCTCTGACGCGAAGTACAATCACCCTGCTGTCTCTTAACCCTCATACACTATATTGGCTTTCCAAGCACATTCATGTTCTAGTAATCTCATTCCTCCTTTTTCATTTGCTTTTTTCCATATACTGATAACCCTAATCCCTCTTCTTTAGGTGTGTCCCTAGCATGCCCTTGTCTCTTACTCGTCATTCCTCCTTTTTGCATTGTCTCTTAACCTTTATCTCTCCTCTTAAATTCACCCATGTTCCACGCGCTCTTAACCCTCACAGCTTCTATTTAATTTTGGATATATTCAAAGACGGTCCTATCTCTTAACCCTCACCCTACCGCCTTGGCTCTGATCATATTCCAAGCACATCTAATCCTTGGCCCTTCTCTTTGGCTATGTTCTCAGTATATCACAAATATTTAGGTATTCCCTATGTTACAATCAATTATTGTTTCATAGGAAAAGAAGATTAGTTGTCGCCTTTTTTTTCAAAATTATCAGAAATATATTTAAAATGTATGCTTTCATACTGTTTGTTCAAACAAATCATTGCATCAAAACATTATGTTTTACACCGCATAACGTGATCTTTAAACAACTTATGCAGTGAATGCAGACACACCAGATGCAAACGGGCCCATGTGTTCACTCCAGGCTCTCAAGCCAAAAGTAATATTTGATCTCCAAGACCAGCCCTCTCCAGGACACACAGTGCATCCCTCTCTGCTTGCCAAAACAAAACCCGAGGAGACGTACTTGCAAGGCATCTTTTCTGAGCAAATCACAATTAATGGTGAAACAGTAATTATAAATATATCTGAGATATTCTCAGGGTCTACATAACCCTCTCTGCCTCACTAGGCCAAACCCCTTGAATACTTTCTAAGCTCGCAGCACAGCCATTGTCTCGTGCTACCTCTTTGGAACTGGCTCTAGTCCAAGCACATTGTGGTCATACCGTTTACTCCTTCGTCGGAATGTGCTGAACATGTTGCACCGTGCCAGTCAGCGGTTCCACAGCAGACCGAGTACAGCATGTGAGGATACTCCTACAATTCCTCATAAATGTCACAAGCAGCACATGAGGTATTTCTACAAGTCTGAATCAAGAAAAACTGACAGATGACGAACTCCAAAACTTGGGTCCTTGTTCATGCATGGACAATCGCCAAACTCTTTGCATGGCATAAGACCTTTCTCGGAGGCTGACCTTAGGCACCTGGTTGGGTGACTGAGTCTTAGGTTTAGAATTGTCATCAATGCCTTAGTAGGCCATTGCCTACTTTGCCTCCTGCTTCTGTCTCAGAATAAAAAACCACTGACCAGATCATTCCTTCTGGCACCCCACCTAACAACTGACTTCCATTTTGGTCCTGTGAGTCGAGAGAAACGTATGCGTTGGGATCTCAGAGTGAAAGCGGCAGTAAGTTCTAGTTTTCGTGGCATTGTCCTGGTTATAATAAAACTTTTTTTAATGGGTAAAAACGTTATCTCAGATTAGCTAATTTCACTGGCTGAAATTGCAGAAGACGATATTCTATGATTTAAGGGTGCCAATACTGAGTGTGAAATTTCCAGAAAAGGACAAAATCTTGTATTTTACATCATTTTAATGTAAGGGAGGGAACAGATCATAGGTTAAAACAGGTGTTTCAGCAGGTCCTAGAGGGAAAATATTTTGAATTTTGTGGCAGAGCAAAGAGGTTTCGGGATGGCGAAATTTGTTGAGTTTGCAAGCAGAGGGGATTTATATAAAACATTTAGATCAGGATCTTAAAACTCCCGTAAATCTGCATTAGATGATCCGCAAATGAACCATAAAATAGTTTGCAACAGTGTGAAACAGTCCACCACAACATGAAACATCGCACAAAATGTATGATTTTACTGGAATTACTCTATGTCATCATGCAATTGACTTCTTGATATCAGGAAATGTGGCTGGCGTCAGCCCAAAATTAGTATTCCTAACTATCCACGTGGGAATACAGAAAGGGTCACTATTTGGGACATGAACATGCCTTTCTAATTAATAAACCAAGCAGTCACGCCCAAGTCATAAAATGTGCATATACAAGTCAAGAAATTATTCCAAAAGAAGCCAATAATGTCCAAAGTGATTAAAAATCACCTCAATGTAAAGCATGAGATTATTAAATGAGTAAAGAAAGTTATCGTTCATAAATACGTAATCTCACTGCTTTTTCCATACATTTACCAACATTAAGCCATAAACGTTCCCTTTCTTGTGGCTATGGAATAGCCTACCTTGATCCATGAAAATGTTACATTGTATATGTCATTAAATAACTCGATATTAGCATTAAATGTGCCTACCATGCCATGAAATTTTCTAAAGGAGGCGTGAACTTCAATCCATAAGTCATTAACCGCATGCGTGCGGCCGCGATTTTCGCGCTGTGCGGCTTTTTCACAAAAGCCGCGTTCTGTAGTAGGGGATCTCTGTGTATAGTCATAATCTAGTGAATGGTCCCGCCCATGTGCGTGGACCCCAGAGCAATCAAAAATAATCTCTTAGAGTGTCGAAAAATGCAGAAATGCACAGACACTTATGAGAGAATTTAAAGACAGATAATGCAGCCTAAAAAAGGCTACACTGTCCAGTACTTCAACTAGAAATTCCACCAAAAAAATCCACAAAACAGCAAAGTCTGTACAGATTTCCCTTGCTTTAACAGCAAAATCCCTCAGGAATGATAGAGAGAAGAACCTGGACAGACAAGCCCCATAGGCTGCCATTATGTGGCTCAGAACAGGATACTGTGCCTTTAAGAGAACTTTCCAGAACTTCACAGTATCCCAGAATGCCCTGCAGGTCCCAGTTACTTTCAGTTCTTTTTTCCGGCTCCTGCAAGCAGGACCCTGGAGCATTGAGCTCTCCCTTTTCAAGGGTTTATTGGTGTTTTTTCACTGTAATTTCGATTTGAGTACTTTCTAAGTACTTTTGGGCCTTTCTTCTTGGTTTTTTGCACTCTTTTGATGTCAAATATGCCTGCATTATTTGACAAATGCCCGGAGTGCTCCAGGAAGAAGGCAAAATCAGACCCTCATGAGGTGTGTATCCTCTGCCTGCCCTCTTCCCATATTCCAGAGGAGTGTGAGATCTGTCAAGGCTTCTCTGGCAGGACCCTGAAGGACAGAATGAAGATCAGACTTCAGGGCCTCGAGGAAAGAAGGCTGAAGGCGCAAGGTGGGTCTGAAGGGGCTTCATCTGCCCATGCTGAGGCCTCTGGGGGGCTCCCCAGGGGCAGGAAGTCCAGCAAACGTCCCCATTCTCCGTCTGGGTCGGTGGCTCCGACCACGACGTCGAGAGGGAGGTCCAGGGCCAGCTTCCCGTCTCCCCAGGGCTCTGGGTCGAGGAAACGTCGCCCGTCGACGTCGAGGGACTTGCACAGGCCGCCGTCGAACCCCGTGACGATTTCATCGTCGTCGTCTTCGGCGTCGACGTCGAGTGATCGGCGTTGAAGGGCCCGGCGTCGGCGCTCGCCGTTGAGGCGACACCGCCGTTCGCCGTCGAGGAGTAGGACATTATCGTCGTCGAGGGGATCCTTGTCGTCGAGGCCACCGTCGAAACGGAAGAGGTCACCGTTGAGGCAGAAGAGATCTCCGACGAGGCGAAAGAAGTCGCCGTCGAGGCGGTCGAGGTCGCCGTCGAGGCGGTCAAGGTCGTCGTCGAGGCGGTCGAGGTCGCCGCCGAAGCGGTCGAGGTCGCCGTCGAGACACAAGGGATCGTCGTCAAGATGGTCAGGATCGACGTCGAGGCATGGACGACGTTCGACGCCAAGGCATGGAAGACGGTCGACGCCGAAGGGGCGCTCGACGTTGAGGGACCTGCGTTCGACGCCTGGTCACCGTTCGGCAGCGTTGAGGGATCGAGATGAAAGGCCTAGGACTGTGGGGGGCTCCCCTCAGTCCGGGAAGGATGGCGGGTCACCGGGATCGGTGTACTCGGAGGTGTATACTCCGAAGACGGCTGTTCCACCTCCTCCTCCGTTGCCAAGAGGTCTGCCGCCGAGGGATCTAACCCCTCCTCTGTTGCCTCCTCTGCCTCCACTTCCAACAGGACCTCGGACCCCTGTGCCAGACAAGCCGCCACCGGTTCCACCGAGGTCGGTCTCGTTGCCCAGGCTTCCGACCCCTCCCAAGAAGACTCCTAAGTCTAAGGAACCGCCCAAACCCAAGACGTCCGTCCCGGGGAAACCGGCAGAACGTCCCAGACCTAGGAGATCGAGGTCGCACTCCAGGCGGAGAGAAAGGACGAGGAGCAGACACAGGTCCTCCACCAGATCTAGATATCGCCACAGGAGGCATAGGTCCAGGTCCCGTACAGCATCCTCTAGGACCCGTTCCTATTCGCCTACTTTATCGGATTCTCCGGAGACGAGGGTGTCCCTGGTCGATGACATTGGCACGTTCCAGGAGGTGCTCCTGAGGGGAGCTGCAAAGTTGGGTATCACGGTGACGACTCCTACACCTACGACGTCCGTGATATTCGAGACGCTTCACAAGAAGCACCTGTCTCGCCCTCTTCTGCCGTTGGTCCCAGGACTGGTCAAACCGGCGGAGGTGCTATTCCTTACACCAGCTGTGGTGAAGGCTGCTCCCTCAAGACTCCTGAAAAAGTAATGAGCGCCTGACTCGGACCCGGCCTTCCTACGTGTGGACCCAGTGCCCGACTCGGTGATAGTGACGGCGGCCAGGAAGTTGCATTCTACCTCCCCGTCCTCCACGGTGCCACCGGATAAAGAGAGCCGCTGGATTGATTCGGCTGGTAGGAAAGCCTGTGGGACTTCTTCCACCACTATGAAAGCCTCCAGCGATTCGGCTTTACTGGGACGGTACAACCGTGCGCTGTGGGACTCCCTGGAACAGTTCGCGGACCTGCTACCACGCGACAGGAGGGAGGACTTCCAGGAAATTGTCAAGGAAGGGATGCTGGTTTCCAACCAGGCCATCAGCGCCGCTGCGGACATAGCACTGTTGGCCGCACATGGCTACTGCCATGGGGTCAACCAGCGCCGCCATGCTTGGCTCAGGCTTACGTCGCTCAAGCCTGAGGCGCAACAGCGGGTGGCCAATCTGCCGTTTTCCGGTGAAACACTCTTCGGGAAACATGCCGATGATGAAATGGCCCGCATGAAGGCCGAGGCTGAAACCCTGACGGCTGTGGGTCTGGAGAAACCCAAGGACAAAAAGCCTTACCGCCAGTTCCAACGGCGGTTCGGCTCGCAGGGGAAAGGAAGAGGACAATCTTCGGGACAACAGCAGCAGCAACAACAGCAGCAGTTCCGGAGACCCTTCCAAAAACGCCAAAGGGGTAGAGGTGGACAGCAGTCCTCTACCTCGACCAAAGGCCCGGCCGGGTCTCGCCCCTGAGCGGTTACTTCCCCTTCATCCGTTACCCGCTCCAGTGGGGGGAAGCGTTCAATTTTTCCTGGCAGATTGGAGAAAAATTACTCAGGACAAGTGGGTGCTGAATATTGTTTGCAATGGATACAGTCTTCGGTTCATCAGCCCTCCTCCATCGATTCCTCCGGTCAGCTCGCAGTATCAGCTGCGCGAGCTCCAGGCGGAGGCCGATATCCTGTTAAGGAAAAGGGCGATAGAAGATGTACCTCTGTCTCAAAGAGGAAGAGGTCTGTACTCCCGGTTCTTTCTGGTCCGCAAGAAGGACAAGAACGAGTTCAGGCCCATTCTGGACTTGCGACAGGCAAACAGGTGGATTCGCAGAGAAAAGTTTCGCATGCTGTCGTTGCATCAGATTTATCCTCAGTTGCAACAGGGAGACTGGCTATGTGCCATAGACCTACAGGATGCACACTTCCATGTGCCCATTGCACACAAACACAGGAAGTTCCTGCGATTTCAAGTCGGCACCAATCACTATCAGTACACGGTACTTCCGTTTGGGCTGAAGTCTGTGCCCAGGACGTTCTCGAAGTGCATGGCAGTGGTAGCGGCACACCTACGGAAGAACAAGGTGTTTGTCTACCCGTACCTGGACGATTGGTTGATCAAGGCCTCCTCCTTCTCGGAAGCTCAAGCGCACTTCCGGAAGACGTGCGTTCTCTTGAACAAGCTGGGGTTGCACATCAACATGTCCAAGTCTGTCCCGACTCCGGTCCAGTGCATTCAGTACTTGGGAGCCTCCATCAATACGCTGTCAGCAAGCGTGTCTCCTTCGGAGGAGCGACGATTATCACTCCTTCGGAAGGCCCAGGCTCTTATGTCCACTCCATCTACGACAGTGAGGACGGTGTCTTCTCTACTGGGATCAATGGCCTCTTGTATCTTCCTGACGCCACATGCGCGGCTGCACATGAGACCGCTGCAGGAGTGCTTAGAAGATCAGTGGGACCAGAGGAGAGGATCTTGGGACGACAGAATACGACTGTCTCTGCATGCTCTGCAGTCTCTGAAGTGGTGGTGTTCAGCGGAGAATCTCCTCAGAGGGGTTCCCTTCCACAAGGACATTCCCACACAGACTATCGTGACGGATGCGTCTCTCCAGGGATGGGGAGCGCACTCCGGAGACTTACAGATTAGATTCAAGGGACGTGGTCCCCGACGGAGTCCACGTACCACATCAATTTCCTGGAACTCAGAGCTGTTCACTTGGCACTGAAGGCTTTTCACCCGTCCTTCCAGACCAACTCTCTGCTTGTACAGACGGACAATACGACTACGATGTATTACCTCAACAAACAGGGGGGCTCGAGATCCCGCACTCTATCGCAGGAGGTGCAGGCGATCTGGCACTGGCTTCTGGCCCGAGGACTGTCGATAACGGCCACCCATCTGCCAGGTGTGCAGAATGTTCAGGCAGACGAGCTGAGCAGACTGATTCAGGAAAACCACGAATGGGTCATAAACGACGAAGTACTAGGAGAAGTCTTCGCAAGGTGGGGAACTCCAGACGTAGATCTGTTCGCCACCGCCGAAAACAGCAAATGCCGAGACTTCGCCTCCAGGTACTACCAGCCAGGGACGCTGGGGAACGCGTTATGGATCAACTGGTCGAACGGCTTTCTGTACGCTTTTCCACCCATTCCCCTGATCCCGACGGTTCTCATCAAGCTGTCCCAATCCAGTGCGAGGATGATTCTGATTGCCCCGGAATGGCCCAGACAGTGGTGGTTCACAGACCTGCTTCACCAGTCTCTCCTTCCTCACATGAAGCTGCCATGCAGGCCAGACCTTCTCACGAAGTTCGGGGGGCGAATGGTGCACCCCAACCTCTCGTCTTTGAGTTTGGCGGCATGGCTCCTGAAATAGTGCAATATGGCCATCTGAATCTCCCAGAGGATTGTATGGACATACTGAAGGAGGCTAAGCGACCTTCCACTAGGACTTCTTATGCTTACAAGTGGAAGAGGTTTTGCATCTGGTGCAAGTCTAAGAACTATGACCCTACGACATGCAAGGAGGATGTCATCCTTCCATATCTGCTACATCTGGCGCAGTCTGGCCTTAATGTACATTCCATTAAGGTTCATCTGGCTGCTTTGACTGCCTACAGGAAATGCCCTTCACAGACTTCCTTCTTCCAGATCCCTGTGATCAAAGATTTTCTGGAAGGCTTGAAGAAAGTATTCCCTCCTGTCAGGCTTCCTTCGCCTTCATGGGACTTGAATGTGGTGCTGTCCAGGTTGATGAAGGAGCCTTTTGAACCTATTCATAAGGCTTCGTTGCAGCACCTGTCCTGGAAGGCGGCGTTCCTCGTGGCCATTACATCGGCCCACAGGGTGAGTGAAATTCAGGCGTTGTGTTGCCAAGAACCTTATACTGTATTTCATGCTGCTAAGGTTGTCATGCGTACTCACCCTAAGTTTCTTCCCAAGGTTATTTCTGATTTTCATATCAACCAGACTATAACTTTACCTACGTTCTTTCAGAATCCTTCATCTCCAGCGGAAAGGTCTTTGCATTCCCTGGATGTTAGGAGGGTGCTGAAATTTTATCTGGATAAAACCAAAGATATTCGTAGGTCAGACCAATTGTTCATCAATTATGGATCAGTCAGGACGGGTCTTGCTACCTCTAAACAGTCCATCTCGAGGTGGATTGTGTCCTGCATACAATTGTGTTACTACAAAGCTAATAAGACCTTAGGGGGCCAACCTAAGGCTCATTCCACCAGGGGCAAAGCTGCCACGACAGCGTTGCTTCGTAATGTTCCCATTGCAGAGATCTGCAAGGCGGCCACTTGGAAGTCGGTCCATACCTTTGCTAAGCATTACTGCCTGGACGCTGATGCCAGGGCAGACGCTCAGGTTGGGCAGGCTTCGCTGCGGAATCTGTTCGCGCAATAGTGGCGTTATTTCTTCTTTCTCCACCGCCGCTTGGTGTGGGGATGGGCTTGCCATTCTATTCACTAGATTATGACTATACACAGAGATCCCCTACTACAGAAGGAGTAGTTTCTGTCCTGTAACTCCAGTTCTGTAGTAGGGGTATCTCTTTTATAGTCATAAGCACCCTCCCTCCTCCCCGGTGGAGAGAGATATTCATGTACGGAATGCTACAGGTCTGGCGTGTTACGCCTTCAAAAAGAACTGAAAGTAAATGGGACCTGCAGTGCATTCTGGGATACTGTGAAGATTCTGGAAAGTTCTCTTAAAGGCACAGTATCCTGTTCTGAGCCACATAATGGCAGCCTATGGGGCTTGTCTGTCCAGGTCCTCCTCTCTATCATTCCAGAGTGTTATTTGCTGTTTAAGCAAGGGAAATCTGTACAGGCTTTGCTGTTTTGTGGATTTTTTTTGTGGAATTTCTAGTTGAAGTACTGGACAGTGTAGCCTTTTTCAGGCTGCATTATCTGTCTTTAAATTCTCTCTTAAGTGTCTGTGCATTTCTGCATTTTTCGACACTCTAAGAGATTATTTTTGATTGCTCCGGGGTCCACGCACATGGGCGGGACTATTCACTAGATTATGACTATAACAGAGATACCCCTACTACAGAACTGGTGTTACAGGACAGAAACTACTCCTTACATGACGAGCTGAGCTCGTCATGAGCATGCGAGCGGCAGAACTCATGACGAGCTCAGCTCGTCATGAGCACGGAAGGGGTTAAACTGTTCAATCAAGCACAAACTTGCCTTCATTGTTCTGTGTAAACCATGGAGTTGTCTTGTTCATAAGCATTGAAATTTCTCACACAAAATTCCACAAAATTGCTCCAGCCCCTTCTGAATTACCAAAACTTGAACAATGGCATTACCCTCCTTGAGGTGGAATTTTGACCTTTGAACCATCAAATTGCTCCATGGACATGAAATTGCCCTCAATTATCCCTGAGCCACATAATAATTAACTCGTACAAATATAATGCAACAGCAGACAACGTAAACCATGCACCAGGATGACATGGCATTGAATGGTCCCACACATCAAGAACTTGCTCTTCGCACAATGAAATCGCCAAAATATGACGCATTAAATTTTGGCCCTGTCAACCCAATGAACCATAAAGTTTCCACACCTCCTTAAACAGACCTTTGCTCGCATAAGATGCTGTAATTGCCCCCTACAAGCCATATAATTGAAACCATGAGTCAAGGAAAGGCCAAAAGTCTCGGTCGCAAGAGATAACTTCCAGTTGACATGAGAAAGATGGTACTTCATCATCTGTGGGGGAGGGGCGTCAGAAGAATCCACATCTGTGGGTGAGGAATGAAGGGGCCAGGCACTGTGAGGCTGAGGGGTGGGACAAAAAGAGGTCTTAGAACTCACTGAATGAAGAATGATGGGGAGAAAGTCAAAAGGACTAACATATTTCTAAGAAAGACTTAACACCGGGCCCCGCTGGCTTGAAAACACGCATGGCTTCTTATTTTAAGAGACGTAATGAGAGAAACACCTGAGAAGGAGGACATTGGCTGTACTGGAAAGGTACACGGGTGGTGTGGTTTCGGGAATATCGAGGAGGGAATAGTGAGGCCACAGAATATCGTGTCCAGAACATCAACAGGTAAGCAAATATATATTTTCTGTAAATACATTCACAATATATTTATATATCTTCAAGGTACATAGATGTGGAGTTAATAGTAGATCTATACCTCCCTCTATGCACTCCCCTTCTCTATATCTTGGTCATTGATACTCTGGTTACGATATTGCGTGATCTCGGTATTCCCACCTCAATATTGCAATCTACACTCACAGGGTGGATCTACTGAAAATGTTCACATCACTCATGATTTCATGTTTATCTGTAGACTTATTTGTGGCACACTTTGCTCTCTGAGGTCGTCCGCGGATAATTACAGCTAAAATTAAAAATATATGCCAGCTAACACGTGGACTCTTTGCTACCTTTTGTGGCAGAGCCGAAAAGAGAACTGGAAAAGTACCCGCATGTTGATGGAAAGCTGTTGGCAACGTGTGGCAGGGCCTGTCCGTACCCATTTCTTTTTGGATTCAGGTCTTGTGTGCCCCACAGGTTGGATCTCCAGTACCACAGGGGAAAAGAAATTATTGAGAAATAAAAGTTATGTTGGGGGAAGAAAGGGGTGTTTGCAGAAGAGAAGCAGAAGTAAGGAATGTTCTAATGTTCTCTATTCGTCCTTCACCTTTAGTCAAGAACCAATTTTTTAAGGACATGGCTCATTTAAGTGACTTTTTTTCAGATCCTGCTGCTAAAGAGAAACAAGCATTTGCAATGGAATCGGTCTCGCATTTGCAAGAGTTTAAGCTATTGGCATTGTAAATGACAATGCCTTTTATTAATCTGTTTTGATAATTAACACATAAATAAAAGACATTGTCATTTACAGTGCCAATAGCTCATACTCTTGCAAATGCAAGACCTATTCAAAGAAGCAGCCTCCATTGCCCTGGGCTGCTTGCAAAGAGAAAGCCGGCATGGTGCACTGAATGTTGCAGGAAAGCATGTTGTGCCTGCAGTAGGAGAAACTCATTAAGGAAAATAGTGCTTATAGGATAAAAAAGACTCCCTGTGTAACAACCGAAGTAAACGGCCAGTTCTCATGGAGGGTTAGAAATGAAGACAAGGCGGTACTAAGGAGGGAATAACAAGCCTATTAGCGAATCATAACCCAGCATTTACGAAGGAAAATGTCCAAGCCAATGGCAAATATGGGCGGAGGGTGGGCGGGGCTTCTATTCCATACTTCAATACAGCATGGCTCGCCGAGCCTTTCATTGCGCTGCCCAGGCTCGACCTAATAAATGGATGATTGAATGGAGAGGAGCTTGAACAACAGTCATTTATGCCCCAGGCCCCCTTTACACTTGATGAAGTCATAAGCGTCTCGAAGCCCACCATGGTTTTAGAGTGTCACAAGTAAAGCATTAAGACACGACATGGGTGAAAAACGAGAGATGTGTAATTACTTCAGTAGAAAGTTTTTTTTTTAAAAAGACATAGGCCTGACTCTTGTCAATAAAACATGAAATAGCCACTGAAGATTGAGTGAGCCATGAAATTCTATGTAAATGTACACAAAATTCCTCCACAAAGCTCATACAATTGCACCATGTCTCGCGGAATTGTCACTGCCAGTGTGAGTAAGAAATTGTCCCTTGAGCTTTCCCCATAAGCCATAAAATTGCCCCCCCCCCCGCCCCCATAATATAATGAGGGGGAAACTATAGGAGGAGATAGAGTTAAGAGAAACAAAATATAGCAAACGGAACAATAAGGACAGTGATAAATGTGAGCAAAAGAGGCAAAAATAAAACGAACGAATTACCAGACAGGCCGTAAGCAAAACACACACACACACACACACATATTCCTTTTCTCGGGCACAAGAAATGAAAGCACACATTAGCACCAACTAATCGGTAAAAAAAAGGCACAAATATCGAACCTCCACATAGATTAAGGTTGAACCCTGATTACCACAAGCAAGCCTTGAAACTACACAGCACCAAATGCCCACACACACTGCAAGCATATACACCCCCGAATGCACCCATATACACCCACACACGATTGAATGGATGGATACACATTATAAAATGCACTCCCCGAATACGAAAACCCACATACACATTCATGCAGCAAAGGTAAAGGCACAAATACACTGTTCAAACACACACTTTCAATTGCACACAAACACCATAAAATGCACACAAACGCACTTACAACATCAAGTCCACACACACAAACACTCCCTTGTTATTTTGTCACTGGGACAGAGGCAAATACGCGCCCACAGCTGCACGCACTCATAACACACTTTCATTTTCACAGTCCCTTGTCCTTTAGCAAGGACACACAATACAGCAGAAGGGATAACCCGTGCCAACGAAGACCTCGTAACGCCGGAAGCGGACTACTTTGCAAGCAGTCGGTATTGTGTGCACCGTGGGTGCAGCGTCCGCAGACACACAATAATAAGCGGTATACATTGATCATTTAACAACAGGTGTGTGACTGAGTGCAGAGACACAACTGATGCAGCATGCATTCCCCATGCACTAACTAGTCGTGTCTTCTGCCCCGACCCAGCCCTTCCCTCCCCTTTCGAGACCCCCCCCCCCCCCGTCCCCTAGTCATTCTATACTGCCCCAATGCAAGGCTGCGCCGTCAGCATGTGTCACATTTACTTACAGTCTTTTTTTATTTTTATTAACCATCTTCCTTATTCCTTTTACAATTTATTCCTGCGGCTCTGGTACTTACTTTGCACTTTTTTTCAACACTTTTAGCATTGGGCACGGGGTCTGTGGTGGAGTGTCGTGTGCTCTGGAGTCACTGGGAGAGAGTGGTGGGGCTGGGGCGCTCTCCCGCTCCAGGCGGGGGTCAGGCACGCGGAGTTATTAATACCCTCAGATATCTGACCAACTTTGGAAGGCCTCAGCGCTGGCAGACGGTCAGGACAACCGGTCTGAACCCGATCTGCTAAAACGGAGCGCCCGGGGCGGGGGCAATGCCCATGCGTCTGGCGTGCCCCCCCTCCGGGGGTGTCCCGAGGCCAGTGTCGCGCGTTCACCGGCACGTGCGCGCTGGTACTTGACCGTCAGCTGGCAGAGTGCGTGATGTGTCACGCTGGGGGCGTGGGGCTGGTGACCCCCAGCATCCCTGCACAAGTGATGCGTCACACGAGCGCGAGCGTCAGGAGGGCTGTGAGCCTCACCTGATGAATACGTAAAAATTGGTCACCTGTCCACGTTGCCTGAACTAACTAATGAGCTCTTGCGTAGTTTAGAAGAAAACTGTATATTTTGATTCAAACTTTGTATTTGTCTCAAGAAATGTATGGCTTTTATTGTGTGCTTTGTATGTGGCGACGTGTGTATGCGTACACATGTGTAGGTTTGTGCCTGGGCGCGTATATATATATATATATATATATATATATATATATATATATATATATATATATATATATATATATATATATATATATATATACATATACATACATATATATTTTCTTACACACACTCATATATATACACACACACACACACACATATATATGTGCATTTGTGTCTATTCAAGAAAGTCTCTCTGTACATCAATGTGCATGTCTGTATGTTTCTGTGTGCGTATGTGATTACACATAAACTTCCGTGTGTGAATGTATGGTTGTGTGTAAGCCTATAGATGTTTAACTGTGCACGCATGTGTATGCTTGAGCATCTGTGTGTGTTCATTTGTAAGCCTGTGTGCCTGAGTGTAAATCTGTATGTGGGTGTCTACGCATAAATGCACATGTGCCTGTGTGTATGTTTGAGCATGAATAGGGCGTGCCGGCTGGTGGATATGTGTGTGAATGTGCATATATGGATTTGTCTGTGTGTATGTGATGTATAGCTGTGTGTAGATTACCTCTTTCTGCTGTTAAATCTACCAGTTTGCACCTTCCTTTACACTGGAAGTGTTATTTACTCCGAGATTATAGTGCTTAATTTGAGTCAGTGGTTCCGGTGCTCGACACCAGTGCTTAATTATCAACACCAGCACTTATAACCGATGGTGGCGCTGTCTGTCTAATTGTGAAATGAGCACAAGAGTTGTTTTATAATTCAATATACAATAAAAATGACAAATACCTGCCAAACAAGTCATTGATATAGCTTTGGGTGGCTTAGTAAAGACGCAGTTGTCACACTTGTGGGAGTGTGATGGTTAGTACTTGTGTTGGTACTGTCATTGGTATCACTGGCAGGGGAAATGGGTGTCACAAGCTACAGTGGCCTCCTGAACGAGGGTCCTGGTACTTCTTTTTTTTAATACAAATTAAGCACCAGACACTACCAGTATGAATTGTCTGATCTGTGGTCGTTTACGGCTGCTCTTTGGTACTTTTAGAACAGTTTCGCACTGGGATCTTCAGAGTGGACGGCACTGACCCCAGGAGTTGGGTTTCTGTTGCTTTCTGGGTTCAATCTGTATAGCATTGTCTGGTGCTTAACAGCTCCTTGATGGGTTTATGTTGCTCCTGGGTGGATTTCATTCAGTGTTTTGCTTATGGCATATAAGTGCCTCAAACAGGTTGCCTCTCCGCTACTGGATGAATGCCCTACGGCACTCTTTTTGGGGATTAACAGAGCTATACAAATCTCATAGCCTGGTATCACGCAATAGGTAAGCATGTATGTACGTCTATGGTAATCAAGAGGACAAACAGTAACACATGCACATCAAACGTCACAACAGTCTTCACAAGCTCTACAATAACTGTGTGGCAATCAGCAGGACAAACTGGACCAGAATCTACACAACTGGCAAACAAGAGTGTTTACAATCAGCATGGTTCTGTAGTAGGGGATCTCTGTGTATAGTCATAATCTAGTGAATAGTCCCGCCCATGTGCGTGGACCCCGGAGCAATCAAAAATAATCTCTTACAGTGTCAAAAAATGCAGAAAAGCATAGACACTTAAGAGAGAATTTAAAGACAGATAATGCAGCCTAAAAAGCTACACTGTCCAGTACTTCAACTAGAAATTCCACCATAAAATCCACAAAACAGCAAAATGCCTGTACAGATTTCCCTTGCTTTAACAGCAAACTCCCTCAGGAATGATAGAGAGAAGAACCTGGACAGACAAGCTCCATAGGCTGCCATTATGTGGCTCAGAACAGGATACTGTGCCTTTAAGAGAATCTTCCAGAACCTTCTCCCAGTATCCCAGAATGCATAGCAGGTCCAACTTACTTTCAGTTCTTTTTTCCGGCTCCTGCAAGCAGAACCCTGGAGCATTGAGCTCTCCCTTTTCAAGGGTTTTGTTGGTGTTTTTTCACTAAATTCGATTTTGTGTACTTTTAAAGTACTTTGGTGACTTTCTTCTTGGTTTTCTGCACTCTTTTGTTGTCCATAATGCCTGCATTATTTGACAAATGCCCGGAGTGCTCCAGGAAGAAGGCCAAGTCAGACCCCCATGAGGTGTGTATCCTCTGCCTTCCCTCTTCCCACATCCCAGAGGAGTGTGTGATCTGTAGAGGCTTCTCTGGCAGGACCCTGAAGGACAGGAGGAAGATCAGACTTCAGGGACTTGAAGAAAGAAGACTGAAGGCTCAAGGTGGGTCTGGAGGGGCTTCTACTGCCCATGCTGAGGCCTCTGGGGGGCTCCCCAGGGGCAGGAAGTCCAGCAAACGTCCAAGGTCTCCGTCTGGGTCGGTTGCTATGACCACGACGTCGAGAGGAAGGTCCACGGCCAGTTCCCGGTCTCCCCAGGGCTCTGGGTTGAGAAAACGTCGCCCGTCGACGTCGAGGGACTTACACAGGCCGCCGTCGAACCCGGTGTCGATTTCTTCGTCGCCACCGTCGGCGTAGAGTGGACGGCATCGGAGGGCCCGGCGTCGGCGCTCGCCGTCGAGGCGACACTGCCGTTCGCCGTCGAGGGCGAGGACATCGTCGTCGTCGAGGGGATCCTCGTCGTCGAGGCCGCCGTCGAGGACGGCGAGGTCGCCGTCGAGGCGGAAGAGGTCTCCGGCGCTGAAGAAGTTGACGTCGAGACGATCGAAGAGGTCGACGTCGAGGCGATCGAAGAGGTCGTCGTCGAGGCGGTCGAGGTCGCCGTCGAGGCGTCAGCGCCCGTCGTCGAGGTTTAGAGGTTCGTCCATCTGGTCGAGGTCGACGTCGAGGCATAGAAGCGGGTCGACGCCTAGGAGTGTGAAACGGTCGACGCCGAAGGGCCGCTCGACGTCGAAGGGACCACGGTCGACGTCTGAACACCGGTCTTCGACGTCAGGGGGTCGTAAGGACAGGCCGAGGACTGTGGGGGGCTCCCCTCAGAGAGGACAGGATGGTGGCTCGCCGGGAACGGCATACTCAAAGGAGTATACCCCGAAGAAGACTGTTACACCGCCTCCTCCTCCTCCTTTGCCTAGAGGTCCTCCTCCGAGGGCTTCGACTCCTCCTCCATTGCCTCCTCTACCTGCTCTTCCGTCAGGACCGCAGGCCCCGGTGCCGGGTGCTCCTCCTCCGGTTCCACCGAGATCGGTGTCGATGCCCAGACTTCCGACACCTCCGAAGAAGACTCCTAAGTCGAAGGTTCCTCCTAAGCCCAAGACGTCCGACCCGGGGAAGCCGGCGGAGCGTCCCAGACCCAGGAGATCGAGGTCACGCTCAGGGAGAAGAGACAGATCTAGGAGTGGACACGGATCCTCCTCGAGATCCAGACATCGCCATAGGAGGCATAGGTCCAGGTCCCGTTCGGCCTCTGGGACCCGTTCATATTCACCTACATTGTCGGATTCACCGGAGACGAGGGTGTCTCCGATAGATGACATTGGCACGTTCCAGGAGGTTCTCCTGAGAGGGGCGGCGAAGTTGGGGATCAAGGTGACGGCCTCTACGCCCACAACTTCTGTGATCCTCGAGACTTTGCACAAGAAGCACCTGTCTCGCCCCCTACTGCCTTTGGTGCCAGGACTGGTTGAGCCTGCTGAACAGCTCTTCCTTACGCCAGCAGTGGTGAAAGCTGCTCCCTCCAGGCTTGTCAAGAAGTACAGGGCTCCAGAGTGGGACCCGGCCTTCTTGCGGAAGGACCCAGTGCCTGATTCGGTGATTGTGACGGCGGCTCGGAAACTACATGCTACCTCCCCGTCCTCCACTGTGCCTCCGGATAAGGAGAGCCGCTGGATTGACTCAGCTGGACGGAAGGCGTGTGGGACGTCTTCCACGACGATGAAGGCCTCCAGTGACTCGGCGTTGTTGGGACGATACGACCGTGCACTGTGGGATTCCATGGAACAGTTTGCGGACCTTGTCCCGCGCGACAGGAAAGAGGACTTCATGGAGATCGTCCAGGAAGGGATGCTGGTTTCGAACCAGGCCATCAGCGCCGCGGCGGATATCTCCCTGCTGGCGGCGCATGGATACTGCCACGGTATCAATCAGAGACGCCATGCTTGGCTCCGGCTGACGTCGCTCAAGCCTGAAGCGCAACAACGAGTGGTAAATCTGCCGTTTTCCGGCGACACCCTCTTCGGGAAACACGCAGATGACGAAATGGCCAGGATGAAGGCCGAGGCTGAAACCCTGACGGCTGTGGGCTTGGAGAAGCCCAAAGAAAAGAAACCCTACTGCCAGTTCCAACGACGGTTCGGGTCGCAGGGTAGAGGAAGGGGACAGTCTTCTGGGCAACAACAGCAGCAGCAACAACAGCAGCAATACAGAAGACCCTTCCAGAAACGTCAGAGGGGTAGAGGTGGACAGCAGTCCTCTACCGCGAACAAGGGCCCGGCTAGGTCTCCACCCTGAGCGGTTACTTCCCCTTCGTCCGTTACCCGCTCCGGTGGGGGGAAGCGTTCAATTTTTTCTGGCAGAGTGGAGAAAAATTACTCAGGACAAGTGGGTGCTGAATATTGTTTGCAATGGATACAGTCTTCGGTTCATCAGCCCTCCTCCATCGATTCCTCCGGTCAGCTCGCAGTATCAACTGCGCGAGCTCCAGGTGGAGGCCGACATCCTTCTAAGGAAAAGGGCGATAGAAGATGTACCTCTGTCTCAAAGAGGAAGAGGTCTGTACTCCCGGTTCTTTCTGGTCCGCAAGAAGCACAAGAACGAGTTCAGGCCCATTCTGGACTTGCAACAGGCAAACAAATGGATTCGCAGAGAAAAGTTTTGCATGCTGTCGTTGCATCAGATTTATCCTCAGCTGCAGCGGGGAGACTGGCTTTGCGCCATAGACCTACAGGATGCGTACTTCCATGTGCCCATTGCACACAAACACAGGAAGTTCCTGCGATTTCAAGTCGGCACCAATCACTATCAGTACACGGTACTTCCTTCGGGCTGAAGTCTGCGCCCCGGACGTTCTCGAAGTGCATGGCAGTGGTAGCGGCACACCTGAGGAAGAACAAGTTGTTTGTCTACCCGTACCTGGACGATTGGTTGATCAAGGCCTCCTCCTTCTCGGAAGCTCAAGCACACTTCCAGAAGACGTGCGTTCTCTTGAACAAGCTGGGGTTGCACATCAACATGTCCAAGTCTGTCCCGACTCCGGTCCAGTGCATCCAGTACTTGGGAGCCTCCATCGATACGCTGTCAGCAAGCGTGTCTCCTTCGGAAGAGCGACGTTTATCACTCCTTCGGAAGGCTCAGGCTCTCATGTCCACTCCATCCACGACAGTGAGGACGGTGTCTTCTCTGCTGGGATCGATGGCCTCTTGCATCTTCCTGACACCGCATGCGCGGCTGCACATGAGACCGCTGCAGGAGTGCTTGGAAGATCAGTGGGAGCAGAGGAGAGGATCTTGGGACGACAAGATACGACTGTCTCTACATGCTCTTCAGTCTCTGAAGTGGTGGTGTTCAGCGGAGAATCTCCTCAGAGGGGTTCCCTTCCACAAGGACATTCCCACTCAGACTATCGTGATGGATGCTTCTCTCCTGGGTTGGGGAGCGCACTCCGGAGACCTGCAGATTCAAGGGACGTGGTCCCCGTCGGAATCCACGTACCACATCAATTTCCTGGAACTCAGGGCTGTTCACTTGGCGCTGAAGGCTTTTCAACCGTCCTTCCGGACCAACTCTCTGCTTGTACAGACGGACAATACGACCACGATGTATTACCTCAACAAGCAGGGGGGCTCGAGATCACGCACTCTGTCTCAGGAGGCGCAGGCGATCTGGCATTGGCTTCTGGCTCGAGGACTCTCGATAACGGCCACTCATCTGCCAGGTGTGCAGAATGTTCAGGCAGACGAGCTGAGCAGACTGATTCAGGAAAACCACGAGTGGGTCCTAAACGACGAAGTACTAGGAGAAGTCTTCGCAAGGTGGGGCTCTCCAGACATCGATCTGTTCGCCACCGCCGAAAACAGCAAATGCCGAGACTTCGCCTCCAGGTACTACCAGCCGGGGACGCTGGGGAACGCGTTATGGATCAACTGGTCGAACAGCTTTCTGTACGCTTTTCCACCCATTCCCCTGAATCCAGCGGTTCTCATCAAGCTCTCCCAATCCAGGGCGAAGATGATTCTGATTGCCCCGGAATGGCCCAGACAATGGTGGTTCACGGACCTGCTTCACCGGTCTCTCCTTCCTCACATGAAGCTGCCGTGCAGGCCGGACCTTCTCGCGAAGTTCGGGGGGCGGATGGTGCACCCCAACCTCTCGTCTTTGAGTTTGGCGGCATGGCTCCTGAAATAGTGCAATTTGGCCATTTGAATCTCCCAGAGGATTGTATGGACATACTGAAGGAGGCTAACCGACCTTCCACTCGGACTTCTTATGCTTACAAGTGGAAGAGGTTTTGCATCTGGTGCAAGTCTAAGAACTATGACCCTACGACATGCAAGGAAGATGTCATCCTTCCATATCTGCTACATCTGGCGCAGTCTGGCCTTAATGTCCATTCCATTAAGGTTCATCTGGCTGCTTTGACTGCCTACAGGAAATGCCCTTCACAGACTTCCTTCTTCCAGATCCCTGTGATCAAGGATTTTTTGGAAGGCTTGAAGAAAGTGTTCCCTCCTGTCAGGCTTCCTTCGCCTTCATGGGACTTGAATGGGGTGCTGTCCAGATTGATGAAGGAGCCTTTTGAACCTATTCATAAGGCTTCGTTGCAGCACCTGTCCTGGAAGGCGGCGTTCCTCGTGGCCATTACATCGGCCCGCAGGGTGAGTGAAATTCAGGCGTTGTGTTGCCAAGAACCTTATACTGTATTTCATGCTGCTAAGGTTGTTATGCGTACTCACCCTAAGTTTCTTCCCAAGGTTGTTTCTGATTTTCATATCAACCAGACTATAACTTTACCTACGTTCTTTCAGAATCCTTCCTCTCCAGCGGAAAGGTCTTTGCATTCCCTGGATGTTAGGAGGGTGTTGAAATTTTATCTGGATAAAACCAAGGATATTCGTAGGTCAGACCAATTGTTCATCAATTATGGATCAGTCAGGACGGGTCTTGCTACCTCTAAACAGTCCATCTCGCGGTGGATTGTGTCCTGCATACAATTGTGTTACCAAAAAGCTAATAAGACCTTAGGAGGTAAGCCTAAGGCTCATTCCACCAGGGGCAAAGCTGCCACGACAGCATTGCTCCGTAATGTTCCGATTGCAGAAATCTGCAAGGCGGCCACTTGGAAGTCGGTTCATACCTTTGCTAAGCATTACTGCCTGGACTCTGATGCTAGGGCGGATGCTCAGGTTGGACAGGCTTCGCTGCGAAATCTATTCGCACAATAGTGGTGTTGATTCTCTTTTCTCTACCGCCGCTTTGGTGTGGGGATGGGCTTGCCATTCTATTCACTAGATTATGACTATACACAGAGATCCCCTACTACAGAAGGAGTAGTTTCTGTCCTGTAACTCCAGTTCTGTAGTAGGGGTATCTCTGTTATAGTCATAAGCGCCCGCCCTCCTCCCCGGTGGAGAGAGACATATTCCTTTAAGGAATGCTACAGGTCTGGCGTGTTACGCCTTCAAAAAGAACTGAAAGTAAGTTGGACCTGCTATGCATTCTGGGATACTGGGAGAAGGTTCTGGAAGATTCTCTTAAAGGCACAGTATCCTGTTCTGAGCCACATAATGGCAGCCTATGGGGCTTGTCTGTCCAGGTTCTTCTCTCTATCATTCCCGAGGGAGTTTGCTGTTAAAGCAAGGGAAATCTGTACAGGCTTTTTGCTGTTTTGTGGATTTTATGGTGGAATTTCTAGTTGAAGTACTGGACAGTGTAGCTTTTTAGGCGCTGCATTATCGGTCTTTAAATTCTCTCTTAAGTGTCTATGCTTTTCTGCATTTTTTGACACTGTAAGAGATTATTTTTGATTGCTCCGGGGTCCACGCACATGGGCGGGACTATTCACTAGATTATGACTATAACAGAGATACCCCTACTACAGAACTGGAGTTACAGGACAGAAACTACTCCTTACTATGATCATCAGCAGGACAAACTGTAAATCCTCATGCTAGATGACATTTCTAATGTAGCAGACATCCTATGGAGAAGTGTGCTGCCCATCTGCAAAGCTCTTCAGCGCCTCATCAGGGGTAGCAAGTGCTACGTAAATACCAACACAATAGCATACTGTACCGGCAGTGTGCAGCTGCCCTAATGCTGCCAGTAAGTGTTCACCGACACAGATCTCCTCAAAAAACCAGTGGGGGACTAACATTATTTTTATGCACGTGGGCAGGTCAGGGCGCTACAATGAGCAGACTGACATGTCAACATGACAAACCTCACAACTTGGGCAAAAGGGGAGCAAAAACCTAGTTACATACCACACAACACGAGTGCAGAAACCCAACAGATATGTTCAATAGACAGAAAGCGACTTTTACGAAAGAGTCGGATTTCATTCAACTGCCAAGAGAGGCCAGTGTCATCACTTGGATATCCTTCCTTCCTACCACAACACCTCTTGATCACAGAGGGGAAAGATGTGGTTCGGATTTCACATGGATCACTGAAATTACAACAAGAGGAAATACAGAGGGAAGGTGAAAAAAATGACCAATTTAGTCACTTATTTCGAGGAAATAAACATAGGATATCTATTTAGTTGGGTGATGGAAAACATTTTTTTTTAGTGCAGTGCAAGTGAGTGAGAATTAAAAAGGATTTGAAAGAAAAAAATCTTTTTATTACAATATCTCTTCCAATCCTCTTAAAAAAGGTGCAGAAAGCGGCTTTTAACAAATAGGCCACTTAACAAAGATGGTCGACTAGTTTCAGCCTGGTGGGCTACTTGCCCAGGTTTTCTTCAGGACCTAAGTTTTAAATGGCTACTGCATTCTTATATTCGTGCAAATGTGCATAAAATAATTACAACCTTGTACATAATACCTCAATACAAGCAGGGTGGTCTTCACACCTGTCTTGTATGAGGTACAAACCTCCCCTCACCTGATAACCACTCAGGTATATGAGACACCGCCCTCTCCGTCGGTGCCTCGGGCTTTCCCTGAGATCGTGGCCCACCAGGCTGAAACTAGTTGACCATCTTTGTTAAGTGGCCTATTTGTTAAAAGCCGCTTTTTGCACCTTTTTAAGAGGATTGGCAGAGATATTGTAATAAAAATTTTTTTTTCTTCCAAATCTTTTTTAAATCTCAAAAAAAAATTCCATCACCCAACTAAATAGATATCCTATGTTTATTTCCTCGAAATAATTGACTAAATTGGTCATTTTTTTCACCTTCCCTCTGTATTTCCTCTTGTTGCGATTTCAGTGATCCATGTGAAATCCGAACCACATCTTTCCCCTCTGTGTCAAGAGGTGTTGTGGTAGAAAGGAAGGATATCCAAGTGATGACACTGGCCTCTCTTGGCAGTTGATGGAAATCCGACTATTTCGTAAAGATCGCTTTCCTGTCTATTGAGCATATCTGTTGGGTTTCTGCACTAGTGTTGTGTGGTATGTAACTAGGTTTTTGCTCCCCGTTTGCCCTTTCTTTAGACCACCAGATTTGTTTGTAATGGATATAATTTGAACTGGGGATTAAATCTGTGAGTTGGTCGGTAAACTGTCCTTAGGACCCTCTTCCCTTTGTGGATTCGTTTGTTAAAGCCTCACAACTTCACAGCTACACCGCAGATGAGCACCATGAGTTATGTAAAGTGCACAAATTAACACAATGCTGCAATCTTTCGGTTAGGATATATTGCAAGCTATGTTTCAGGCTTTTATTGTATAGCTCTGATGCTAGACCGTGGCAGTTTCAAAGCACTAACAGCAGTGCTTCATTTGTAAATAAGTAAGTGCCAGGGCCCTGTCAGTAGTCCACTTACAGTGCCGACTGCCAATTACAGTTTCAACACAACTACTAACCATCACACTCATACAGGTGTGACAATTCAGACTATTCCAGACCCAAAAGCTATAGGAATGTCTCTGCCAGCAGGTATTAGTTATTTCTAATGTATATTGAATAAATAAAACAACTGTTGTGTTTGGCTCTAAATTATACTAACAGCGCCCCCATGTGGCAGCGTGTCATAAGTGCCGGTGTTGACAATTAAGTTCTGGTGCCGAGTGCTGGAAACCACTGGCTCAAATTGAGCACTGGCTAACAGGGACGTTTAACTGTGATGCTCTAAGAGTGACACAGCTTTTCAAATGCTTTTTAAATCTCAAACTGATTCTGCACTGCTACCCTCCTGTGTTTTGACACAGTTTGTTGGTGCCGTACGGTCATTTCAAACAACCCATAAGATAACATGGGATATGATACCCTAGGTCGGAGCATGCCCCCTCCCCCACACAGACGCAGTGGGGTTCAGCAGTACTACATTGAGTTAAGGACAATTTGTCAGTCTGGTCATGGACTAAATACTGTTGATGTCACATAGTGAACAGTCCAAAGTTCACTCGAGAGTGATGCACGGGTGTGGGTGGGAAGTTTCCGTTGGCAACCAATAAGATTTTTGATTGAGTGCTGGTGGACATTCCAGGGGCAGTAGTCACCAATGAAAGGACTTCCGGCTGCCTAAGGTCTTAAATCCTGTGTCAACGACTGAAAGGTTAATTCTGAAGCGAAATCCCAGTGGCTCCCCGGCTGGCATCGGCTCTCTAGACAGGATCTAGTCTTTCGCCCATACACTGCGAAGTCTCAGCTGGACAAGGGCAGATCAGGTTGCCACACTGGCTCCCACCCCGGCAGCAGCTACGATGACCCGGCTGCACTGCTTACTGTAAGGCAATGATTCATCCACAGTGAGGCAGCAAATGTCTGTGGGTCCAACCCCCCAGAGATCAGGTGAAAAGCCCCAATAATCCTCCTTTCATGTAGGTTACTGTGGGAGGGTTATTTTTGTATTTGGGTTTGGCACCAACAGGAAATTCTCTCCCACTGCTTCTGTGGGATGTGGGTGCCTTGAGCTGTGACCACTCTAGCGGAATGTGGACAGCGCCTCCTGGTGGTGTTTTACTGGTGGTACACCTTGAAACTGTATAGGGCAGCGGTTCTTAACTTTTTGGCTTCTGTAGAACCCCAAAGATTCACTATTGGAAGCCGGGGACCCCAGCCTAGAACTTTTCTATGATCTGAACCTCAAAACAATACCCAAAACCACAGAAAGTATACATTAAACAAATACATAAATTATGAAAAAAGTTGTATTTAAATAGCAGAGTAAAAATAAAAATACACATTTTTTAATTTTAATGGGAAAGTTGGAGTGTTTCAAAATGTAGTTTTTTTAAGACAGAGCTACGTGCTATAACCAAGCATTTCACTTTGTCTTTTCGACTTCTGTTTCATGCCGTCTTTCTGTCAGCGCATAGCAATGCTGTGAATGAATCCACCAAGCCTCCCAGGGCTGTTTGCTGCACGTGTGTTGCACCCTCGAATAGATGAGTTACTCACGAATGGACTTGAATAACCCGAGATCCCTGCGCTGTCCAGAGAACCCCCCTCACAAAGCAACAACGGCGGTCCCTCCAATGGCCCCTTGTGCAGTAGAACCTAACGGAAAACACTGTAATTGCATTCATAGCGCTTACTGCCGCTGACGAGGAGTCGAAGCGCTTTTTTGACAACTAAATAACATCGTTAAGAAGCAGAAATGCGCTCTGCATCAGGATTCTGGGCGCAGGGAAGTGATTAAATTCTCCCTTTCCACTAATATTTCTTAATTCCTTTTTGGCCCCAAAGGACACCTAGACATAGTGAAAATAAGAGGAAGAAAAAAAACTGTTCTCTATCCCCAATCAGCCACGTTCTCTGCCACTTCCTCTTTCTTGCGCTCAAATGATTGGGTAAGAAGTGAACCGCAAAACACTCAACTATTACAGTTTGAACTTGAATCTATTCTGACAGCTGCAGGACCCGCCAGAAAACTTTAACAGGGACAGAATGCAACAACAGCACTTGTCATTGTAGGTTGATGCATATACGGCTGCTGCAGTGGAAACCTCAATGAACACTACCAGCCTGCCACCCAGTGGCCATTTGTGGAACTGCGGCTGCTGCAGTTTCTGATGAGCCCACTGGTTCTTAATCTTCACTTCTTTGGACCTCACTTAATCCATGACGAGTTACCCTTGTCATTAGCACTGAAGGGGTTAATCATTATTGGAGTCCGGGGAACCCCACTGAATGACTGTTGGAAGCCGGGGACCCAGGCATAAGTAATGTTGATCATTTGAACCTCAAAACAATTCACAAATGAAAACAGCTGACACAAAGGTTCTCTATGTATTCTACATGGATGGATATATATATATATATATATATATGAAGAAAAAAAATGAAAATAAGGAGGAGAGAACTCTGGGTAGGTCTCAGTTTAGGTGGAAAGCAGTTCCTGTTAGAGCACTCTCAACACCAGCGACACTCTAGATCTGCTCACCTCAGATGTCTGTTTTTCTATCAAAGTTTTTAAGCATAGGAGTAGCACAGTGCTATCCACGCCGAGATAGAAAATGACAAAGTCTTTAAGCATAGGACTAGTACAGTGCAGTCCTTGCCGAGCTGTAAAATAACAAAAGCCATTTATCACTCCAGGCACAATATTACAGCTTTGAATTGGTAAAATACCAACTCAAGCCAACCTGAAATGAGTAAAAGCAACCCCTGCCACAGTGTTTCGCTCTAATTAGAGCTCTTCAGAGAGGTATAGCTTTGTCCAAACACAAGGGAGCACCCAGTATTAAGTCAAAACAAAACCCTTTCAGGCATAGAGTGACGCATAAATTATGAAAAAAAGAAGGAGAGAACTCTGGGTAGGTCTCAGTTTAGGTGGAAAGCAGTTCCTGTTAGAGCACTCTCAACACCAGCGACACTCTAGATCTGCTCACCTCAGTGCTATCCACGCCGAGATAGAAAATGACAAAGTCTTTTGCCATTTAAACAGCAAAGTCTTTAAGCATAGGACTAGTACAGTGCAGTCCTTGCCGAGCTGTAAAATAACAAAAGCCATTTATCACTCCAGGCACAATATTACAGCTTTGAATGGCAAAAGACTTTGTCATTTTCTATCTCGGCGTGGATAGCACTGTGCTAATCCTATGCTTAAAAACTTTGATAGAAAAACAGACATCTGAGGTGAGCAGATCTAGAGTGTCGCTGGTGTTGAGAGTGCTCTAACAGGAACTGCTTTCCACCTAAACTGAGACCTACCCAGAGTTCTCTCCTTCTTTTTTTCATAATTGATGCGTCACTCTATGCCTGAAAGGGTTTTGTTTTGACTTAATACTGGGTGCTCCCTTGTGTCTGGACAAAGCTATACCTCTCTGAAGAGCTCTAAATAGAGCGAAACACTGTGTCAGGGGTTGCTTTTACTCATTTCAGGTTGGCTTGAGTTGGTATTTTACCAATTCAAAGCTGTAATATTGTGCCCGGAGTGATAAATGGCTTTTGTTATTTTACAGTTCGGCAAGGACTGCACTGTACTAGTCCTATGCTTAAAGACTTTGCTGTTTAAATGGCAAAAGACTTTGTCATTTTCTATCTCGGCATGGATAGCACTGTGCTAATCCTATGCTTAAAAACTTTGATAGAAAAATAGACATCTGAGGTGAGCAAATCTAGAGTGTCGCCGGTGTTGAGAGTGCTCTAACAGGAACTGCTTTCCACCTAAACTGAGACCTACCCAGAGTTCTCTCCTTCTTTTTTTCATAATTTAGCGTCACTCTATGCCTGAAAGGGTTTTGTTTTGATATATATATATATATATATATATATATATATATATATATATATATATAGAGAGAGAGAGAGAGAGAGAGAGAGAGAGACATGATTTATTAAATGTTTTAATTACACGATCCTGGCAGACACCTATGCCTGTTAGCAATTATGTTTTTAGCAAGAATTAATACAGTCCAAAACTTCTACCCTGAGGGATTGTCAAAGGGGGTAACCAACAACAAAATTATTTCCCAGCAAAGGGTAATCAGTGAGATTAATTAAGCAAAATAACAGACTACATGCTTTATCATGGTGCAAAAACAATCCACCCGTAAGGCATTTGACTTTAACGTAATATGTTACATAGTAAAAGAAATCAGGCTTGTGTAACTTTTCATAAAAAACAGATCTGAGCTATTACATCTGAAATACCTTTCCTAGTGAACTGATCACGCCTCTGCCCTTTATCAGTGGCTTGTCACCATACCTTCTGTGTTGGGCACAAGCATTCTAACAAAGCATCCATTATGCATACAGTAATACATGGGCAAGTATGTACAATATTGCAGTAGTTGAAACAATATAAAATCCCTACCAATAGAGCCTAATAATGATTACAATAGTGGAAATATTCTGTTATCATGGTTTGTTTGGGTGGGTCACCTACACCAAAACCCTTGCCTAATACAGTAACCTGTGAGATTCCATGTAACAAAATACTTACCAATAGGATTTAGCACAGTGTAAAAGCAATCCATCCTCAAAAGCCTATTGCCTTTAATACATCCTCTTCACATTAAGTAAGTCAGGCCTACTTGCTTTGTCATTACGTTTCATAATACATATATGAAACTCATGGAACCTAGCATAATTTTTCCCGATGAACTGATATGCCTATAGTCAGTAACCATCAGGGGTCCATTCAAGTGCTCATAAACTGGCAACCATCACACACACTTCTAACAGTACACATATTTAGAAAAACACAGTTTTCAAAACCATTATACAACCTCTCTCAATAGGGCTGAACAAGAATCATCACCCTGCATATAACCAAGGGTATGTCAGAGTGGAGGGGCAACACTAAAACATTGCCTACTAGGGTGAGGTTACACAGAACAAAATATTTGTCTATAACCAGTAACACAACATGACAACGACCCACTTTTAACACTTTCTTCTCTGGCTAATTAAAATACTATCTCCCCTAAGTGGGCCTATCAAGCGTTCTCAGAGAGCAAATCTTCTATAGCCACTGTTGCAGGGATTCTGCACATACACAGAACTATGCGCAGGAATACGGGACCTTGGTGTATAAGGGCTCAGCCTTCCTATCGCCTCAGTACCCACAATCCCAGGACCGACTAGCTATAGTGTCTCACTCACTCTCTTATACAATCACAAAGATGCAAATGATTAGACACCCCAGAACACAACACTCCCAACTCTTGTTGCCCTTGACCCCAAACAATATGTCCTGGGCGTTGGGGTATAGGAATTCCACATCCCTGCTGAGGTCACTACACTTATGGGTTTTAAGTCACCGCTAAAGCAGGCCTTTCAATCCTGAAGGCAGCGTGCTGGGTTATAAGTGTGAGGTTATAAGTGTGAGGCTCCTGATAGTATGATCCTTGCATGAGCAGGGCACCCCCTACAAACCCCAGAGTCGATTCTCCTGGCTTTGTAAGTGTGGTCAGCCATTTTGATACATATAGTGGCCATGCGTCATTACGTGCTATCTAACTATATATAGGCTGTGCTAAACCTGGGTATGTTTGGTATCATATATAACACAAAATTTAGGTGTGGTGGCTATATCTCAGAAACCTTAGGATAGGAAGAATTCCAGGTCTGGGTGAGTGAGTCCAATGTTTTATTGTACACAGACCCACATAATGTTTTGTGGTCTCCTATTGAGGAAGATAATTCCAAGAATTGGACAAGGTGGGCTCACTCACGCAATGTGACATGCTTCATCATAGGCCACCTCGTCCCTCCCTGGTAGGATGATACCACCAGGGCGGCCTCAACCTCAGGGTTGGACTATCCAGAGGGAATTCTTAGATATTTCTTTTCTACTCTGGATAACAGTGGTCCAGTTACCAACTAAAAATTCCTCTAGGTGTACCAACAAGTATCCTTTTATTCATGTGGTACTTTGGGTATGAATAAAAATCGATAACCGTAAGGTAATGGAAGGGTATGGCTCCTGATAGTATGATCCTTGCAACCACAAATTTTTCACCAACATGTTTCTGCCCTTCCTAATAGCCTACTCGGTCTGGGGCATTCATCAGGGTTATTAGCTTGTTTTCCTACCCTATCAATAAGCGAGGGTCAGGATAATGTGATTATGCTATGAATGTAAAGTCAAACAGAGAGGGACTATCTCTCTGGGATACAGAAATCTGAGTTAGACATCTAAAATGTTAGGAGACCCAAACATAATAAATGCAACCATCTAAGACATATCAGGCGACAAATCAACGGGGAACATTCTGCTTGGTTTCCCTGTATGTCTTAAAATTTGGTCTGTTAAAACCAAACCATTCTAGACTGCTTTTTAATACGCCCGATGGATCAGAATTAGGAAACATGTTTATGGCAATGATAAGAAAAAAAAACAATATGGGTGTAGACCGGTTTCTTTTTAAATTTGGAGATCCCAAAAAATCAAATTAAAAGTACTTGTAGCATTAGTTAGAATGTGGTATACTATTAGGCAATGGTCCAAATTAGACTACTATTCCCACACGGCCCAAATATAGGAATCTCCAGGGGCCTCAGGAAACAAAGAAGTCTCCTTTCGGTATTGGGAATTACAAGACACCATAGATGGAGAATGCTGCCTGGCAGAAGAATTGTAGGGAAGATGCATGCCGAGGGCAGAAGAATTGTAGGGAAGATGCATGCCGAGGGAGCAGTTACAAAATACATGGCAAGTATTGATGCACACATTATATCCCACTGTCAAGCCTGCTTCTTTAAAGAGAAACCACCTCTTTTCACTCCACTGGGCATACATAACACCTGAGAATCTGTCAAAGATGAGGAAAGGAAGACCTACTATATGCGCAAAGTGTGGTCTAGAAAAGTCGACGCATGTCCACGTTTCAGCAATGACTGGGAATCATGAGGTTTTGGTGATGAAGTGGGAAAGACAGTTTCAGGTATTTGGGGTCTACATATTGAGATAAGCCTTTCATTGACCATTTTTTTTTTTTTTTTTTTGAAAACCTTTATTTGTACAAAAAGGATATACAGGTCGAGGCCTACATCCAATCTGGCCGGCCACAATACGAAAAGCAGACGAAAAATCCAGAGAGAACAGTACAGAATCAATCATAAAGGAGCATGAGCAACACAATCTTAAAAAGGGGAAGGAGAAAAGAAGATCTAGACGGCCAGCAATCAGGAGCAAAGAAGGTTAATTTTATAATATAGGGAAAAGGGGTATGACAGGCTTAATGGCAACATAGAAGAATCCGGAGTCCCCAGATAAACCATTGGCAACAAAGAGGGGAAAGGGCCATAATACAGGAGTATCAGTACTGTATACATCGGTACGAAAACAGGTGCGGTAAATACAAACAATATGCAGTTATTAACAACTTCGCCCGCCCACCACTCAGAAGCACATAGGAACTAGGACAGAGGGGCCGGAGGAGCGACTTCACCAATCCTAGCCCATCATAACAACCTTGGAAGAAAAAGAAAGGGGGGGGGGGAAGGGTAAGAAGAAAGGGAAAGAAAAACACAGTCGAAAGAAGGAGTGCCGCGCAGAAAAATCACGCCCCGAAAGGCAGGACAGACGCAGCACTCCAATAAAGATACACAAAAGGGCCATAGAACTGAGGAAAAAGAAACATCATAGAAAACCCATCCCACCCATCCCACCCTGCACCCCTGCAGAAGGCTACGGCCTACCCTCCAAACAGCGTGCCTGTCGCCCTAAACCTGAACCCGAAATGCAGTAGAGAGAAGAAAGAAGAAGAGTAAGGAGACAAAAAAGAAGAAAAGAAAAAACAAAGAAATGAATGGGGGGGAGGAGCAAAAGGGCATAAACAAATACGGTCGGCCACAGCCCTCCGCCCAACCATAATCGTATTACGTGGGAACCAGAACGTCACGATCTCGAGCGCCATAAAAACTGACAGGGGGGTCTCCCACAGCGCCATGAATATAGACAACTGCGCCATGAATCCGTACACCAATAAACCACCGGGAGTCGTGCGTCTCACCCCAATCCTTTCTTAACCACAATTCCCACCCACCACATGACAAATTGAAGTGAGCAACACGATGCGAGGCAAGCACACAATTGAAAGAAAGTACGATCAAGACGTAGACCAGGGAGGGCAGTCGATCTGCAAGTGAACAAAAGTTCAGATAGGTAGTTCAAATGTCTCAGCAATAGCAACACAAACAGCAAAAAATAGGAGTTCAGTCTCGTAGGTCGGAAAAGCGGTGGTGTACTTGCAAAGGAAAGAGACAACCTCGTCAAGGCAGCAACAGGAAGCAGTCCACCATATTTCTCAGGCATCCGGGGAGGAACGGGCCTACGCTCTATATCCAGGTCCCCTAACTTCAACCATAGAAGAGCAGGAAGTTCCAAAGCCACCGGCCCACAATCCCGTCGACAAACAGCGGCAGCAACCCTCATGGCGACCGAGGGGGGCGAGGCAGCGGCATCACCGGGACAAGAAGGGGCCATGAAGAAGCGTCCACCCAAGATGGCGGCGGATCGCAACGAGTCTCCAGGGGCATCGGGGGCCAAGGACGCGTGCCAGGATCGCAAGGCACCAAGAACATCTCCAATAGTAAATTTTCGTGCACACGTCCAAGCCCCCGTGCAATCCAGTGACCTGAGTCCGCCATCACGAGGAGATCTACAGCCCAGATCGTCGGCAGCCATTTTGTAAAGTAAGCCTCCTCACCGCCCTCCGCAACTCTCGGGACAGTACACAAATGCAGGACTTTACAGATGTCCCGGGGGTCCCAGCAATAGCGGCCTTGGCACAAAGAGGAGTACCGCCCAACGCGGGGGCCCGCCGTACCACCACCGGCGCCTCCCACTAGCAGAGCCGGAGCGCGCGGGTCCAGGGCCACCGGACGGAGGAGCGGCGGGGGGTCCCCTTCACGCGATCAGTCCCCGGAGCACCGCGCCCCGCACAGCCCCACAGCCACCAAGCCAGGCCCGGATCAGGGTAACCGGGATGTTCGCACAATGGCTCTCACCAGCGGTTCACTCTCTCGGCCGGGGCCTGTGGTCACAGCAACGCCTGGCTGGATCTCATAGGCGAGGCCCCGGCCCCAGCCCCACGGAGGCCCCGGTCCCTTCGGAGGGGCACAACTTCGGATTCACAGCTCGCCGGATCTTCCAGGTCAGACGGTAAGTGAGAGCGAAATGTTGCGATCATATTTCCTCGAAAACGTGTCGTCTCTGGGCAGGATATGCATCAGGATATGCGAGTCAGGCCGGAGGGCTGACGGAGCCGAGCTAAAAGGCGACCATCGCGCTCGCGAGCTTGGCTCCTCCCCTCATTGATCATTTTTGATGGAAGGTGTTTCAGGAACTGCTAGAGGTTTCCTGTTTTACACTATTTTACTGGCCTGCAGAGAAATCTGTCGGAATTTGGAGGGAGCTCAACATTCGGAGTGGTTAGATTTCCTTTCTCATACTTATAGAATGGACTTATTAGGGAAAGACTAAGAAGAAAAGATTCTTGTCTCTGCTACGGAATTGGACTAGAGTGTAGTGGGTAGTAATGGTTATTGAAGATGCAATGGATTACATACCTTGCCCTATAATTACACCTGTGTAGCTCTGTTTTTTCACTGCAATGTCCCCCCCCCCCACCTTATTTGACGCAGCTGCCGTAAATCAGACATTCTGAGAGAAATCTACGTGCAGGGAGGAAAGGCCTATTTCTGATGCACGCCTGAGGTCAGCTTTCTTTTTCACATCACTGGGTTAAGTTATTAGACATTGGAACCTGAGGTGAATGAGGACAAAAAAAAAACACCCACCGCTGTTCATACCTCAGAAGGGCTGTGCTCATATCAGTATGTCTATGTTCTAATTTTTCTATGACAAACCATTCTATGTTATCTTCAGGTTGTTTTTGTTCTTTGTAGTGTCTGGTCAGTTTTGTGTTATCTTTCATGCATGTTATTGTGCTCCTATGTTCAATGATGTGTGTTTTCACTTTCCAAGTTGTCATTCCTACGTAAAGTAGGTTGCATGGGCATTTTGTGAGCTACATCACCGGAATTGCAATTCATGAGATTGTTCGGTTTCCATGGAGTTGTCATTCCCAAGTCAACTGTAGTGCATCTCTTTGTGTTACGACATATCCCACAGTTGCCACAAGGTTGATGGCCTGTGGGAATGGGAGTGTTCCACAGAGTCTGATGTGGGTCTGTGGATATTTTCTTTGGGCGTTTGTGTGTACCAAGCGGTCTCTCAGGTTCTGACTCCTTTTGAAGGAGAACATTGGTTTGTATTAAGGCTCCCAGAGTTCAGAATACTTCAATGTGTTTTTTCACTAGCGTCATCACTAGGTTGGCGTTCAGGCGGAATGAAGTTACACAGACGGGTCTTGGCTGCCAAGGTTTTTTGTAAGTACCCAACATGGCTTCTCTTTCATTGTTCCTGGCTCTTTTCCTTCCCTTTGTGATGTTTTTTTGTTGGATAGTTCTTTTCTTTCATTTTATTACTCAGGATCTCGGCGTGTACTTATATTTTGCTACTTCAGTGCAGTTCCTGCGTATCCTCTGGAACTTTCTGATCAAGAGCCCTTCCCTTAGGGATCTAGGATGAAGCTTTAGAAGCGTAGGAGGCTATTCCCATTTGTGGGTTTGTAGTAGACCTCTGTTTTCAGGATTCCTCCATACAGATAAATCCATAGGTCTATAAAGGGCATCTCTGTATCGCTATATTCCATTGTGGGGATTGAGATTATTGATCCAAGAGTTAAACTGATTTGCTTCTTCTTTGGTACCCTCCATATCACCAAAATGTCATCAATGTACCTCTTCCACAACCGGATGAGATTCAAGTAGAGATTGGTGTCATTGTAGGTGTATAGTACTTATGGTGCTATAGTACAGACAGACATGCCAGACTAGGAGCACATGTACTTCCCCTGGAAGTTTCATGGGTCTTTAAATAGAATGTACCCTCATATTCAAAAACATTCCTCGTAAGGACCATGTGTGCGCAGTCTAAGATGAAATCAGCTGGCATTATCCGGTTTTATTGTTTTTGTACTAGGAGTTGTTCTATCACTTCCAGGGTGGATTCCTGGGGGCTATTAGTGTATAGGGATTCCACATCCAAAGTCAGTAGGAGATCTGTTTCCGTGTTAAAAGCAAGGTTATTTAATTTGTTCAGAATATCCTTAGTGTCTCTCGGGTAGGAGGGCCTCATCCCTGGGGGTCCAGGGGGCGAGCACTCTGCTCTTCTACTGTTCCGCCTCTCTTGCCTTATTCTGTGCCTGGTTTTGTCTTTGAGTCTCTCTGCTCTTTGCTCTCTTTCCTGGTCAGGCTTTCCCTTTTGCTTTTTTTTTCTCTTCTCTCTCTGCTTTCTCTTTTTTGCCCTCTCTGCTCTTTTGCTAGCTTTTTGGCCTCTTCTCTCTCTCTTTCCCTCTAGCACTCCCAGCCTCTGCTGCCCCTGCAGCCCCTCCCCAAAACCTTAACCACTCCAGCTCCCACCCCCAGCCACACCACCCAACAGACCCTTCTCACCTGGACCCCGCTCACGACAGAAGACACCTTAAAGACCATGAACAGTTTCCACTCTGGAGCACCCTCAGGCCCCTGCCCACCCCACGTCTTCCACACAGCCGCCACTGCCATCGCACCTGAACTACGCCGGATGATCAACTGCTCCCTCAAAACCACCACATTCCCAGATTACTGGAAACACGCCAAAGTCAACCCCCTCCTGAAAAACCCCTCTGCAGACCCGACGGATCAAGAACTTTAGGTACATCTCCCTGCTTCCGTTTACAGCCAAAGTCATCGAAAAGGCCGTTAACACCCATCTAGCAAACTTCATCGAAGTCAACAATGTTCCAGACAACTCCCAATCCAGATTCTGCAGCACCCACAGCACCGAGACCGCCCTATTCGCCGCCACTTGACGACATCTGCTCCCTCCTTGACCAGGGCCATACGGCAGCCCTCTACCTCCTGGACCTCTCAGCGGCCTTCCACGCCGTCTCCCACCGCACACTAGCCACCAGACTACACAACGCCGGCATCCATGGAAAAGCCCGTTACTGGATATGCTCATTTCTCACAGGCAGAACTCAATGAGTTAGATTCTCACCCTTCTTCTTGGAACCAAAAGAGACCAGATGTGGAACCAATAGAGACCAGATGTGGAGTGCCCCAGGGATGTAAAAAAAAATGTAAATGTGGGTGTACTTGTAAAGCGCACTGCGACTCCAAGGAGTATCCTGGCGCTGAAGACCGCTGGGGAACCCGTCCTGGTTTTCCCTGTGAGATGGTCCCTTTCTGGGTATCTCCAAGGTGAAGCCAGGCATCCCTGGCGTCTGTGGGGGGCCGTTGTAGAGATGAGGCAAGCTTAATGCCCAGAGTTGCTGAGTGTGTTCCCTGGTTAGAGTAGGCACCGAGGCGAGAATTATCGAGTCCGTTTTAACCCTGGTCCACGACCCTGCCGCATCAGGAATTGAACCCTGGTCCCAGGCCGTTCTCTGCTTACGGGTCTGCCGCCTCTAACCAGTGAGCCACACCACTCCACGATCCTCCCTCAGCCCCACCCTCTTCACATCTACATGGGCCCCCCCGCAACCATCGTCAGAAACCACGGGCTCAACATCGTCTTCTAGGCCGGCGACACCCAGCTCAACCCCTCCCTCACCAAAGAACCCAACATCACCAAGCACAACTTCCAATAAGGGATGAAAGCCTTTACCACCTGGATGAAGAAGGCCTGCCTGAAACTCAACTCAGAGACAACAGAAGTCATCATCCTTGGCTCCATCCCATTTACGTGGGGTGACTCCTGGTGGTCCCCTGCCCTCAGAAACCCCCCCACCCCGGCAGATCACCACGAAACCTAGGCATCATGTTAGACTCATCGCTCACAATGAACTGCCAGATCAACGCCGTATCCTCGACCTGCTTCCACACCCTCTGCATACTCCTAAAAACATTCAGATGGATCCCACCCAAATCGGGAAAAATGGTCACGCACGCCCTCATCAGTAGCAGACTGGACTACGGCAATGGTCTCTATGCCGGAATCAACAAGAAACTACTCCGCAAGCTCCAGAACACCGCAGCCAGACTGACCCTAAACATCTCCCGCTACCACCACATCCCGCGACACCTCTGGGATCTCAATTGGCTCCCCATCAAAAGAAGAATAGCCTTCAAGCTCCTCACTCACGCTTACAAGGCCCTCCACAACAACGGACCAGCATATCTAAATGACCGTCCCTCCTTCCACGCACCCATGAGACACCTCCGATCAGCTGACCTCTCTCTGGCCACCATCCCACATATCTACAAGACCAGAATGGGAGGAAAGTCGTCCTCCTACCTCGTTGCCAAGGCCTGGAACGACCTCCCCCTCCACTTCCGGCAAACCCCCACGCTGACCCAGTACAAGGAGGACCTCAAGACCTGGCTCTTCAGGTGATTCCAGCACTCAACGGAGTCGCTGTGCGCCCCCCAGCGCCTCGAGACCCTTGCGGGTGATTAGTTGTGCTTTACAAACCCCTGATAGATTGATTGAGTCCCCCTTGGTTTCAGAAACACATCCACCAATTTAGATAGTGGTTGTAGTGTAGTCTTGGAACTATTGGGCGTCCTGGTGAATGAAGTTTGCATTTGTGTACTTTCGGAAGGATGTAAAGATAGGGTGTCCTCAGTTCTTTAGCAATGCGAAATATTGACTCATTTTCTGTTATCCACAATTTTCTAGCCCATTTTCTTTTACTAAAAAGTGGATTTCTTCTATGATCTCTGGAGTGGGGTCTTTTTAAAATATTTGCAATGTAGGGAGTTGCTGAGCAGTTTTTTGCACACTCATTGTCATTCATTTCCATTGGTATTACCACCGTACCCACCCACTTTATCAGCCAGTTTTATGATCACCGCTGTGTCTTGTTTTATTTCAGATAGGGCCTCTCTCTCTCTGCCCTACTGAAATTATTGTAGACCTTGTGACTTTCTTTTTCAAGGGAAACAATCCCTAAATTAACCACCTGTTCAAAGGTTACTACTTCTGAAGGTAGATGTTAAATAGTCGGAGTGAAAGAACATTTATTTTGGAGACCAGTGTTGACTACCTTGCCACTGTCCCCCTTTGCATTGTTGTGATTTAAAAAAAAAAACTGCAGTCTGACTTCACAAGAAAAACTCGCCCATCTCTACTTTCTATGTGAATAAATCCTCTCTGGGAGTGGGAACAAAACTCAAACCCTTGTTGATGACCTGTTGTTGAGTTCAGTATTTCAGTGCTCAGGTTGATGATGCGGTCCAATTCTATTTGCTGGTCCCTTGTTCTGATTTCTGCCAGGACACCCTACGATCCCTTTTCTTCCATCTTCCCCTTCCTCAGCCTCTTTCTAATAAAGGTGGATGTGGTAATGGTTGCCAGGGGAAGCCTGAGCGATCAAAGTAACCATAACTGATTTAATGAGCCATTCGCAGTTTCACTGTACCCGCCGTGTGTACTTACACGTGCATGGCTTAATCTTTGAGACCAGCAAATGCTACTGACAGGATCAACTCAGTATCAAATATGCTGGATTCATCCCGCAACACCATTACCGGTTTTGGAGGAATGATTCCATGCGCTGGGGAGCTCCTCCAGGGGGATGTATGATGGTACAACGCGGTACATAACACCCGAGTACCATCACAACGCAGCTTTTACAACGCAAGTCATTACCACGACTTGCGCTGTAGGGTGCTGGACTTAGGAATAGTATGATTTACTATTCCAACTCCAGCCTACGTACAGTAGGGAAGGTGTTGGAATAGTTAATCACACTATTCCTTAGTCTAGAGCGCCCTCCAGTGCAAGTCGTGGTAACGACTTGCGTTCTAAAATCCGCGTTGTAATGGTACTGCGGTGTTATGACCGCGTCGTAATGGTTGTTTCCCCTCCAGGGAAGCCCCCAGTACTCCAGAGAACAGCCTTCCAGGGTCTATCAGGAACCTAGGGCTGCTGCCAGCCACAGACACGATTTTGTCCTCCTGCTGCTGAGCTGAGCTTGAGCACTGGAAGGCAGAACAATAGTGTTCCTGTTACAGGTAGGTGTGAACACCTGTAAACACAAACAGGGCTGTCCCCAGACAGGACTTTGTGTATTGGGGTGGGGTGGGGGCGCTTGCCAGCGCCACCAGACTGCTTTGAAGGGCACGTTTGGTGCCCTCCTTGCATACTCCAGTTGGAACCAGTTCAGGGAGCCCCGGTGCAAAACTGGACAAAGGACGTGGGAGTCCCCTCCCTTCTGTCCAGCCCCTCCCCTAGGAGGGACCCCTGAGTCATCCTAAGCCCTTGCTTAGGGTATAAAACAGCTTACCTGTGGGTGGGACAAGACTCAAGCCTGAAACCACGCCGTTCTTCTACCGTCTGGACACTTGGACTTCGCTTGGAACCGAGACTGCATCACGGAAGACTCCTGCTGCTCCTGGTACTGCGGTTCTGCAAGTCTTCTGCGTTGTCTGTGTCTATGCATCATCCAAGATCTTCAACAGACCTGTAGGCATCAAAGACACCTGAAATAATCTCCCTTGAAGAGAAGTAGTCACTCCCCTACATCCATAGGCACCACAACAAAGCTGACCGGTCTGCTGTTCCTGACACACCCCGGATTTTGAAAGGCTCAGCAACACAGGTGGTGGTTCTGCAACTCCCTTGAGGCCTGACCTGTCCTCGCTGTAATTTTGAGGCCAGAATCCCTCATTGAAACCGCTGGTACCGAACCCCTGTGCACTGCATCGACTTGCAGTTGCCAAGGCTTGTTGGCTCTGCACTCCAGAGATTTGGGCTACAATAAGATCCATCACCTCTTCCTGGCAAGTACAGTGCCCTCACCGCATCCTCTGCACCATGGGCCTTCCTTCTAAGAGAGATGCTCGAGGTCCTCTTGCGACTCCTGTGCCTTCGGCCTGTGGGTCCTCCTGAGGGTCTTCTCCTGCTTCAGTGGGCTCCCCTGCTTTCTCGGGGCCTGCTCTGACTCTCCTGCACTTGGTGAGTACCTTGGACCTTGCTGGTTCCAAAGCTGCTCCTTCATCATTTTCCATGTCTGTTGCAGCTTCCAACGCTTGTTGATGCTCCCGGAGGACATCGACCCCCTGGTCCTCGACGTTCGACGTGGGACAGCTCGTGAACGACTGCTAGTTTCCCTCAGCGTTGCATGGTCCTCACAGCTGCACCGACAAGGTCACCGTCATCACTCCTGCATCTCCAGTCATCGGAGGTCATTGCTTTTCCGGGCCTCCTGGTCACCTCTGAGTGGCATAGACTCTGTCCCCTCTGCTTATAGGTTCTTCTCTTCTAGAATCCACCCTTGGATTCCACCGGACTCTTGCACAGTCTTTGCTAGGGACATATTTACTGAAGTCCTCCATTGTGGTCTACGGCAGTTTCCAACTTCGCCCAGCTTTCCTGGTGTAGGTATCCTGGTACCTGCGGTATCCACATGTGGGATGACTCTCCAATCTTCTGTCTTCCACTGGGTTTCTTCTGGGTCCACTGGGAAGGGTCCTCCTTCAAAACTTCAACCTTAACTTTCCTGTTGAGTTTTATTGAGTCTGCGGCTGTTTCCAATCTGCACACAGCCTCCGTGGGGTTCCTGGGTAATTACCTTGGGTGGTTCCTTGTGTCCCCAGCTCTTCTGAGTCTCCTGGTCTAAGTCCTGACTTTGGTCGCAGTTCGCATTGAACTTACTTAGAATATGTTTTGGTCTCCCCCAGGAGACCACTGTGTATTGTGCTTACTTACCTGTTTGCAATTGAAGTATTGTGTGTATTTGTGTTGATATCTCCAGGTAGGAGATATACCAATGTGTTAGTGAGTGTTGTGTAATAAAGGGACACACTTTTAAAACTACATTGTGTGGTTCTTCTTCATTTAACCTACACTACATGATTAGATCTGGTGAAACAAGCTGCTTAACACTCGTTCTGGACTAAGCCTGAAGGCTGCTCTCTACAGCTACCACTTAAAGAGTTTGCTATGGTTGACTAAGAAAACTAAAATCACCAAAAGGATTGCCTGGATTAGTGAAGGGTGCATCACTTAAATAAGTGTGCACCATGTACTAAGCCAGCCTCCTACAGTAAACAGGCCAAGCCTTTAGCTGTGATCTTTGGCTTACCTCCATAACTAACACAATCCGGCTGTTGATCGCATAAGGTCAGGGGAGAGATGCACTGTCAAGCTAGACCTAAAAAGCATTTGCTACACAACCACTCGTGTTAATACATCCCCATTTTGTTTCACCAATTGTACGAAAAAATTGTAAGGAAATATTCAAGTTAAAAGATATTTTGTATCTAAGCCAAAAAGTCAGTGAGCCTTTGTTCCAGAGAGTGAAATCGCTCAATGGAGGGCTGTAGGAGTCAGTGGGCTGTGTGGTGTGTAGATGGGCATTCAGAATGCCAGTTCCTAGTCTCTGCACCAAATACAAAACACATGTATTGCCCCATTTTTTACCCTTTCTATTTTCTTTTTTTTTTTTTGCTGCTCCTTTCCACCCCTTGGATACAATTTCCACCCTCTAGGCGCTCCATTTCACCATCTGGCACTTTGGGCCAGATGTTTCACACCGGTTTGACTTTTAAAACTCACCGCTGCCCTAAAAGGTTGTGCTCGGGCTGGCCAATGAAAAAATCGAGGGTTTTGCATTGTTATTTATCGTTACATATTGTGGTCCATTGGAATTTGGTGAGAGACATTGAGTTGACCCCCCTCGTTACCATTTTACAATGGGGTTTAGGAATGTGTGTTTTTATTCACACTCACAGTGTCACAGTCGGTGATTAATTTGTGCCGGTGGCGGTGGGCACTCCAGTTGTCTCCAGAGGGCGTTTATGTCATTGATTCGTCTACAGGGCATAGTTGACAATAAAAGGTAATAAATAAAATTGAATATTATTTGATTTTACCCAGATAGGGCGAGCTTGTCTAATGGCATCTGCCCCCGGAGAAATGCAAAGTAAGGCCAACACAAGTCTCGTTCCGCCACCGCTGGTGGAAATTCCAGTTGACCAGGTACAACGGGTTTGGCCTGCATGCAGTTGCTGCCATGAGGGGTTTTGTATTAGACATGTAATAATTTTCAATTGAGGTCGTTCTAGTCGATTCCAGTTGCATCTTTGAACAGTCTGTTAGTGTTAAATGATGGCTATTGTTTTCATGTGTGTGTGCGTTTGTATGTGTGTGGTGTGTGCTTATGTTTGTGTGATTTTGCGAATGTGTGTGTATATGCATGGTGTGTGTTATAGGGTGCATGATGGACGAGAATGTGTGTGATGGATCCGCATTTGTGTATGTGCTGTGTATTGTTTTGTGTGGTGCCCATGGCTGACGGCTTGTGTTTGTGAGTGTACATGTAGTGTGTAAATCAGAAAGTGTTTATGTGGTATGGGTGGGCATGTGAACACAGGTACAGTTTATGTGCGTGTTAGTCCACAAATGAGAATGTGTATGTGATCACATGTGTGTATATGTGGTATTTCTCTGTGTGTGAATGAGTCCGCATGTGAGTTTTGGATGTGTGTGCAGGACTACTTTTTGTGAGGTATGCGTGTCTTCGAGTGTTTGTGTGTGTGTGTGTGTGAGAGAGAGTGAGTGTGAGTGTGTGTTTGTGTGTGTGTGTGGGGGTGGGTGTGTGCGTGTGCGTGTGTGTGTGTGTGTGTGTGTGTGTGTGTGTGTGTGTGTGTGTGTTTAGCCTTTAGAACGTCCCTTGTATTTTTTTCAAATAGACAAATATACAGTTCTCTGCCCAAAGACACACACCCTGCAGCGGGCTCCAGTAGAAATCTTTCGTAACTGGTGAACGGGGAATGTACACAAGGATAAGAATCAAGTGTTTCACGTTTCCAAGTTTATATTTTGTTTCGTTAAATTGCTTGAAAAAAAGCCACAGATCAAATATATTTAAAGAAGTAAAAATATGCACACATATAACCGTTGTTTAACAGGATGTTACAAACTTTAAGATATGAGTAAAGTAAACTTTGGCAAATAGTGCTTTGTGGTACAGCAGGCAACAAGCCAGCCCCAACCACCGTGCGCCATCCTAGGAATGTCGCGCCTTCTGTCCAAGCACAACACACTCTGTGCCTCTCCTCTCCCCCAACCCAGACAACATTCCTGCTTCACACTGACCCAATATTAACACAGCTGACACATGAGCCTCAAGTCTTTCAGAGGTTCCCATCGCTGGCTACACAAGCCAGCTACTTACGACAACATGTCGCCTTCTCAGGGCGCAAAGACGGCGAGGTAATGGAGGCCGGGCAACTATTGTAGAGGTATGTCCTCCTAGGATCAGAGGAGTTAGTATTGACTATGAAATTGAAAAAAAAAACAACACAAGAAAGTTGTCCTTGTGTAGAGAAGAGCTGTAGTAGAGAATCTGCCATAAAATATAAGATTCCCATTGCATCTTGGGAGGTATAACCCACTCTACGCAGTGTGTCACAAGTGGCGGATATGTCAATGGTGGATTCACTTCCGCCTCCTACGTTGACTCTCCCGTGGTGGGAATTCGGCTCGACCAGGCATTGTGGTAGAACAGGTTCCCAATTTGGAGTCTCGTATCTTCCACCACATCTGGTGAGAGTCACACCATGAAAGAATTCAATGGAAATGGGGGTGGATTTTCAAGAAGATAGGGTCGCTAGCATGCTGGGTTATACTCTCCACCATACTAGATAGACTACATGCAGACCACCACCCGTGTATCTCCACTTCTGGGGGCATTCTTGCGGTTCCTGCATACACATGTGCTCTTACCAGCAGTAATAATGGACCTAGGTGGAATTTCTATTTCCCAAGTTGATATTCTTAGAAGAGACAACTCCAAACCTCTGGAAGACAACTGTAATATGGTCAGTTTTTAAATGCTTTATACCCTGTAATCTTGGTGGGTAAGTAAGTAAGTGTTTATTTGTTTGATTAATTAAAATCTTACAAAAATGCTTAAAATATCAACCAAGTATAAAAATTTAAAACACCATATACATGATTTTTCTAATATCGCATGGTGGGTGGAAAATTGACAAATCAAGCTGTATTAGGATAACTATCCTCAAAAGTTTGTAATTGTAGAATATACTTATAGTAAACATGATATGATTAAGCATACTGGTAACTGAATGTGTTTTAACCAGTGTTTAGTTTCTGAAAGTATTAGGTGTTACTCCGACATATGGAGTGCACTGATAAAGAACACTGCAGAAACGCTGCCGAAGCGCAGAACAAAGATTATCCAGGTTTCTCCATCCAATGAAGACTGGAGAGAAAAAGACAAGACATAAATGAACCATTGAGAAGCACAAAAATATATACCAAAGAATCAACGAAGACAGGCTGAAGGCCTGTATGTAAATATTCCAAGGATTCAGGTATAAGAGCGACACAAGGTCCTTGTCCTGATGAAAACACCAGAAAGAGCGTATTTGTGGGGTTGAAACACATCAACATATTTCTCATTGGAGACTGCCTCAAATTAATTACATCACAGCTGTAACGTGGAACTAACAAGGACTTTAGGAAACATTAAACACAGTTCACAATATCAACAGATCCCCTCACTAAAACGTCACAGAATCATATGAACTTTAAAGATATCGAGATCACACTCTGTTCCTACCCACTTCCTGTTCTATAAAAAAAACTAGCACAGGTGTTCTGGATTGTGATAGTGGATCATACATCTCCCCTGCAATAAACTGATATCATTTAGAACAAAATGCGTATGTTTACATAACTCATGCTCAAAAACTCATGGTGGCAGCCACTTTAAGATCTAATTTTTATCTATGTAGTAATAACCCTGATATGTACACAAAGTAATCTGCCAACAACTGAAGGTTTTAATATCACACAGTGAATTTCTGATTATTTAAGCATACTTGTACACCGATAGATGATTTGCCCATCGGCTCATGGTCTAAGAAGTAATTCTTTAAATCTTAACCAATGAGGGCTGTGGCACTTCTTGATAAATAATACATATAGACCTGCACATTTTGGAAGTTATGCGCAAAGCTATTTACGAACGTAAATCAGATCTGCACACAAAACCCGACACATGAGGGACATATACCTGCAATATAAAATGTAAATTAAAAAAAATGACAATCACATATAAATTCATTAGAACATTATGGGTGCCTCCTAGCAGGCAGGTGCCCTTAGGTATAGAAACCATGTTTAGCGTTAATGCACATTGTGAAAAATATGATTCTCATTTGCACAAAGGAAAGGTACGATAGGCGTTCAATTTCTGTAAGACAAAAACAGAATGCAAACAGACAAGGATGACTAAAATATAAATAAAGGATAAGGAACGGAAGAAAAAAACATTGGCAAAGTAAAGTATTGGCAAACCAACTCTTGTACGGAAGTGCACTTCTTTTTGAGTGGATGTGCACACGTGATCAGGCACAAGGCTGTCACTCACAGTGGAAGAGAGCCAATGGCTGAAGTGGGCTGACCCATTGCACCATGCTGTATGCTGTGGTGGGTGGAAGCAAAACATGACTGATGTTGAGCAGGGCAGTGGATGAAAAGGGATGACCCTCTATGTATGGATTTTTGTTTATGATCTTTTTTTTGGTTACATGAGGCGGGTGTGATAGCAACAGCAGCCTCTAAGCCAGACCTAAATGGAGATTCTAGACAGTGGGGTCCCTGACAACTTCTGACTTAGAAGTGCTCTCCTTACTGTAATCATAGAGAAATGTATTGCGGTATCCCAAATACAGGATCTCAATCATGTGCTATTTGTGTGTCCTGAACTTCTAAGGGCAAGGCGAATGTTTTTGAGACCCTCTTTTATCAAATTTAATATTCGTTCTGCTGAGGAGGCCCAATCTTTTGTGTTGCCCCCTCCAAAGGAAATGATCTGCCATAGAATATTTCAATTTTTTAAAACATTCCTCGCTATTTATTAGAATTTTTGTTTTTAGTTTAGTTGGTATGTGTAATGTTTTGCTGATTGCTTAAGGTAGATTTTGTATTTGTTATAAAGCATGTTTCTTTTACTGTATTGGTGTATTTTTGTGGACCTCCGTTGGAGTTCCGTAACAAATAAACTAATTGAATTGAATTGAATTGTATTGCTGAGCAGTTCTTGTATTCTATTGATAACACCAACATCCTAGAACCCATGGCAGCAACAGTTTTACTAGGGCAAAGGTTTGGAAACAGCTCTGGTAATGGCATTAAGGACATCCGAGCCGCTGCGGATGATGGGGTTGTGACAGCCAGGGCCTTATGAGATCTATCCACTACGTTTGACACAGTCAACCATCCCATCCTGCATCTGGCTTTAGAGGCACCCTTGCTTCCTGGTTACAAAGCGCGACGAGCTACCAGCGGACTGAGATGCGCAAACATCGGTACGTGAGAGGCTGAGCGTCTCTATGCAATTCCTGAAATGTCTGGCTGTGCTTGAGGTCATAGGGCGTGCTGCAGGGACAAAGACAGGACTGACTGACTGACCTGCTAGAATGAACTATTGATAGCCTTTTCTGAAATATGTGAATGCCTGCTTTCATTCCCAGCTGGGTCTTGACTTCTGCCTACCCTGAGCCTCTGCACCCTTTTGATAAAAGGTTGCTGTGGGTGAGCAGTGCTTCATCTAAGGGGAGGACGGCTGTATTTAATATGAGCAAAATATAGGTTCAGAGGCCGAAAGAGCCTGTCACCAGAGCGGACATTCCAAGGATTAACGCACACCGATGCTGCCTGGTCTGGATTCCACCTCACGCCTCTTTCTTCCACCCCTACACTTCCTGTCTCTTTATCTCATGAATACCGAGGCTGCCTGGTCTTGATTCCACCTCTTGCCTCTTTCTTCCACCCCCTACACTTCCTGTCTCTTTATCTCATGAATACCGAGGCTGCCTGGTCTTGATTCCGCCTCATGCCTCTTTCTTCCGCCCCCTTCACTTCCTGTTTTTTTATCTCATGAATACCGAGGCTGCCTGGTCTTGATTCCACCTCATGCCTCTTTCTTCCACCCCTTACACTTCCTGTCTCTTTATCTCATGAATACCGAGGCTGCCTGGTCTTGATTCCACCTCATGCCTCTTTCTTCCACTACCCTACAGTTCCTGTCTCTTTATCTCATGAATACCAGGCTGCCTGGTCTTGATTCCACCTCATGCCTCTTTCTTCCACCCCCTACACTTCCTGTCTCTTTATCTCATGAACACTGAGGCTGCCTGGTCTTGATTCCACCTCATGCCTCTTTCTTCCACCCCTACACTTCATGTCTCTTTATCTCATGAACACCGAGGCTGCCTGGTCTTGATTCCACCTCATGCCTCTTTCTTCCACCACCTACACTTCCTGTCTCTTTATCTCATGAATACCGAGGCTGCCTGGTCTTGATTCCACCTCATGCCTCTTTCTTCCACCACCTACACTTCCTGTCTCTTTATCTCATGAATACCGAGGCTGCCTGGTCTTGATTCCACCTCATGCCTCTTTCTTCCACCCCCTACACTTCCTGTCTCTTTATCTCATGAATACCGAGGCTGCCAGGTCTTGATTCCACCTCATGCCCCTTTCTTCCACCCCCTACACTTCCTGTCTCTTTATCTCATGAACACTGAGGCTGAGTGGTCTTGATTCCACCTCACGCCTCTTTCTTCCACCCCTACACTTCCTGTCTCTTTATCTCATGAACACTGAGGCTGAGTGGTCTTGATTCCACCTCACGCCTCTTTCTTCCACCCCTACACATCCTGTCTTTTTATCTCATGAATACCGAGGCTGAGTGGTCTTGATTCCACCTCATGCCTCTTTCTTCCACCCCTACACTTCCTGTCTCTTTATCTCATGAACACTGAGGCTGAGTGGTCTTGATTCCACCTCATGCCTCTTTCTTCCACCATCTACACTTCCTGTCTCTTTATCTCATGAATACCGAGGCTGCCTGGTCTTGATTCCACCTCATACCTCTTTCTTCCACCCCCTACACTTCCTGTCTCTTTATCATGAATACCGAGGCTGCCAGGGCTTGATTCCACCTCATGCCTCTTTCTTCTACAACCCTCCACTTCCTGTCTCTTTATCTCATGAACACCGAGGCTGCCTGGTCTTGATTCCACCTCAGGCCTCTTTCTTCCACCCCCTACACTTCCTGTGTCTTTATCTCATGAATACCGAGGCTGCCTGGTCTTGATTCCACCTCTTGCTTCTTTCTTCCACCACCCTACACTTCCTGTCTCTTTATCTCATGAATACTGCGGCTGCCTGGTCTTGATTCCACCTCACGCCTCTTTCTTCCACCCCCTACACTTCCTGTCTCTTTATCTCATGAATACCGAGGCTGCCAGGGCTTGATTCTACCTCACACCTCTTTCTTCCACCCCATACACTTCCTGTCTCTTTATCTCATGAATACCGAGGCTGCCTGGTCTTGATTCCACCTCATGCCTCTTTCTTCCACCCCCTACACTTCCTGTCTCTTTATCTCATCCACACTCTGCCTTATCACCACCAACTGCCTCCTACACATGCCCCTCAAACTACACCCTACCCCAGCTGCACCACCACCTACTTCACAGAGCGCCTGCACCCTGGACCACATCGAACCTGCAATACCACCTACACCCGGCACAACCACATACATGCTGCGGCCTCTGCGCCACCTCCTACCCTCCCCAGAGCAAACTACCTCCTCTACTCCAAGTCATGTGCCCCGACTACAGGGGTCAATAGGTCAGAAGTAGGGGTGTGCCCAGGGCTTAAGTGGGATAAAAAAACTGGGGAGGGAGGGGGTCTCTCAAAGGGGCGTGGCAAATGCAATTAAGGGCGTGGCCTAAAACACTTTAAGCTAAAAATCTGTGCTTTCCATAGTGTGCCGCCCGACCTGTATTTTGTTGTTTCTGTCATTGCATCCAGATATATGATACAACAAGTTACGTCATAGGTACAACAAGCCAGGACTATTGGCTTTGTCAATGGTTGTTAGTTGCATAAGATAAATAAGCAGCAACTATGGCTTGTATATAATATTGAAAAAACTTCCACTTAAAGCCATGGTGACACCACAACGATGCTGCTGCTCCTGAGTTTCAAAAAGGGAAATCCAGAGAGAAAATGACTCTCTTTAAAGGATTTCCCTTGAACCTAAAACGCTCACCTGGCATGACGTCACGCCGCATCTTCTCCACTAGTGAAAAGTGAGCAGTGTGCAGCGCACATTATGTGCCTGCTGTCACTGCAGTCGGGGAAAAATATGGACTGCCTCTGCCAGGGCACAAAATCGAGCCCGATAGAGACTCGTTTCGAGGCCTCCTTTAAAAACCTGCCGGTGTTCAGACCCGGTGAGACCCAGCCCACTTAAAGCCCTGGGGGTGCCCATGTTATATTAGTTGTGAGTCGTGCAAAGGCGTTCCAGATTACTGCCCTACCCGTAATTTACAATTTCACACCTTTGCTGTGCCTGTGCACTTAAAATAATCATTTAAAAAAATACAAATCATTGAAATAAAGAAAGTAAATGAACCGACGTGGAATGCATCTGTTGGCTAGCCGCCGGCCGCTCTATGAGGGCTCGCTGCTGGTGGGGGTGGCGAGTAATCTGTCGTCCCAGCTGCGCCGTTTGTGTTGGCCTGGTGTCAACCTCTGGTGGAACCCCCCCACACCTCCTTCCCAAGGGGAGGGCAGCGCTGGGCCTGGGGTGGGTGGGGGCAGCCTGAAAAGTGACAAGGCGGTGCAGACTTTGGCATCCCCAGATAAGGCAAACAGAAGCCGGCTCAGCCCTCAGCATCTGCCGGGCCTTCTTGACCCGGAGAGGCCCGGTGACGGGGCCTACTCCGAGCAATGAAGGTTATGAAACCAGCATTTTTATCTGAACTGAATTATTTTAAAAATATAGTCAACCTTAGCAAACAATTAGCTTAATGCATGTACCGAAACGTATCGAAGTCTCCCTTATTGGCCACTAAGCGCTTTGTCCCTCATTTTCTTCAAAAGTGTGAGGATTTCAAATTTAATTTAAATGACTAAGAATGAACTCAAATCTCCACTTTTTAATACTGGTCATTTTTCCTCCCACCAGCTTTGTTGACCCAAATCATGCCTAACACCTCACACTGGCCATCCCCAAAGTGGGCAAAACGTGTCAGTGATTGTTGAACGCCCTTGAGAATGTCTGTCTATAGGGCCTTAACGGCGCACCGTCTTGACTGCAACAATATTCTGAGTTATTTTTTGTACTCTATCAAACTAAAAACGGTTGTTTTACTGCTACAAATGAGCTAAAACTTTTCCCAGACAGTGTTAACACGTGTTAAATGACAAAATAGCAAAATAAAACTGCTTTAGAATGTGACAAATTATGCTGCTCCGTTTCCTATTTCTAGACACATAATTTAGTCAACACTGCCGCATGATGTGGTTGTCAATTGCCGCATGATTCCAGTTATTTGCAAATTTGCATTTTAGCCGAGGGGCTTGGAAAGGTGTCTGTGCTCTGCTTGTCGAGTCCAGCAGTCCATGTGCAACACCCCGCTGGCCCCAGGCAGGGCCCAATTAAAAAATAAAAATAAAAATCACATTGCATGTTCGTGTCACACGCAATGCGGAGGAAGGCTGTTCGATCTTAAAACTAGATCTAAAACGTGAAACCAGTGCATCAAAACAGAACATCACTACCTCAGCCACAAAAACCTGCTCTAAATGTGCACCTCTAAAGTTACTCTAAAGTGTGAATTAGTTTAACAATTTTGTGTGCCTTTTAAGAGAATTCCAGAAGTATATTTTCAGAGTTCCAGGATTACACCCAGTTGTAAACATTTTCTATACAGGCGTAACGGTGTGCAAATTCTATGGCAGGACCGGAGGCTTCTGATTATGCTTTCTCATTTCTTTACTGCACAAACAGCAGCCAATGAAAGTAGTACTACAACAGTAAAAAACAACATTTCCCATGAGGCTTTGAACCACGCCTCCAATACAGTAACCAATCACAGAGGTAACAATCATATAAAGTATAGAGACACTAATCTGGCCTCCTCTTTCTTTGCTGCTCCGCAGCCCAGATAAGTGCTCCTTACTTTATATGATTGTTTCACTGTACGGTACTCGCCCCTGGCGCATGTTTTCTCATTGATACTTCATGTTAATTACTTGACTGTTCATGTTTACCGTTTTTATTGTGCTTTGTGGATGCTTATTGCCCGTTGATCTTGCTGCGCTGTGCCGCCTTGTTGTGGACGCCGCGATCGGTGTTTTCCTCCCCCCTCCCCCCCTTCCGCTACCGGAGCGGGGCTGCCCCTGCCCGCTCCGTTTCCCCGTAGGTTTAGTTCCAGCGCGTGTTGCGCTTGTAGGCTCCCCACTGCTCCACTTGTTCGCTGCTAGCGGCTGTAGCCGCAGGTGACCGCGGTCGCGTTCAGGAGGGACTTCGCCCCCCCCTCGGGGAAGGAGGCGCTCGCAGACGCCCGGCCGGGCTCTGCGTGCGTCTTCAGGGCTCGCGCACGCCCATTGTGCGCGCGCAGCCCTTGTGCCGACCGGACGCTCTAGCCCCGGCTGAAAGGGGCCTTCACGCAGTAGGCCAGGAGCCGTGGGGCCGTTTTCGTCCTTTTGAAGCAGCGTTTTTCACCGGCTTGATAATCGGAACCCTGAGACCTTAACCCCTGCCTTCCCAGTGACTGTGGAAGGGGGGATACATTTTGGCACCCCTTTCTTCCTGATTTGGGGTTCATATCCCTCCTCTAGTCCTAGAATTGGACTCTAGACTTTGGTGTTCATAGTATTTCCTGGCACTTCCCCACACTTGACGCCCCTGACTGGGCTGGTGTTTCTGCTTCCCTCTGGGGATTGTATAGTGGGACTGAGTAGTCTCTTGTGAAGATGGCAGATACTGAGTACTGCGATGAGGAGGGTGCTGCGTGTGACTACCAGGGCAATGATGAGTATTACGAGGAGGAGTCTATGGAGGATCTCATTGATAAAAAGCTGGACGCTAAGCTTGACAAAGCCCTCTCCTCTGCCCTGCTTCCACTGACCAAGAAGCTGGATCTATTAGTCCCTGGTAAGCCAGTCACTCTCCCTGCCCCGGATCCCTCTCGTCCCCCTACCCGTAAAAAGGTTGCTCTTGACCCGTCCTGGCCCCACGCCCAGTCCTATGATTAAACTCTATAAGTCAAAGGAGACTTCCACTGGTGATAAGGCCTTACCGTCCCGTCCCACCCCCTCACCCCTCTTCAAGTCACCACCACTGACACAGATACGGACACAGACTCCTCTGATGCTGCGCCCCGCAAGCGCTCTAAGAAACGCAAGCATGTCTCACCTGCTACCACTCCCTCGCCCTTCTCCTTTGACCCAACGGACATTATACATCCTAGGTCCTCTGATTGGGTCCCACCCCCTGCTGTGGCGGAGTATCTGGAGGCGCACCTCCGCAAAGGCTTTGATAAGGAAGTGAGAGCTCGCCTTAAGTCTGAATGCCCCCGGCCCGATCTGGCCCACAAGGTGGCCATTACCCCGGACATTGACCCGTCCATGACCACTTTCCTTAAAAAATACAAGAAGGATCCCAAAAAAGGAATTGATCGCGCCCTCAGGGCGTGCCAGGATAAGGTCCTTGACCTTTCAGGGCCTTTGGCCAAGATATTGGAGCTGGCCCTCCAGGCTCAGGAAACAGGGGATGCTATCCACCCTGAGGTCCTTGCGGGTTGGGCGCAACAAGCAATTTGCATGTTGGGTAACGCAAATTGCGCCCTGGCTTCTGAGAGGCGGAAGTCGGTTTTGCTCCGGATTGACCCCCAATTGGTTGAACTGGCTTCGTCGGAGCCGGGTCCCCTGGCTGAGGGACAGTTGTTTGGGGACAACTTTGTCAAGGACATTGCTAAATTTGTCAATACCTTTGCATCATTGGATAAATCTCAAGCCTCCTTGAAAAGAGTGTTACACCAGGTCTCTAATAGGGCCGGTCGTGGCAGGGGACGCTCGACCGGCCGCTACTCGAATCCAAGTCCTCAAAGAGGTTACGCCCCCAGGCGGGGCAGGGGTTACACACAGGAACCAGATCAGGCTGGCTTCTACCCGTCCAGATCCCGCAGCTTCAGAGGTCGCTACAATCGAGGGGTCAACAGAGGATACAAAAACTTCGATAATCAATCCTCCGGTAAGTCAAATGTGCCCCCTGGCCCCTTTAGGAGGCAGACTGCGTTGTTTTGTAAAGAATTGGATGTGCCTCACTTCAGATGTGTGGCTACTGCAGACAGTTCAGGGCTATCACATAGAGATGTTGGAATGCCCCATTCAGCCCTCTCCCCCTCGGCCTCTCCTTTTTTCCCATCTAGAGCAGAGTTTTATCGACTCAGAACTGGAAGAGTTGTTGCAGAAGAAGGCTATTGCTGCAGGACCCTTCATCCCCGAAGGGTTCTGCAGCAACGTCTTCCTGGTACAAAAGAAGGGTGGCGGCCAACGCTTAGTTTTGAATCTAAGAGACTTCAATCCCTATGTCGTTTATCGCCACTTCAAGATGGAGGGTATCCACCTTTTACGAGACCTCCTGTTGGAGAACAACTGGATGGTCCGCCTAGACCTAAAGGATGCCTATCTGACGGTCCCCATCTGCCCCTCTCATCAAAAATTCTTACAGTTTCCTTGGAAAGGGCGATGGTATCGCTACAAGGTGCTCCCCTTCGGCCTGTCCTCAGCCCCTTGGGTATTCACCAAGATTCTCAAACCTGTAATCTCACGTCTGCGGGAGATGGGGGTGCGTCTCATTGTGTACCTGGACGACATGCTCCTCCTAGCCCAAGATCGGTCCCTTCTTCTCACTCACTTGGAAAGGACGACGTCCCTGCTTCAGAATCTGGGTTTCTGTAGTAGGGGATCTCTGTGTATAGTCATAATCTAGTGAATAGTCCCGCCCATGTGCGTGGACCCCGGAGCAATCAAAAATAATCTCTTACAGTGTCAAAAAATGCAGAAAATGCATAGACACTTAAGAGAGAATTTAAAGACAGATAATGCAGCCAAAAGGCTACACTGTCCAGTACTTCAACTAGAAATTTCCACCATAAAATCCACAAAACAGCAAAGCCTGTACAGATTTCCCTTGCTTAACAGCAAAATCCCTCAGGAATGATAGAGAGAAGAACCTGGACAGACAAGCCCCATAGGCTGCCATTATGTGGCTTAATTAGGATACTGTGCCTTTAAGAGAACCTTCCAGAACCTTCTCTCAGTATCCCAGAATGCATAGCAGGTCCAACTTAGCCTCAGTTCTTTTTTCCGGCTCCTGCAAGCAGGACCCTGGAGCATTGAGCTCTCCCTTTCAAGGGTTTTTGTTGGTGTTTTACACTGATTTCGATTTTTGGTACTTTTAAAGTACTCTGGTGACTTTCTTTCTGTGTTTCTGCACTCTTTTTTGTTCAATAATGCCTGCATTATTCGACAAGTGCCCTGAGTGCTCAAGAAAGAAGGCCAAGACAGACTCCCATGAGGTCTGTATTCTCTGCCTTCCCTCTTCCCACATCCCTGAGGAGTGTAGGATCTGCAGAAGCTTCTCTGGAAGGACCCTGAAGGAGAGGAAGAAGATCAGGCTTCAGGGGCTTGAGGAGAGGAAGCTGAAGGCACGAGGTGGGTCAGGAGGGGCTCCTTCTACCCATGCTGAGGCCTCTGGGGGGCTCCCCAGGGGCAGGAAGACCAGCCCGCGCCCAAGGTCTCCGTCTGGGTCAGTTGCGCTGACCACGACGTCGAGGGGACGGTCAACGGCCAGTTCCAGGTCTCCCCAGGGCTCTGGGTCGAGAAAACGTCGCCCGTCGACGTCGAGGAACGTGTTCCGGCCGCCGTCGAAGCCGGTGTCGATATCCTCGTCGTCGCTGTCGGCGTCGAGTGATCGACATCGGAGGGCCCGGCGTCGGCGCTCGCCGTCGAGGCGACACCGCCGTTCGCCGTCGAGGACATCGTCGTCGAGGGGATCCTCGTCGTCAAGGTCGCCGTCGAGACAAAAGGCATCTCCGGCGCCGAAGAGGTCGACGTCGAAGCATTCCAAAAGGCCGACGTCGAGACGGTCGAGAAGATCGACGTCGAGAAGGTCGGAGAGGTCGACGTCGAGGAGATCCAAAGGGTCGCCGTCGAAGCGATCCAGGAAGTCGACGTCGAGACCGGCGAAGAGGTCGAGGTCGCCGTCGAGGCACCATCGCCCGTCGTCGAGGTTTCGTGGCTCGTCGATCTGGTCGGGGTCGACGTCGAGACGAAGACACGGTTCGACGTCGAGGGGTGTGATTCGGTCGACGCCGAAGGACCGTTCGACGTCGAGGGGACATCGGTCGTCGTCTGGACACCGGTCTTCAGCGTCTGTAGGTCCTAAGGACAGGCCCAGGACTGTGGGGGGCTCCCCACTCTCTGGTAGAGGTGATGGCTCGCCGGGACCGGCGCATTCCGGGGTGGATACTCCGATGAAGCCGTCTACGCCTCCTCCGCGGCCTGCTGTGCCGAAGGGTCCTCCTCCGAAGGCCCCTACCCCGCCTCCGAAGCCGGCTCCGCGGGACCCGCGTCCGGTTGCCCCTCCACCCCCGATCCCACCGAGGGAGGTGTCGATGCCTAAGTTCCCGACGCCTCCGAAGAAGACTCCTAAGAAGCCTGGAGCTCCTGACCCTGGGAGGCCGAAGGAGCGTCCGAGGCCCAAGAGGTCGAGGTCTCGCTCGGGGAGACGGGACAGATCGAGGAGTGGCCGCGGATCTTCATCACGATCCAGGCATCATCACAAGAGACGTCGGTCCAGGTCACGTTCTCCTTCTGGGACCCGTTCCTACTCGCCCACGCTGTCCGATTCGCCGGAGACTAGGGTGTCTCCGATAGACGATATTAGCACATTTCAGGAGGTTCTCCTGCGTGGTGCGGCGAAGTTGGGCATTGAGGTTGAAGCGCCTACGGCTTCTACCTCGGTAATCTTTGAGACTTTACACAAGAGGCACTTGTCTCGCCCCCTGTTACCTCTGGTGCCGGGGCTCCTTGAGCCCGCCGAACAGCTATTCCTGACGCCGGCGACGGTGAGATCTGTCCCTTCCAGGATACTGAAAAAGTACAGGGCTCCGGACTCAGACCCAGCCTTCTTGAGGAAAGACCCGGTACCGGATTCAGTCATCGTGACTGCTGCTCGGAAGCTTCATTCCACCTCCCCTGCGTCCACGGTGCCTCCGGACAAGGAGAGCCGGTGGATCGATTCTGCTGGTCGCAAGGCGTGTGGGACATCCGCCTCGTCCATGAAGGCAGCCAGTGACTCGGCTTTGCTGGGACGTTACGACCGGTCCCTTTGGGACTCGATGGAGCAGTTCGCAGACCTCGTCCCTCGAGACCGCAAGGAGGACTTTGTGGAGATCGTCAAGGAGGGGATGTTGGTCTCTAATCAGGCCATCGGCGCTGCAGCAGACATATCGTTGCTGTCCGCGCACGGATATTGCCACGGGATTCACCAGAGACGCCATGCTTGGCTCAGGTTGACATCGTTGAAACCGGAGGCACAGCAACGCGTGGCGAATCTCCCGTTTTCCGGAGATACCCTCTTCGGGAAGCACGCGGATGATGAGATGGCCAGGATGAAGGCCGAAGCGGAGACCCTGACGGCAGTGGGCCTGGAAAAGCCCAAGGAAAAGAAACCCTTCCGACAGTACCAGCGTCGGTTTGGGGCGCAGGGTCGTGGAAGGGGGCAGTCTGCTGGTCAACATCAACAGCGGCAGCAGCAGCAGCAGTACAGGCAGCCCTTCCAGAAGCGACAGGGTGGTAGAGGTCGTCAACAGTCCTCTACCGCGACCAAGGGCCCGGCCGGGTCCCGTCCCTGAGCTGTTACTTCCCCCTCGTCCGTTACCCGCTCCGGTGGGGGGAAGCGTTCAATTTTTTCTGGCAGAGTGGAGAAAAATTACTCAGGACAAGTGGGTGCTGAATATTGTTTGCAATGGATACAGTCTACGTTTCACCAGCCCTCCTCCATCGATTCCTCCCGTCAGCTCGCAGTATCAACTGCGCGAGCTTCAGACGGAGGCGGACGTTCTGCTAAGGAAAAGGGCGATCGAAGACGTACCTCTGTCTCAAAGAGGAAGAGGTCTGTACTCTCGGTTCTTTCTTGTCCGCAAGAAGGACAAAAACGAGTTCAGGCCCATTCTGGATTTGCGGCAGGCAAACAAGTGGATTCGCAGAGAAAAGTTTCGCATGCTGTCGTTGCATCAGATCTACCCTCAGCTGCAACGGGGAGACTGGATGTGTGCCATAGATCTACAGGACGCATACTTCCACGTGCCCAGTGCATGCAAACACAGAAAATTTCTGCGCTTTCAAGTCGGCACCAATCACTATCAGTACACGGTGCTACCCTTCGGACTGAAGTCGGCACCCAGGACATTCTCAAAATGTATGGCAGTGGTAGCGGCACACCTGAGGAAGAACAAGGTGTTTGTCTACCCGTACCTGGACGATTGGTTGATCAAAGCCTCCTCCTTCTCGGAAGCTCGAGCACACTTCCAGAAGACGTGCGTTCTCTTGAACAGGCTGGGGTTGCACATCAACATGTCCAAGTCGGTCCCGATTCCGGTGCAGTGCATCCAGTACTTGGGGGCCTCCATCAATACGCTGTCAGCAAGCGTGTCTCCTTCGGAAGAGCGACGTTTATCACTCGTTCGGAAGGCTCAGGCTCTCATGAAAACTCCGGCTGCGACGGTGAGGACCGTGTCTTCTCTACTGGGATCGATGGCCTCTTGCATTTTTCTCACTCCTCACGCACGGCTACAGATGCGTCCTCTGCAGGAGTGCTTGGAGGATCAGTGGGACCAGAGGAGAGGTTCTTGGGACGACAGGATACGACTGTCTCTACATGCTCTTCAGTCTCTGAAGTGGTGGTGCTCGAAGGAGAATCTCCTCAGAGGCGTTCCCTTCCACAAGGACATTCCCACACAGACCATCGTGACGGATGCGTCTCTCCTAGGTTGGGGGGCGCATTCCGGAGATCTGCAAATTCAAGGGACGTGGTCCCCGACGGAGTCCACGTACCACATCAATTTCCTGGAACTGAGAGCTGTTCACTTGGCACTGAAGGCCTTTCATCCGTCCTTTCAGACCAACTCTCTGCTTGTTCAGACGGACAACACGACTACGATGTATTACCTCAACAAGCAGGGGGGCTCGAGATCGCGCACTCTGTCGCAGGAGGCGCAGGCGATCTGGCACTGGCTTCTGGCTCGAGGACTGTCGATAACGGCCACCCATCTGCCAGGTGTGCAGAATGTTCAGGCAGACGAGCTGAGCAGAATCGTGCAGGAAAACCACGAATGGGTCATAAACGACGAAGTACTAGGAGAAGTCTTCGCAAGGTGGGGAACTCCAGACGTAGATCTGTTTGCCACCGCCGAAAACAGCAAATGCCGAGGCTTCGCCTCCAGGTACTACCAGCCAGGGACGCTGGGGAACGCGTTATGGATCAACTGGTCGAACAGCTTTCTGTACGCTTTTCCACCAATTCCCCTGATTCCGGCGGTTCTCATCAAGCTGTCTCAATCCAGGGCGAGAATGATTCTGATTGCCCCGGAATGGCCCAGACAGTGGTGGTTCACGGACCTGCTTCACCGATCTCTCCTTCCTCACATGAAGCTGCCGTGCAGGCCGGACCTTCTCACGAAGTTCGGGGGGCGGATGGTGCACCCCAACCTCTCGTCTTTGAGTTTGGCGGCATGGCTCCTGAAATAGTGCAATATGGCCATCTGAATCTCCCAGAGGATTGTATGGGCATACTGAAGGAGGCTAAGCGACCTTCCACTAGGACTTCCTATGCTTACAAGTGGAAGAGGTTTTGCATCTGGTGCAAGTCTAAGAACTATGACCCTACGTCATGCAAGGAAGATGTCATCCTTCCATATCTGCTTCATCTGGCGCAGTCGGGCCTTAATGTCCATTCCATTAAGGTTCATCTGGCTGCTTTGACTGCCTACAGGAAAGGCCCTTCACAGACTTCCTTTTTCCAGATCCCTGTGATCAAAGATTTTTTGGAAGGCTTGAAGAAAGTGTTCCCTCCTGTCAGGCTTCCTTCGCCTTCATGGGACTTGAATGTGGTGCTGTCCAGATTGATGAAGGAGCCTTTTGAACCCATTCATAAGGCTTCGTTGCAGCACCTGTCCTGGAAGGCGGCGTTCCTCGTGGCCATTACATCGGCCCGCAGGGTGAGTGAGATTCAGGCATTGTGTTGCCAAGAACCTTATACTGTATTTCATAATGCTAAAGTTGTTATGCGTACTCACCCTAAGTTTCTTCCCAAGGTTGTTTCTGATTTTCATATCAATCAGACTATCACTTTGCCTACGTTCTTTCAGAATCCTTCATCTCCGGCGGAAAGGTCTTTACATTCCCTGGATGTGCGGAGGGTGCTGAAGTTTTATCTTGATAAGACTAAAGATATTCGTAGGTCAGACCAATTGTTCGTCAATTATGGCTCAGTCAGGACAGGTCTTGCTACCTCTAAACAGTCCATCTCGAGGTGGATTGTGTCCTGCATACAGTTGTGTTACTACAAAGCTGATAAGACCTTAGGAGGTAAGCCTAAGGCTCATTCCACCAGGGGCAAAGCTGCTACGACAGCTATGCTCCGTAATGTTCCCATTGCAGAGATCTGCAAGGCGGCCACTTGGAAGTCGGTCCATACCTTTGCTAAGCATTACTGCCTGGACACTGATGCCAGGGCAGACGCTCAGGTTGGGCAGGCTTCGCTGCGGAATCTGTTCGCACAGTAGTGGCGTTATTTTATTCTCCACCGCCGCTTGGTGTGGGGATGGGCTTGCCATTCTATTCACTAGATTATGACTATACACAGAGATCCCCTACTACAGAAGGAGTAGTTTCTGTCCTGTAACTCCAGTTCTGTAGTAGGGGTATCTCTGTTATAGTCATAAGCGCCCTCCCGCCTCCCCGGTGGAGTGTTGTTCATGATCATAATGCTACAGGTCTGGCGTTTCCTACGCCCTCGAAAAGAACTGAGGCTAAGTTGGACCTGCTATGCATTCTGGGATACTGAGAGAAGGTTCTGGAAGGTTCTCTTAAAGGCACAGTATCCTAATTAAGCCACATAATGGCAGCCTATGGGGCTTGTCTGTCCAGGTTCTTCTCTCTATCATTCCTGAGGGATTTTGCTGTTAAGCAAGGGAAATCTGTACAGGCTTTGCTGTTTTGTGGATTTTATGGTGGAAATTTCTAGTTGAAGTACTGGACAGTGTAGCCTTTTGGCTGCATTATCTGTCTTTAAATTCTCTCTTAAGTGTCTATGCATTTTCTGCATTTTTTGACACTGTAAGAGATTATTTTTGATTGCTCCGGGGTCCACGCACATGGGCGGGACTATTCACTAGATTATGACTATAACAGAGATACCCCTACTACAGAACTGGAGTTACAGGACAGAAACTACTCCTTCGTCATCAACACCAAGAAATCGGTGATGATACCGAATCAGCAGATGGAGTTTCTAGGCTTCCTGATAGACTCTGTTGCGGCTCAATTACTACTTCCCCATCACAAGATCAGGTCCATCAAGAGGGAGATTACATCCACCTTGTCCAAGGAGAAAATTTCTCTGCGGGTATTGGCGAGGGTCGTGGGCCTTCTGGCCTCGTCGATCCAGGCCATCTTCCCCGGCCCTTTGCACTACAGGGCCCTTCAGAGATTGAAAATCTTTTATCTTCAGAGGCGGTTTCATTACGATCACCTAATTCCGCTCTCCGTGGAGGCCCGGGAGGAGCTCCAGTGGTGGCTGGAACACATGTCGGCCTGGAATGGCCGAGCCATCTTCGGCGCAACCCCGGATGTGGTAGTCGAATCCGACGCCAGTCAATGGGGCTGGGGCGCTCGCTGTGGAGACTTTACCACAGCAGGACGGTGGTCAGCAGACGAACTTACACTACACATAAACTGTCTAGAGTTGTTGGCAGGGTCGTTTGCCATCAGGTCTGTCTGACGAACTTACACTACACATAAACTGTCTAGAGTTGTTGGCAGGGTCGTTTGCCATCAGGTCTGTCTCACCACTGAGGAGCAATTGTTGCATTCTCCTTCGAATGGACAATGTCTCAGCGGTGAGATACATCAACCGCTTAGGAGGGACGAAGTCCCGCATGATGGTCCACATTGCGAAGGAATTTTGGCACTTCTGTCTGGATCGCAAAATCTCTGTGGTGGCAGAATACCTTCCGGGGAAGCTCAACCAGGTGGCAGACTGGAATTCCCGTTTTCTCAGAGACTTCTGCGATTGGAGACTTCATCCATCGCTGTTCTCGCAGATCATGACTATGCGAGGCCCCTGTCAAGTGGACCTCTTTGCATCCCGCCTCAATGCCCATCTTCCCCTCTTTTACAGTTGGAGGCCGGACCCGATGGCTATGGGGACGGATGCGTTCCTCCACCATTGGGGGCAACAGAGGAATTATGCTTTTCCTCCGTTTGCACTGATCCCGAGAGTAGCGGCGTTGGTACGCCGGCAGGGAGCGACAATAGTGTTGGTGACTCCGTTCTGGCCGACTCAGTCGTGGTTTCCCACACTGTTGGAGTTGTCTGTGGATCTTCCATTCCGGCTCCCGGTCTTCCCGACGCTTCTGCAGGACCCAGTGGGAGCGTGTCATCCCTTAATCCTGCAGAAACAGTTGACCTTAATGGTGTGGATGCTCTCAGGCGACATGACCGCCTTGCAGGCCTTTCACAGGAAGCTTCCGGATTTATACAGCAAGCATGGGCTCCTTCCACCCGGAAACGATACTCTGCATCTTGGAAGACCTGGGTGGGTTGGTGCCTTTCTCGGCAAGTGGATCCCGTGGGATCAAATGTGACTGAAATACTGAATTTTCTATCGGAACGTGCAGCCGCTGGCCTGGCTTACAGGTCGGTTAACAATTTCCGATCTGCGATTTCTGCTGGCCACGATCACATCGAGGGTAAGCCTGTGGGGATGCACCCCTTGGTATGTAAGTTGCTTAAAGGTGTGCGTGTGGCCAATCCTCCTCGGCCCAGGTATTCCACAATGTGGGATGTTACGAAGGTACTTAATTTGTTGGAAACCTGGCCCTCTAATGGTGATTTATCGTTGAAACAGCTTTCTGCCAAGCTCACTATGCTTTTGTATCTTATTTCATGTCGCAGAGTTTCAGATGTTAGGGCTCTAGATTTGGCTGGTATGATGTTTTCCCCTCACGGTGTTTCTTTTGTCATTACACGACGTACTAAGACCATGTCACGTTCTGTGGAGTATCCCGCCTTTCCACATAACAGCAAGCTATGTGTGTTACAATGCCTCAAGTGTTATGAAGAGCGTACTCTTGCACATAGGGTGGATCCTTTGGGCCAGTTGCTGATCTCTGTTCAAAAACCCTTCAAGCCGGTGGCTGCGGCTACCTTGGCCAGATGGGTTAGATGGATCATGTCGGAAGCTGGCATTGATACATCTACTTATGGTGCCCATTCAGCTAGAGGTGCGATGGCTTCTAAAGCCTATTTATTGGGTTCCCGTTTGGAAGATATCTTGAAAGCTGCTGACTGGTCTTCAGATTCCATGTTTAAAGTGTTCTACTATAAACCTATTCCTCATGTTTCTGATGCTGTGATTGAGGAGCTTTGATTGTTGAGCTTTGAACCAGCATAATCAGAAGCCTCCGGTCCTGCCATAGAATACAACATTTTCTAGCTATCGCGACAAGAATTTTAGATTCTATTAAGGACACGGAGGCGAGGATTATCCCACCCGTTGGGACAGTTAGATAACTGTAAGTTGTTTGAAATGTGACTGCCTAACAACTTTGTACCCGCCCTTTGAGACATAGGGTTTGTGGAATTCTTTTCTCTAACTTCTTTTTCTGTTTCAGGAAATGACTCCAACAAGAGTTAATTGCCCTCTATGGATGGTGCTGCTGCTCTTCCCTGGTGGAGGATGATCCTTCAAGTTATGGATGTTTTTCTCCGTTGAGAAGTACAAAGGAACTGTTCTCTCCGTTGAGAGTTACGGACTTGTTCTCTGTGACTAGACTGTTCGCGCAAAGAAAGAGGAGGCCAGATTAGTGTCTCTATACTTTATATGATTGTTACCTCTGTGATTGGTTACTGTATTGGAGGCGTGGTTCAAAGCCTCATGGGAAATGTTGTTTTTTACTGTTGTAGTGCTACTTTCATTGGCTGCTGTTTGTGCAGTAAAGAAATGAGAAAGCATAATCCTCGCCTCCGTGTCCTTAATAGAATCTAAAATTCTTGTCGCGATAGCTAGAAAATTTTGTATTCATTCTTAAAGTGCAAATCGTGCATGTTAACTTATTTCTCTTTTTTTCTCCAAGAGGGTAATATTTTTCCTCTGGACAAACTCTTTCTGCTATCACCCACCCTCACCAGTTTATTTGGTTTTCTATATCAATAACCAGAGCCACTGGAAATATGCATAACCGGAGGACCAAATTATGCCGCAGGGTTGAACAAACTATGCAGCAAGAAAAGGCAAATTATGTGGAATAATGCGACACATTTTGTGATAGTTTTACTTCATTATTTTATCATTTTTACATCGGGAAACAGTGTCTGGGAAAAGAGATCAGCTTATTAGTGACAATTTAACACCCAAATACAGCAATAAGCAAATGAAAGCTGACCAGTCAATTTGTTAGAAGAGTGTTCTGGTGCACAGGAACCTGTGTCGCCATATTTTTGGTAACTTTTGATCCGTTTAAGCTAGAAACAATTTTTTTTGTTAAAATCTGCAGATTCTTGGAAACGATGGGCAGACTACAGGGGCCTATGGCTGGACCCTCCACCACCAGCGGGAGGCGAGGAGGGGCAGTTGTGATGGGCATGTAGAGACAATGATACATATACTGATTCATATATGATTAACCTAGAGAGACGTTGTGCAAAAGGAGGGAGGGGGAAGGGAGGGTTGGGAAGTTGGGGTGTGGGGTGGAGGGAACAATATTCTTACAGTCAAATGAATCGCTTACTATGATGTACTGTTATTGTTACAGCTCCTCCAGGGTTCGGAGTGCTGTGATTTTATGCGATCTCTCAATAAAAAGAGTTTTGGGAAAGAAAAAAAAATCTGCAGATTCTGCAGCAGGTGATGGGGTATGTGGCACGTACAGCAAATCCATAATTGCGTGAAAATTGCCATGGCCGCAGAATCGTATAATTCAGGTGGCCCTGCCTATAGCCACTCTGGAAACAGATGGACTCTTGACATTGACACAAATATCACACCCTTTCCTGGTAGTGAAAAAATTGTTGCGAATATGTGCAGATTCACGGGATCCCAGAAAGGTCCACAGTCCACCCATGGGAGAATTTTAACTCCCAATTAATATTCCACCAAACTGGTAAGCTGAGTGTTTGTAAATTGCTTTAGGAGTACATGCTCATGTTTTCTGAATGCTAAAAGTGAGTTTGAACTTGTAAATCAAGGTATTTGCTCATGTAGGTTGAATTTACAGGCGCAAATGGCCTTTCCAATCCAGACCTGAGTACAAAAACGTGGCCATGGCATGTTAAAATAGGTCCTGCCCCTCAGGGTTTATTTCACAATCTAGAAATGCACACACAAGAGGCAGCATCAGAGTCTGAATTGGATGCAAAGACATTGTCAGCATCCCTTGTTCCTTGGTTTTAAATAATTTAGTTGTTTAGATTATCTGTACGACACTGCTGCTATGTACAGCGCTCTGCCACCCTATGGGCCTTGTCCATGCCAAAAAACAAACAATAATAAATAGATCTAAGTGCCTAGAAGTGGCTTGACACTATAACACTGCAAAGTAATGGTTAGGTAGGTGGAGTGCATGCAAGGTCACTGTCCTGTGAGAAAATGCATGCATATAGTGGGGATTTACATGGTGCACAATTACCATCAGATCAGTCTTAAAGCTCTGTGGAGTTACAACAAAAATGCTTGCTTACAATTTTCCCAAATACGTGTTTTTTTGTTACACTTTTCCCAACTATTAGAAAGTAAATGATTTTTAACAGCCCCCATAGTTATTGTTTGTACTGTTTTGTATATATTAGTTTGTCTACCAAAACGAGTGGTTTCTTTTTTGTGTGTCACATTCTCTCCCATAACAATGCATTCTACACAATGCACTAAGCACTATTTTAAGACAGTTCTGTGCTGTACCGCCCAACCACTATTTAAATAGGGGTGTGCAAAATCCATGCAATTTGCTTTTGCAAAATTGCGTAAAAAATCTGGCATTGAGCGCCATGTCTTAGCTCAAAATGCATCCTCACGTCCACTGTGTGCAGAAAAAATGCAAAGTGCCCCAAAAAACAGCTACTCACGGTCTGGTCATTTGAATAGTTCCTGAGCGCCAGTGCTAAAGTTTTTCCAAATGGCATTATGTAATTTCGGGAATTTTATGTAACAAGAGTGACGCAAATTTTGAAAAATCACTTGAGAATATGCCGGCATAACAGAAATTTCACCAGGGCCTAATTTTATGGGTTACACGTCCCTTGATCAGAAAAAAGCAAGTTGTGTCTAAGAGTTTCTATATAATAATCTGTTTAAGGTGGTATCAGGTGTTGTAGCTACAGGTTTTCCCAGAAATGCCCCAAAAATAGCACAGTAGGTTGCATTCGGCCTCATCCATTTACTGAGTCAAAGTTAGATGTATATTCAGCCGTGCGAGGCGCATGCAGAGATTTTTCTTGAAATAAACCTTTAGTAGGAACTTTCAACAAGGCTCTCGCTTTTCTAGCTTTGGTGATAAATAAACAATTCAGGGTATCCAGCCCATCCAGTGGGGGGTGGGTCCTGAGTGGGAGGGGCAGGCGGGCCGAGGGCAGTGAAGGATGGCTGTGCAAGCAAAGCGTTGAACACACCGAGGGAAAGAGAAAGGCAGAGAGGGAGAGAGAGTGAGAGTTGCAGAGACAAGATCTGTACTGGAGACAAGAGCATCTCTCAAGCTGCAGCCGGAGCGAGCACCGGGAGAGCCAGCCACGGGCGACGCTCTGCAGCACGTGCACGAGTCCACTGAGCAACTTGTGCACTGGGACAGTGGGCGTCCTCCGCCCTGGGACAGTGGGCAGGCTGAGCCCTGGGGCATTGGACAGCCTGACCCTGGGACATTGGACAGGCTGAGACATTGGACAGGTTGAGACATTGGACAGCCTGAGACATTGGACAGCCTGAGACATTGGACAATCTGAGCCCTTGGACATTGGACAGGCTGAGACATTGGACAGGTTGAGACATTGGACAGCCTGAGACATTGGACAGGCTGAGACATTGGACAGCCTGAGACATTGGACAATCTGAGCCCTTGGACATTGGACAGGCTGAGCCCTTGGACATTGGACAGGTTGAGACATTGGACAGCCTGGGACATTGGACAGCCTGGGACATTGGACAGCCTGGGACATTGGACAGTCTGGGACATTGGACAGCCTGAGCCCTGGGACATTGGACAGCCTGGGACATTGGACAGATGAGACATTGGACAATCTGAGCCCTGGGACATTGGACAGCCTGGGACATTTGACAGCCTGGGACATTGGACAGCCTGGGACATTGGACAGCCTGGGACATTGGACAATCTGAGCCCTGGGACATTGGACAGCCTGGGACATTGGACAGTCTGAGCCCTGGGACACTGGAGAACCGTCAGGCTCTGATATTGATCAACCCCAGAACTGGACATTGGCAAATCTCAGGGGAGGGACATTCCCCAGACTGAGCCCTTGGATGCGAGGCGGCGCCAGCACCGAGGCTTCAGCGAGCCAGGACTGAGCTACTCCGGCAAAGCCAGAATTGGGACACTTGGCAACCTGAGCACTGGGACATTTAGGAACCCCAGCAGTTAAACATCAGGCAACCTCAACCCTTGGACAACCAGTTACCTCAAATGTGGGGCTTCCAACAATCACAGCACTCGAGTATGGCTGTACCCCACATCTGGACACTCACCCATTCCGGAACCTGGATTTAGTAGCTTACAACTCTGGGTTTGGATCCAGTGCCACCTGATGCAGAGGAGCCGGTGGAGGTGCACCCCTCAGCCACAGAACGACAAGCATCTCCTCCATCGAGGGCGCCTAGAAACTAAGGTACGGAGGCATTGAGACGGGCTGAGGGCACCAGGGGCGCTGTGCATTGGGCAGTCTGCAGTTCAACTCCCAGTACCCTCAAAAAGTGGGTTTTTGCACATCCAGGTGCCTTCTGGATAGAGGCAGTCCCCTCCAGTATCAGGCGTACCACCATCAGAGAGTGCAAATAATACAGCAAGGCGTCAGGCGATCAATCACCTCCTGCAACAAAACAGCACCACCATCAAATGAACATCCAAGCAGTGGCACCACTGCTACATCAGCACCCAAGCACCGGGTGATACAGCAACAGGCAGTGCCAAGGGCTCAGCAAAGCAGCACCAGGAGATCAGGAAGCTCCAACACTGAGGCTACCAACGCAAAAGCAAACCGTGCCAAGGAAGTAGCGCCTACCTCTCTGCTGAACACTTGTGTCAGTGGGACACCCAACAACAACTACACTAGGGCATCAAAAACGACCTGCTCGGGTACACCCAATAACTATACACTGGTATAGTCAGCATCTACTATATGGTGACACCCAACACCTACTGCACAAGAGCACTCAAAGCCGCCTGCACTGCAACAGCCGATACCACCTAAACTGGGCAATCCAGGATCTACTGGACCGGGTCACACAACACCTCCTGTCCACGCATCACTGGCTGTGTGGCAGCATCCAGAACACCTGCACTGTGGCAAACAATATCTTATTCACTAGAAGACACACCACCGCCTGCACAGGGACACCCAGTAGGAATACAAAACCTGTCGCGCTGGTGTAAACAACCACCCCTGCCGAAGTGCACAATTCCAACTGCACTAGGGTACCCCACACCTTCTACATTGGGGTATCCAACGACTCTTGCAGCTAGGAGCTCCTGTACCAGGGTACCACTTGCCTATTGCACTGGGACGCTTATTCACTAGTACACTTGGGCACCCTGTGGGGACTCCCCAGCACTTCCATTAAGACTGTCAGTGTGCAAACCCAGCCCTGAGGATTTGATCTCATAAAAATCAGGACTTAGAACAGGTTCTCGCAGTGTCTCTGCCTGGCACGGGGCACTCGCCTGCAGCACAAACTAAGAAGGGCTCCAGCCCTCTGTGCACCCAGAATCTGAGCAGTGAGACCTCAGGAACTTCAAGGGGTGTCCAGCTGAGGGCCCTTCCATCTTCACCGCTCCAGGACAACCAAAAGCAGCTTCCGGTCAGCAGTGGCAGCCAATCACCGACAGTCTCAAACTAAAGTAAGCACCAACGTCAAAAGGCGCTGAGATCCCCAAATTAAAGAAAGCGCCTGTGGCGGCTGTGAACCAGCATTGGACCAAAGAGAGCACCACCAGCCAAATAAGGAAGCCGCTGACGACAGAGAGCGCCAGCGGCCCAGATCACACCAAAGGAAGCACCAACAGTTCATTTCACAAAGTCTCACACCAAAGTGTTCACCAGCAGACCACAGGTAGCACTGACCATCCAATCTGAGGAATCTTCAGACTCCAATAGGCCAGGGCACCTTCTCCGGGGAAGCCCGAGTGCCTCCCGGGCACATTGGTGTCTCAATTGCCGTATCGTCAAACCCCAGAAGGGGTCACCTGCCCAATTCCCAGGAACCCCAAATACCAGCGAGCACCAGCCTCGCAATCTCAGGTCAGGCGCTTTACACCTGAAAATCACTTCAGTAAGCTTGAGATGAAAAAGACATCTGCAAACTTTCAATAGTTGCAAGCCTCTGAAGTACAATCCACATACCACGCCAATCACCATCCCCCAGAAGTTAGTAGAAAAGCAGTTGCCTGATCTCAGGAAGCCTCACTACTGGTAGTTGTGACCTAGAAATCTCTACCATGCCTCAGCACCTTCAATGCTTGTCCACCTATCTGCTCCTGTTTCTTCAGCTCTCAGGGGTGGTCTGGAGCCAGCGCGAACCTCATGCCGGGCTCTGGAAACAGCGCATTCGCTGGCAGAACCATGGGCGGGTTTACAGCCTGCTGAGCACGGGCTCCGAGTACTTGAGGGCCAAGGACACCCGGCACAGCATCTACCTGTCTGCCAGGGAGCCCGGCCGGGAAGCGGTTCCCAGGCCCAAGGCTCCAGGTGTACCTGCTTCTACAGCACCATTCCCAGTGGTCACTGCTTCCAAGGCTCCTACAGTTACTGGTTCCAGGGGGCCCTCTGTCACTGGCACCAGAAGTCACACAGTCACTGGATCCGGGAGCCCCATGGTCACTAACTCCAATGGGACGGTGGTCACTGGCTTTGGGAACCCCGCCGTCACAGGCTTGGGAGCCTACATGGCCATTGGCTCTCGGGGCCCTGCAATCACCTATCCCAGTGGCCCGTTAGTGACTAATTTCATCGGCCCCCTTGTGACTGGTTCGCGGAACCCCTCCATCACTGGCACCAGGGGTACAACTCATACTGTTTCCATGGGACCCTCAGTTACAGTTGCTAGGGGTCCCTCAGTTACCAGGGCCTTACTCGTCACAAACAATGGAGCCAGCAAACTGCACCTTCTCTCTGGGATCCCGCCGAGGCACCCAGGACCGCAGAGTGCGCGCGACCAGGGGGCGGCCCAGACGCCTGGTGCCAGGGGGGTGAGTCCTACCACCAACATCCACCCGGGCAACCTCGCAGACAGTGATGGCGGCCAAGAGATTGTCAACACCAACCATATAAGGCAATCTGATTCACGGCACTATGACATCATATCAGGGAACACAGGCACCTCTGACGTCATCGAGCGGGATTCCAACTCCAATGACATCATCCCAAGACATATAGATGCTGCTGAGGTAATAGGGCAGAGTTCAAACCCCATACACATCATACCAGGAAACACCGGCCCAGCTGACGTCAGACAGCAGGCTTCAGACCACACTTACAACGGACTCAATGAAGTTGGCCGCACCAGCGATGAACTCATGAATATCATGCCAGGGCACGTGAATCTCAGGTGGCAGAGTCGAGGTGGCCCTGTGGACATAGGCACTACCTCAGTGGCGCGGGTACCCACAGCGGTGGCCACGGTGAGCCCTGCGGTGGAGGAGAGGCGCCCTAGCACCGCAGGGATGGTTGCAGACGACCCAAGAAATCCCTACAAGAACCACAACACGGTCCAGTACAATATCTACCCCGCGTTGAGGTCTCGAAGTGGCGGCCCAGGGGGCAGGAGGCCTGGCTTTGGAACCCGCTACTTCCAGCATGGTGAGTGGCACCAGGGACAGGAGGGGAAAGTCCTGGAGGGTGGGAGTCTTATAGGCAGATTGTGTTGTGCAGAAAAGTGTGGCTATAGAACTATGGGGACCCTTTCACTAGAGCTACATAGAAGTAGGCACATGGTACAACTGATTTAGGAGGCTGGGGGAAGGTTATATTGGATTCAGAACTCTGGAGGCATTGTTACACTGGAAGCAGAGTTCTGGTGACTGCATTGGATGGATAGATCTACAGTGTTTGTTACACGTGTTGCAGAGTACTGAAGGGTATTTTACATTAGTGGGAGAGCTTTAGAGATTTGTTATGCATGCTGAAGACCTCTAAATGGAAGGGTATGTGCAATGGAGAAATTTAGAGGGTTTGTTACACATGCTGCAGAGCTCTGAGGGGTGTGTCACTTGGTTTGGAAAGCGCCACCGTGTTTGTTGCACATGCTGCAGAGCTCTGAGGGGTGTGTGTGTCACATGGTTTGGAGAGCTCCACCGTGTTTGATGCACATGCTGCAGAGCTCTGAGGGTTGTGTGTGTCATATGGTTTAGCAAGGTCCACCGCCTTTGTTGCACATGCTGTAGAGCTCCGAGGGGTGTGTATGTCACAATATTTGGAGAGCTCCACCGCCTTTGTTGCACATGCTGCAGAGCTCCGAGGGGTGTGTATGGCACATGGTTTGGAGAGCTCCACCGCCTTTGTTGCACATGCTGCAGAGCTCCGGGGTGTGTGTATGGCACATGGTTTGGAGAGCTCCACCACCTTTGTTGCACATGCTGCAGAGCTCCGGGGTGTGTATGGCACATGGTTTGGGTAGCTCTACAGCCTTTATTGCACATGCTGCAGAGCTCTGGGGGGTTTGGCACATGGTTTGGAGAGCTCCACAGCCTTTGTTGCACATGCTGCAGAGCTCTGGGGGGAGTGGCACATGGTTTGGAGAGCTCCACAGCCTTTGTTGCACATGCTGCAGAGCTCAGAGGGGTATGTTACATTGTTTGGAGAGCTCCACAGCCTTTGTTGCACATGCTGCAGAGCTTTGACGGGTGTGGCACATGGTTTGGAGAGCTCTACAGTGTTTGTTGCACCTGCTGCTGCGCTCTGAGGGGTGTGTCTCTTGGTTTGGAGAGCGCCACCGTGTTTGTTGCACATGCTGCAGAGCTCTGAGGGGTGAGTGTGTCACATGGTTTGGAGAGCTCCACCGTGTTTGTTGCATATGATGCAGAGCTCTTAGGGGTGTGTGTGTCACATGGTTTGGAGAGCTCCACCGTGTTTGTTGCACATGCTGCAGAGCTCTAAGGGTTGTGTGTGTCATATGGTTTAGCGAGGTCCACCGCCTTTGTTGCACATGCTGCAGAGCTCCGAGGGGTGTGTATGTCACAATGTTTGGAGAGCTTCACCACCTTTGTTGCACATGCTGCAGAGCTCCGAGGGGTGTGTATGGCACATGGTTTGGAGAGCTCCACCGCCTTTGATGCACATGCTGCAGAGCTCCGAGGGGTGTGTATGGCACATGGTTTGGAGAGCTCCACCGCCTTTGTTTCACATGCTGCAGAGCTCCGGGGGGGGGGGTGTATGGCACATGGTTTGGAGAGCTCCACCGCCTTTGTTGCACATGCTGCAGAGCTCCGGGGGTGTGTATGGCACATGGTTTGGGGAGCTTCACAGTCTTTGTTGCACATGCTGCAGAGCTCTGGGGGGTTTGGCACATAGTTTGGAGAGCTCCACAGCCTTTGTTGCACATGCTGCAGAGCTCGGAGGGGTATGTTACATTGTTTGGAGAGCTCCACAGCCTTTGTTGCACATGCTGCAGAGCTCTGAGGGGTGTGTCACATGGTTTGGAGAGCTGTACAGCGTTTGTTGCACATGCTGCAGAGCTCTGGGGGGTGTGGCACATGGTTTGGAGAGCTCAATAGCCTTTGTTGCACATGCTGCAGAGCTCCGGGGGTGTGTATTGCACATGGTTTGGGGAGGTCCACAGCCTTTGTTGCACATGCTGCAGAGCTCTGGGGTGTGTGGCACATGGTTTGGAGAGCTGTACAGCCTTTGTTGCACATGCTGCAGAGCTCTGGGGGTGTGGCACATGGTTTGGAGAGCTCCACCGCCTTTGTTGCACATGCTGCAGAGCTCTGGGGGTGTGGCACATGGTTTGGAGAGCGCCAGAGTCTTTGTTGCACATGCTGCAGAGCTCTGGGGGTGTGGCACATGGTTTGGAGAGCTCCACAGCCTTTGTTGCACATGCTGCAGAGCTCTGGGGGTTGTGGCACATGATTTGGAGAGCTCCACACACAGCCTTTGTTGCACATGCTGCAGAGCTCGGAGGGGTATGTTACATTGTTTGGAGAGCTCCACAGCCTTTGTTGCACATGCTGCAGAGCTCTGAGGGGTGTGTCATATGGTTTGGAGAGCTGTACAGCGTTTGTTGCACATGCTGCAGAGCTCTGTGGGGTGAGGTACATGGTTTGGAGAGCTCCACAGCCTTTGTTGCACATGCTGCAGAGCTCCGGGGGTGTGTATGGCACATGGTTTGGGGAGCTCCACAGCCTTTGTTGCACATGCTGCAGAGCTCTGGGGGGTGTGGCACATGGTTTGGAGAGCTCCACCGCCTTTGTTGCACATGCTGCAGAGCTCTGGGGGGGGAGTGGCACATGGTTTGGAGAGCTCCACAGCCTTTGTTGCACATGCTGCAGAGCTCCGGGGGGGTGTATGGCACATGGTTTGGAGAGCTCCACCGCCTTTGTTGCACATGCTGCAGAGCTCTGGGGGGTGTGGCACATGGTTTGGAGAGCTCCACCGCCTTTGTTGCACATGCTGCAGAGCTCTGGGAGGTGTGGCACATGGTTTGGAGAGCTCCACCGCCTTTGTTGCACATGCTGCAGAGCTCTGGGGGGTGTGGCACATGGTTTGGAGAGCTCCACACACATCCTTTGTTGCACATGCTGCAAAGCTTCGAGGGGTATGTTACATTGTTTGGAGAGCTCCACAGCCTTTGTTCCACATGCTGCAGAGCTCCGAGGGGTGTGTCACATGGTTTGGAGAGCTGTACAGCGTTTGTTGCACATAGTGCAGAACTCTGGGGGGTCTGGCACATGGTTTGGAGAGCTGTACAGTGTTTGTTGCACATAGTGCAGAGCTCTGAGGGGTATGCCACTCGGTTTGGAGAGCTGTACAGTGTTTGTTGCACACGCTTTGCAGAGCTGTACAGTGTTTGTTGCACACGCTTTGCAGAGCTGTACAGTGTTTGTTGCACACGCTTTGCAGAGCTGTACAGTGTTTGTTGCACACGCTTTGCAGAGCTGTACAGTGTTTGTTGCACATGCTGCGGAGCTCTGAGGGGTATGTTACATTGTTTGGAGAGCTGTACAGTGTTTGTTTCACACGCTGCAGAACTCAAAGGTATGCGCATGCCCCAATAATTGGAGATTTCTACCGGGTTTCTTATACATGCTCATGCTGCAGAGCTCTGAAAGGTATACCACAATAATTGGGGCGCTCTAGAGGGTTTGTTACACATGCTCATACTGCAGAGCTCTGAAGGGTATGTTACAATAATTTGGAGACTTCTACAGTGCTTTTTACACATGCTGCAGAGTTCTGAAGGGTATGTTACATTTGGTGGAGAGCACAAGAGGCTTTGGCACACAGGTTGCAGAATTATGGGTGGTAATTTACATTGCGTGGAATATTCTAGAAGGTTTATACTATGCTGAAGAGCTCTACATAGTAGGTTACATGTAGTGGAGCGCTCTGGAGGGTTTGTTATGCATGCATGCTTCAGAACTCTGAAGGATATGTTACATTAATTGAAGAGTTCAGAGGGTTTGTAACACATGCTGTAGATTTTGGAAGGGTATGTTACAATGGGCAGAGAGCTCTTGAAACTCAGACACACTGGCTGCAGAGTTCTGAGGGTATTTTACATTAAGTAGAGTGTTCTAGAAGGTTTATTACACACGCTGCAGAGCTCTAAATGGTATGGGATAAAGCTCTGGAGGATTTCTTGCACGTTACAAAGTTCTGATGGATAAGCTGAATAGGGTGAGCACTCTAGAAGGTCTGTTACAGATGCTGGAGAGCTCTAAATGTATGTTCTTGTGGGTGGAGAGCTGGAGAGGGTTTGTAACAACATCAGCTAATGAAGGCACCCAACGGAGAGGTACATAGGGCTGGTCATGCTTGCATGGTTTCTGCCGAGCTCTCTAGGGATTGTTGCACTGGGTGCATAGCTCTGAAGGAAGGTTACATTGTGTGTAGAGCTCAATGTTTCCTTAAATCAGATGCAGACTTTTTGAGGATTTGATATACTGGGTAAAAGGTTCTGATGGTTGCATTGGATGATCAGACCTAGCAGCAGACTCCTGGGAGCTTTTTATATTATGTGAAGAGTTCTGAATGCTTTTTGCATTGGACAAAGACTTATGGATGGCTTTGATATTTGTTGCAGAGCTCTGGAGGCTTGTTAGGTTGGAGGGGGCCAATTGGTGGCTCATTGTGTTGGGTGCTGAGCTATGGCGGCTTCATAGGTTGGTAGGGGTAATTGTTGCATTGCGTGCTGACTTTTGAGGTTTGTTAAATTGGAAGGAGGACTCTTAGGGGTCGATTCCGATTCGGGAAAAACCGCTCCGAATAGCTGCTCGGAGCGTTTCTCCCATACGAATCGTACCCTGCAACGTCCCCCGTACGTACGACGAAGTACAATTCGTACCAGGAGCTGGACTCCGTACGAATCGTACAGAGACTGTACAAATCAAATCCCTGTACGATTCTCCCTCGGAACCCGCTATACGCGACATCTGTACGGTTCGTGGCTGGTTTTTCTAACCCAGCAAGTACGATTCGTGTTGGGTAAGCACCGTACGACCCTTTTTCTACGGGAGCTGAAAACAGCCATAAAAGCAGAGTTCGCCCCGAAACAGGTACGGAACGTCCCCCCCGGGTACTGTGCGTACACCTCATGATCGCAGGGGTACGGTGCGTACCCCTGCGATCATGGGGTGTACGCACCGTACCCCACAATCGCAGGGTGTATGCACCGTACCCCATGTTCGCTGGGTGTATGGTGCGTACACCCTGCGATCGCGGGGTACGGTGCGTACACCACATGATCGCAGGGGTACGCACCGTACCCCTACGATCATGGGGTGTACGCACCGTACGGTGTGTATATGAATGTGTGCTTTTCTGTAAGAATCGCCCTTACCTGACGTGGACCGTACGAATCGCGTCCTCATCCCCCGGTCCAGATCGTACTCGTCGGTTGGTACGGCATGTTCACGATTCGTACGGAGACGGCTCCAGAAAAGAATCGTACGGACGATTTTTTCCCCGAATCGGAATAGACCCCTTAGTGTCTTGTTGCATTGGGTGCTGTGCTCTGTGGACCTGATAGGTTGAAAGGGGAACTTGTTTTATTGGGTACTGACATCCGAGGCTTATTATATTTGAAGGAGAACTCTTAGTAGCCCCTTGCATTAAGACCTGATCTGATCTCCGGGGGCCTGTGCTAAGGATTACTATGAAATGTGTGTTTTTGAGACCAAATATTAGGTTAGTTTTTGGCTAATTTTCTTTATATTTGTGATGGAACTTTAGCTCCGCCAACAACATTTATTTACAACAAGCATTGGAAATGCAATAGGTCTCGCAGCATTAGAGTTAGTGCATTTAGAATTGTTTATGGGTTTTTTGTTGTAAATCTTTTGCATTTTTATTTTTTGTAGCCAATGCTAAAGAATTACAAATCAAAAAAGCAATAAACATTTGTAAAAGCTTTAACTAAAAATCCTGTGAGACCTATTGCACTGTGTGAGGGTGAGGTGTTGAGGGTGAGTGGATGCGGTGGTGGATGTAGTGGTGGTGGATGCGGTGGTGGTGGATGCGGTGGTGGATGTGGTGGATGCGGTGGTGGATGTGGTGGTGGATGTGGTGGATGCGGTGGTGGATGTGGTGGTGGATGTGGCGGTGGATGTGGCGGTGGATGTGGCGGTGGATGTGGCGGTGGATGTCATGGTGGATGCGGTGGATGTGGTGGTGGTGGATGCGGTGGTGGATGTAGTGGTGGTGGATGCGGTGGTGGTGGATGCGGTGGTGGTGGATGTGGTGGTGGATGTGGTGGTGGATGTGGTGGTGGATGTGGTGGTGGATGCGGTGGTGGATGTGGCGGTGGATGTCATGGTGGATGCGGTGGATGTGGTGGTGGATACGGTGGTGGATGTAGTGGTGGTGGATGTAGTGGTGGCGGTGGATGTGGTGGTGGATGTGGTGGATGTGGTGGTGGTGGATGTGGCGGTGGATGTGGCGGTGGATGCGGTGGTGGATGTGGTGGTGGATGTGGTGGCAAGATTGATTGGTGAAATTAGTACATGCAACCGGAGTAGTTACAGTCCTGTAATGAATGTCTACTGTTGGATTTATAGCTTATTAGTCGGGTCTTGCTATTATGAGCATCGTTCAGCTTTATCTGAAGTCTCATTTGAAGCAACCTCTCCAACCCACTGATGATAGCTTAATTTGCTTTGCAAAGATTTGTAATTGCTCTGTCACTAAGTACATCCTAGAAGAGATGTTGCATCAAAGTAATTACAACACTGACTCGCCAGAGATCAAGTTGTAAAAACCCAAGATGACACAGAACTAAATTCTAAGATGATAGTAAAATCTATTAAGAGTATCCATCCATCCACTCATTCACTATGAATTCTGTTATGGAAGATGTGTAAAATGCTTCAAGTTAAATACACAATTTCTCTCTCATAAGATGGGGAGTAACTCATTTTAGGGACTCTTCGGGATTACATTTTAGGTTAATATAATGTAAGTAGTAAAAAATATACTTTTTATTTTTGCTTGCTTTGTTTTGATTAGTTTTATAAATACTAACAATAAGCCCGTATTTTTTAAGCAATTCAATGCAACAGAAAATGCTCTTAACAGGAACACAGAACGCTGCTATCAAGTGAGTAACCGCTAGATGGCAGAGCGTAGATGAGTAAAGTACAGGGAAGACAGGATGTGTTTAAGTGCCACTCCTCCGACTCCAACAACGAGGTGCGAGACTGCTAGTTTCGGCTTGGACGAGGAGTTGTCCACTAATAGTTAATCAGTCTAACTTCCAAACACTTCCCGGGCAGAGAAAAACACCGCGTACTGTGAAACGGACCACGGGCGGCAACAGGTAATAAGCACCGGCAAAGCAGACACAAGCTGGTGCGATCGTTACATTTTTAAAAATGTTTTTCCTGCAAGCCTAAACCTCTTTAAAAAAACAAGAAGCAGGAAAAGTAAACATGTCACCACCAAAACTTGCCAGACTAATAACACTGGCAGTAAGAACAACAATTCCAAAAATAGAAACGGCACATTTAATTGTGAAAAAATTTGACTTTGTGTTGTTTCTTCCACAGAGGCGGACTTGGAATAGGTGCAGAAACACTTTTCAAATTACTGTAAAACGTACACACGTATATAAAAAGAAGGAAAACAAGAACATCGACAAAAGAACCAAGACGGAGGGAAGAGAGGGGAGGGGGGAGGAGAAATGCGACACGGCGGGAAGGGGCAGGCAGGATGACTCAGGGGAGGGGGCGGAGCGGCATGTGGGTGTGAACAAGCCGGGCCTTTGAAGTGAAGCTAAGCTTCACTTCAAAGGTGTCGGAGGAATGCGGGCGGCTGTGCACGCGCTTTTAAGCTCAATGCACATGCGCATTGAGCTTAAAAGTCACGGGCACTGCAAGGAATCGCCACGATTCCTTGCAAGTTAGATAAAGTGTGGATGAGCCCCTATAGTCTCGCTTGCTCGATGCGCATGCGCATCGACAGGCGAGACCTAAAAATCATGGCAATATAAACCAAGCATTGGCAAATCCAAACTGCATGAGGTCAACTCCAGACATATTTGCTAATGCCAGTGCTTGTTACCCTCCAGGCTTAACACCTGTTTTCGTATTGCTTATACTGCAGTCTGATTTGATATGTGTCCAACTTCCGCCATAGAGAACTCAATCAAAGTGTACAAAGTCATTTGTGGCATTGCCACATGTGCTCTGGCCATTAATATCAGTTATCTCACCTTATCCTACATTCTGAGTGGGAGTTCCACCATTATACTATTTTATGTATCTCTCTGCCACTTTTCTGTTACTAGTTGTACCCCCTTTCTGTGGGTTCTTTCTGCTTTTTATACCACATCCCTTCACCATACACGTGTTATTTTTTTAATCATCACCATCAATTAAGAAGTCATAAAAACATTAACTGCATATTCAATTTTACTCTGACCTTTACTTCCTGTAATAGGAAGGTCGGTTACAAAGGCTTCATTGTTCCACTGCTCTATGATTGAACTTTTTGATAGTCGGCGTGGATGCAGCATTACAAGGTTCATAGTTATATTATAAATTACTTCATTTAGTTACACTGCATCATAGCTCTTATAGTTACATTGCTATGTAACTTGCATACGCATATTGTTACATAGTACATATATGTGCACAGTTACATAGTCTGTCCAGGCATAGTTGGTATATTCAAATTAGTCTATAATTGGCATATTTATATTGTGACATAGTTCATAAGGTTATATAGTTTGTATAGTTATATTGCAGCATAATTCAATTGGTATTAATATTATATGTATAAATAGATTAGGATATAGTTTGTATATGCACATTGGTGTGTAATTAAAGCAGTTGCATTGCTAAATATTTAGTACAGTTACACTGCTCTGTAGCTTATAGTTAGAATGTAGATGTATTAATTCACTGCTAATCCTTTATGGGTTCCAGCGTAGCGTGCTACTCGCAGAAAAAGCGATTTGACGCCTCGTCAGGAGTAGTAAGCACTATATAAATGCAAACCTTTTTCCCTCTATCCTTCCAATATCCTTTTCAATCCAAATAACTGACTAACACTCAAATTACTTTCATATTTTCACTACACTAATTCGCTACTAATCCTTTATGGGTGCTGGAGTAGCGTGCCACTTGCGGAAAAAGCACCTTGATGCCTCGTCAGGGGTAGTAAGGGCTATACAAATGCTAACCTTTTTGCCTCTATCCCGCCACTAACCTTCTCAATCCAAATAACTGACTAACATATCCACCACTCAAATTACATTCATACTCCACTATACTATTCGCCACTAATCCTTTATGGGTTCAGGAGTAGCGTGCTACGCGCAGAAAAAGCACTTTAATGCCCCATCAGGGGTAGTAGGCGCTATATAAATGCAATTACAATACAATACCATACATAGTTTGTTGGGCTTCATTGTGCCATGGTTCTAATAGTTACGTTGTTAGGCAGCTTGAATGGTTAACATGTTATGCAAATTGCAGTCTGTATAGATTAAATGCAACATTATCACATGTTTTGTATGGGTACATTATTACACCACATACACTGATTGTAGCATAGGTCATAGGCTGCTTTATTAATTTGATAATATAGTTAAATTCTGACCGCCAATATATATATGCAGTATATGAGTTTCTGTAGTTGTTTAGTTAGGTGGAGGAGTGTGGCTCACTGCTTAGAGCGGCAGTCCCTGGTACAGAGGTCTGGCCGGGACCAGGGTTCAAATCCCGCCTCGGCTGATTTGGTGGATCTTGGGCTCATAATTCCTCGGACCTGATTTCTCGCCTCGGTGCCTACTCTGAGCATGAGTCCCACGCTGCAACTCTGGGCAATAGCTTGCTTAACCTCCACAACGGCCCCCTACAGCGCTGGGGATGCCTGGTTGCACCCCGGGGATGCCTAGGAGTGGACATTTCACTGTGAAAAGCCAGGATGGGTTCCCTAGCGGTATGAGTACAGCGCCAGGACACACTGCTTGTCGGGGTATCAGTGCGCTTTACAAATACGTCTACATTTACATTTACAGTTCATGCAGATATAATGGTTATTTTGTTACACAGTTTGTATGACTACAGTGCTAAATAGTTGAGCTAGTTTTATCATAACATAGTTAATTGAGTTACATTGCCAAGTAGTTTGCACAGTTACATTGTTGGGTTATGGTGTAGTAACATTTACATAGTTCATATGCAGTTACATTGTTGGATTATTGTGTAGTAACATTTACATAGTTCATCTGGTTGCATTCTTGTGCAGTTGCAGATTATTAGTAGGTCATATAGTTAGATGGTTATATCGTTTGTAGAATTAAATTGATAACTTGATCATATAGTAATATTGCTACATATACACTATATTTACATTGTTATGTAGTTATTATAGTGGACTAGTGTACACAGTTATATCCTTATATTGTTTGTGTGGTTACATTCCTAAATTGTATCATTGCATTGTATAAATATATTGTTAAATAGTTTGAGTTTGTAGAAATATATTGTTCATTTAATTACATTTTTCCAGATTTGCATAGTATATTAGGGGCATTTCAAAATGATTCTTATAAATACATTGTTACTTAGTTTGTATACTTGCATTGTTACATAATTCATACAGTGGCAGTATAACAGTTTTGAAAGTTTCATTGTTTTATAGCTCTTACAGGTTCCTTGCTTGCAATAAATATATGTATGTTGTTGTATAAGATACTTATATTTATATGCACTTTCATAGTTGTATTGTTGCATAGTTTGCACAATTTTATTGTTAAACATTTAGTACAAGTATAATTACGTTTAAATGTATGCCATATAGTCACAGTGTTACAAAAGATGTATAGTTAATATAGTGGAATTGTAACAGTTTGCACAGTTACATTAGGAATATTACCAAATAGGCGTCTATGAAGCTCGTATAGTTGCATAGTTTGTATGGACATGTTTGTAAATATTATAGCTCTACTGCTGCATAACTGCACAGTTCCATAGTTCCATAGTTGCAATAGTTACATTTTTAAGGATTAGTATAGTTGCATTGTTACACAGCTATTATAGTTACATTATACCATGGGTTGAGTAGCTCAATTGTTAGATAGTTTTTATAGGTACATTCTTGGTCAGCTACATTTTTTAATTCATTTCTGTAGTTACATATTTTCTGGGTTTCTATATTTACATTGTTATTTCATTTATACAGTTACATTATTACACAGCTCTATTGTTAAATAGTTTTAATGGTCACATTGATACACAGTTTATAGTTAAATGTGTGTACGGTATATATACAGTAGAGATATACAATTCATATAGCCACATAGTTAAATAGTTAGCGCATATTCATTCTTACATAGTTTTTTAGGTTTGCTGTAACACAGTTAAATTATTATATCTTTCATATGGTTGTATTATTCCTTAGATCATATAAACTGCATTAATATGCAGTTTGTGCAGAGAAAAAAATCAAGACACAACATTCATCTTGTGATACATCCACATTCTCTCCTTGATACAAAAAGCAAATTCAAAGGTGTTTCTGCCTCTGTGGACCAAACCAGTATTGTGAGCAGAAACACAGCTGGGGTTGATAGTTTTGTAATACAAATAGGATGTAACTTAAACATTTGAGCCAGAGTCCTACTTTAGGGGCAGGGCGTATTGTATAAGATTGGACTCTAACGCAACATGCAGAAGAGAAGGATAAGGGGCACAAAAGTAATAAATCCTTTATTTGAGATACATTGATTCTTGATTTTCCTCCAAATTGTAGATAAGCATTGCTTTCTGTTTTCAAATATTGTGATCAGGTCAATTATTAGCCATTAATTCATACACAAGTGAAGCTGTAGTACAAATGCTGTACTATCACTCTCTAAGTGATCCATCCTAAAAATGTTTGGATTCTCAGAAATGCGTATACAATATGCTGTCTATACATCGTCATAATGCATGCTATTTAGTTACATATTTGGGTCAGGTTCATATGCTAGTCTTCAATTTTGCTCAGCTATATACATATACATAACACACCTTTGTGAGCCATATTACGCTATTTTTGTTGGCAAACCATATACAGAAAAAAGTAGAGCAAGATTAGTGCAGAGCACTTGGCATCTGTTTGTACCAGAGGCAAATCAGTTTATACAAGGGTAGGCAATATAGTACACATAGAAATGAAGGAGTGAGCGGGTCAGGCTGGCTGCTCTGAGGTTGGCACAATAAAAATTTAGTATTATCTCTCCGGAAAGTCAATTACCGAGAAAAATTATAATGGGATAGAGCTCAGGAATGGCGATTACCAATTAATGAAAATCTCTGCTATAAGTATTACGTTGGGAGATTGTAACTGTGCAGATCTCTGTAAGGACAATTACATTAGCTGATTATGATTGTGCAGGTGTGTGGGAGGATGGTGCCTTGGGTGGATTTAAAGATGGGCTCTGTAGAAGGCTGATACAATTGGCTATATTGGTAGCAGAGCTCTTGAGATGCTGGGTGCACTTTGGAGGAACACTCAGGGTGTAGGTTACACTGGGATTTGAGTGCTTTCATTGAAGCTGCATCACGTGCAGAGCTCTTGGCGTGCACGTTGAACTGGGTGCAGGGCTCTTTAGGGGGCAGGTTACATTGAAGGAACAGCTCTTTGACTTAAGATTTATTCAGGTGCAGTGTCCTTGTGGGTGTGGATTGCACTCTGGCTGAGCTATGGTAGAGATAGGGTTGCAAGGCTTAGATCTGAGGAGCTCAGCGGGTTTGCATTATGAGGTTGGGGCATACATCTGGATGCCTACCAAGTAAGGAAAGCTAGAATTTGCATTTATTGTTGTATATTGGTGGGCTGCATCTTGTCAGCCATTACTAATAAACCATCTCTTTTATAGTATTTGTTTTTGATGACCTTCTAAAACTGTTTTTAGGTGCTCCCTTGTTTAGCTTCAAATTGTCTGCATATTGGAGGCTGTATTTCTTAATTCCCAGCAATTAATCTGCTTCTGACACTGATCCTGTATTTTTCTAATCTGCTAGGCCTCCCTGACCTGGTGCCAGATCCTTACTACATCCAAGCCTCCACCTATGTCCAGCGAGCCCAGCTGTACTCCCTCCGGTGCGCGGCAGAAGAGAACTGTCTGTCCAGGTAACAGAAGAGATTCTACCTTTTCTGTAACATGATGTTGGGCCGGGGTAAACTTAAAATATTGGAGTTCTCAGTGCAGGGCTCAAGTTAAAATCTTAAAGTGGGAATATTGTACTTACTACATTCTGAAGTTGGAATTAAACTTATTTTAGTGATCACATAAAAGTGATTCTTATTCTCAAAGTAAATATTTTAAGATCTATAAAATATAATTGTTTTTAAAAATGGGAAGTTTTATAATAATTAAGATTTTCTTTGTACCTTACAAAATCATGTAAACAAATATTTTTCGCTGAAAACCCTTCTATGGTTCAGGAGCAGAAAATGTAGAGCCCCTCCTTGTGGCATCGTGTTTCTGATACCACCGAGATGAGCATATATGAGCATACAAGAAAAGAAGTGAGGGAGTAGAATTCTGGTTATTTGTTACTCTGGAGATTTATGGTAGGGCATTTATGAATTATAATTCACAATGTCATGTTAGTATATTTCTCTGGTTTCTGTATATGTAATGGGCTGGTACTCCCGGTATGTTAAAAATTGCACACTATTTGCAGAGGATCCAATTCACAAAGGTAAATTACATTTTAAAAATAAGCTTACAATGGACTGTTCCTTTAACTCTTTCTAAGAATTCACAAAGTGATTCCTGGTAGGCGTAAATGGTTTCACGAGAGCGGAGATCTCCACCACAATTCCAGAGATGTCCAGACTTCGAAACACAACTAAAGGGACTTGAAGAGGCCCTTGCAAAGCATAACTTGAACTCTTCCCACCTGTGCAATGGTAGGAGATTAACTCCAGTGCAGGGCCGGAGTAACTCGCCTTCCAGGATTTCAATTTTTTACATTTTTTTAGAGTTTTATATAGCGCGAACTAGACCCGAGACATCGGGTATCAGAGCGCTTTACATGAACACCAGTTTTGTTACAGACGGACACATTAATTTTTGTTAGGCACGGGGAGATTAAGTGATTTGCCCAGAATCACAGGATGTTGAGCGTTGTTGCCGAGACGCGAACCCGGTTCCCAAGCTTCGACCGCTCTAACCATAAGGCTTCATCCTATCCCCAGATTTAAATTAGAATGAATCAGACCCAGATTTGACGGAGGTGCAAGGGGGCGGCCTTCCGCACAAGAAAAAATATAGCCCATAGGGAGAAAAAAAAGTGTGCATTTGCATAAGCGGCTGCATTTCCCCTGTGCAAACATTTTACTATGGGAATGGGGAAAAGTCACTTGACCTTTTCAATAGTATGCTTATATATTTGAACTGCTGTTTTCACAAAAATACAACTGGAAATTTTGGTGAATAGGTATTAAAGGTAAACATACCGTCAGCCGAAGGCAGAAATTTCCTCCACAATTTTTACATTTGTTTTGTCAACATGCTGTTGAATCTTTCATCTATCATAGGCGAATAGAGAAAAGTTAACAAATGTCCTTCATGTTATCATATTTGTTCAAGATATGACTAGTGTAAAGTAATTTGGATAAATTTAACATAAAAAATATTACAATCCAACTCTTCAATACTGTTCCATTAATAACCATGTTATAAAACTTTGTGTTCACAAGAAGGCACTTAACGGATAATAAAAAGGGCATTCAATGCTTCTTACTGAGAGCGCTTTGTTGCCATTCGTTTACAAACGAAGACCAAGGCTAATTAATTGCCTTTCTTGGAGCATGAAAATCCCCTTCTTGAACCAGTTAGTGGTAGAAAATATGGAGTAGATTTTTGGGAGTTTGGGAGGCAACAGAGAAAGCCTCAACCCTGATGAATCGTGCAATTTCCCATTAAAGAAAGGTTCCCCAGTTGTGAAATGAACCTCACTTGGCATCATAATGTTTACTTTCGTTTTAGGTCTGCCTACCGACCAGGAATCAGTGACCTCAGCTACCGGGTGTTGCTACGGTTCCCTCAGAGGGTTAAAAACCAGGGCACAGCGGACTTCCTGCCTGTGAAACCGCGCCATGCCTGGGAGTGGCACAGCTGCCATCAGTAAGTGCAGAGAGCTCAGCCATGTTGGAAGTACATTCTACCGTCAATGGAATACTTTATGGATTTTAAATAAATCACACGACTGTCACTAAAACGACATATTAAAGTTTGTAAAATGGAAGCAGGAATACAAGGAGAAGACTGTCATGCTTAATCAATGTGAAGAGGTCAAGAAGATATCTGAGAGAGTAGGAAGTTGTTTGATTGAAGTCGAGAATTTGGAACCAATCAAGACCATATTATGATAAACATTGTAAAATGTAGTCTCTTGTTTGCTGTGTTTAGGAAAAGGAATTTACTGCAAACTCAATCAGAGAAAAATGTGTTTGTTTTATTTCTATTTTGTAGGAAAATGACCACTAAAAAACATTTTCTTATCTTATTTGTTCGAGACGATGGACCGTCAAGTCATCTATGGGTCCCCCTTAGAGCAATCCTAGAAGTGAAGTCTTCCTCAGTGTCAGGACTACAGAGCCCCAGCAGAGTAGCCACCTCTTTGCTCAGTGCCTGCTGGACCTAAAGAAGCATCCTGGAGTGGGGAAAAGGGATTGGTACAAAGAAAGCGAGAGTCGTCTCTCTGGAGAGACAAGGGTGACAAGAGATGACTTGGCAGAACCCTCGGTTATATCTGACGCTTATGACTATGTATACGATAATTTTATAATTCTACATTTTTATTTGTAAAGTCCTAAAGGTTTGGAGTTTTGCTCAAAACCATCAGATCAAAAACTTAATTAAAACATTTAAGTGTTGAGGGAGTGCATTTTAGAATATTGAAAGTGACAAAAGGAAGTTAAAAAGCGCCTACCTTTCTCAAAGAACTAATGGTGCGGAGGGGTTTGCTGAAGGCATGGTCTGGTGAAGGGGTCAAACTATTAATTGGACAAACAAACCCGCCATGTTTGAAGACGACTGGTGGACTAAATGAACAGCACGAACAGGAGGGGATCTTTGGCTGTACTCAGGGAAACAAAAGAGGTCAGGCAGTAGGGTAGGGTACCTCCATTGCCACAATAAAATACCTTAGAGAGAAATATTCTATTAAGTTCAAAGAAAAATATTGTTGAACAGCAACCTTCCTACTATATACTACTATATACTATATACATATAATTAACATATGGCTCGGTATGGAAATTCATGCTGAAAAGCAATGCAAGGATTTCTTAAGCTTGGTTACTCTTCCGGGTGTCACACATGATCCCTCGGAGAATGCGGAATTACGCCTTTCTGTTTCTGCTACTGATAGAAAATGCAGATGTTGCCAGGAGTTGTTAATTTCACAGCTGTTGGATTCAATGGCCTTTTAATCACACCCCAATGTCCAACTCTGACCTGAGATGATGCTCTACCTCCTTGGGCCTTGGATACACCAAACATTACTTTCCTTCTCTTCCTTTCTCACAAAAACCGATGGTCAGTTCTCCCAAGCCCTGTCCATCTCATCTCCATCCATTCTGCCTGTGCCACCACTACAGCAGTGGGTTACTTACAAGGTTACAAATTGTATTCATGTTATCCTGGATACCGTATTACAGCCCAGTTTTTACCAGGGTGTGTGCGAAATCACAATCTTATTCTTCCAAATTTTCATCAAATTCCATGAAGGTGCAGAAAAAAAAAAGTCTTTCAAAAAACCCTCAGGAAACCGATTTGAGAAGAAAATGTCAACTGACAAGACATTTTCTGTGAAAATGAGTCTTCCACTGGCCTTTTTTCAAGATTATTTATGCAAGGCACACACTTGGTTAAAAAACACAGTACGTAAAATCGTGTAAATTAAGATTTCTGGAACTTTCATTAAATTCGGGTAATGCAAAATCCAGCAATTGCACAAATATTGTTGTGCAATTAAATTTCATGCAGGCCTATTTGTATTACTTCTACAAATATTGTGGTCTAAAACGTTTGCTTCATTAGTAAATGGAAACCCATGCAATCCATTGGGTTGATAGGTAAAAGCTGAATGCTGGAATATGCTGATCTTCGTGACATGGATCAACTGGCAACCTTAGCTATGTGGCCAGTCAGAAGGTTTCTGTGTTCTGAGACAAATGTGAACCTGTGTGATGTAAAAATAGACAGCTTGTACATCCACAATCCATGAAGAACATCCTCTTACTGCCAACTCCCCACTCATGGAATGTTAACCCCAGAGAGAACAATAACATTCTACAAGCATGTGCCAGACATTCTACAAGCAAGTGCAGTAATCACAGGCTAATGGGAATACTACACTGTGTATATCTATGTCTGCATGGTTCCGCATCCTCTGTCACACACTACTCTCGTTTTGCAATTAACATTGGTTTGTTGTCCGCACAGGCACTACCACAGCATGGACGCCTTCAGCAACTATGACCTCTTGGACGCAACAACCCAAAGGAAAGTGGCAGAAGGGCACAAGGCCAGCTTCTGTCTAGAGGACACAATGTGTGACCCGGGATTCAGGCGGAGATACGCCTGCACGGCACACACCCAGGTAAGAGAATGGGACCGGCTACATACGGTACGCAACTGGGAGAGGGCAAGAAGTCAGATCATGCATTGTAGGAGATAGAAGTCACACCGTATTGCTGAATGGTAATAAGAAGTCACAATAAATAGCTTTGGGGACATAGAACCCAGCTGGGAGGTAGCAAGAAATCACAGCACACAACTTGAAGTTACTATGAGATCTGTAACCCTGCTAGAGGTAGGAAGAAGATGCAGGTGGGAAAAAGTAAGGAACTGCATGACACAATTGGGAGATAGTGGCAAGTCACACTTTAATGCTGTATGGTAACACGACGTCACAGTACATTGCTGGGAGGGCATAGATCCCAGCCAGGAGGTAGTAAGATATCACAGCTGGAAGCAGCAAGTAGACACAGTTTGGAGCCAACAAGGAATCAAAAGGCACAATGGGAGCGAGTGAGAAGTCACACTGTACTGTTGTACGTTAACAAGAATTCACAATATATAACTGAAAGGAAATAGAGCTAAGATGAGAGGTAGCAAGAAGCAACATCTGGGGAAAAGGAAAGAAAACACAGGACCCGTTTTGGAGAATATGAGAATTCACTGTGTGCTACTTTAAGCCAACAAGAAGTCACAGCACAGAATTGAGAGGGCACAAAGCACAGTGGGAGGTAGCAGGAAGTCACAGGTGGAGGGTAGCAAGAAGACGCGGCACACTGCTGGGAGGCAGCAAGAATCCACAGCACAGAGCCTAGAGTTAGTGAGAAGTGACAGCAGGGAGTTAGCCATGTGATCATATGTTAGAAAGAAGATGACATGTGTCTTCCTCTCACTGCAGGGCCTGGGTCCTGGCTGTTATGACACCTACAACGCCAACATTGACTGCCAATGGATCGATATCACCGACGTGTCACCTGGAAATTACATTCTGAAGGTAATCAAGGGCCCATCCCTCAAGCAGGACTTACCTAATGTCTATGGGTAGAGCTGGGACAGCTGCTTCAAATGTGATGCTGCCCGTCCAACGCAATATCTCTCAAAGCTGTGCAATGGCTGGAGCTGTCGTCCATGTTTAATGTGACATTGCCTCTCGATGGCATTTTACTGAAACGCTTGGCCTTTGACCTGCGTAACAAAAGTTAATTTGTTGATGTTTAGATGAAAAGAACATATCCTTACTTTCTGTTTTGATTATGAAGTGCAATCGATTCATAGACAGCTATAGAACACTTTGTTTTCAACTCGCAATGGCTTTTGGGGAACTAAGCAGGGGCCTGTGGTCCAGGGGGGCACAATCGTCTAGTGGGCCCCAGCCCTCAGGGGGGGGGCAATCAGCTCAAGGCCAATAAATATCTGTGAGATGTTGGACCCTCGGGGGCCTATCATCACATTCTTCAAAGGGGGGGGGGCATTATTTTATGTTACTCCACTGCAACGAAGGTGCCAAAAAAGGTATTTTGTGAATTAAAAATTCATACTCCGATACACAGAATACGGCTGAGCGAAGTTTTAGAACAATAAAATGCACTTAAAGTGATGGAAAATCCACCAATGTGGTAGATTTTTCACCGATATAAATGTAAGATTACGGGCAGTAATGGTAGCGTGTCGAGATTCTTGCCGAACAAAATGAACAAACTCCAACAAACTCAAAAGTTCATGTGTGTTCGCAAACATGTTGCATGACCTTGCCAACACTGGAGATTCTGGTGAAGGTGCTCCGAAAATGGTTCAGTATCTGTCTTTTAGAAATGTAGATGGGTTGGAAGCACCTCCTAATTTCATGAAGGTGTGACAGAACAGTTTTTCACTAGGAATAATATCTTCCTATAGAGAAAAAAACCTAAAAGTTCAAATATACTTTTTCACCAGACATTCTGAAGTAGATTATTCCACCTAGTAAAAAATCTGCATGACTAAATATGGGTTTGTAGGGAGAAGGTCATCACTTTCCAGGACTAGTTCCATGGATGTTGGTGATTCTTAAATAAAATGAAAAAATCTGAAAGCTTCTATAAAGTTTTTGCCTTTAAAGCAGGGTTTTGTGAACCAGTCCCTGTTCCATTATGTACATTGGAAACCTCTGTTTAATGACCTGAGGGGGTCAATGGACTTGCAATTAACTACAAGGCGTATTCTTGGGGCAGCATCCCATTGACATTTGTGTTATTTTTACATTTCCAGATAGATGAAGATGTATAAATCACAGGAATGACATCATCACTGTTAAATAAGGATTTCAGGCAACTTGTAAATGTGAACACTAATTTATTTGAATATATACATGTACTGAGGAAACATAATAGGTCTTATGAAATGTAGGCCAATATTGCCATTGAGGGGTTCTGGCCTCATCATAAACCACGAGGCCAAAGGCAGAGTGATTTGTAACTGTCACAATAACTCAGGATCATAATAAATGACCGTATTATAGCCTTATAGCCCGCCGTAGAGGGCTATACCGGCTATTAAAGACCCTCTACAGCGTTAAAGGCCCCGAGCCGAAGGCGAGGGCCTTTAACAAGGGAGAGGGACTTTAATAGCGGTATAGCCCATCAACGAAGGGCTACAAGGCTATTAGAACATTCTGTCACTAGAGGACAGAATGTTCTAACAAAAAAAACAAAGCCTTTTGGGAGCGTGAGGGGATTGGAATCCCCTCAGGTTCTCTGAAGCCTTTGTTCACAGCCAGAGCTGTGAACAAAGAAACATTGGAATGTTGGAGCTCCAGGCTTATACCAGCCATTATAAGCCCGGAGCACTCCATTGTTTTCAATGGAGCTCCCAACATTCCAATGTTCTAATACATGTTACATTTTTCAGACATTTTTCTTTGAGGGTAGTTAGATGGGAAATTTGTTTTTTGAAAGAAGGAATTATTTACTTGAAATAGTAAACTAACTATGATATGTGCTTGTCTGCAATAAAAAGAAGAGACCAATGCTTAACGATGCATTTGAGAATGTAGAACTTTATAAGAAAATCATGCTTTGCAATGTTAAACAACATTCATTCTGTAGAAGGCAGACACACTTGAAGCTGTTCTTTACAATGTGCAGCTAACAATGGGCACTGATTGGAACTAGAACATTTAGATTTTGTTTACCTTTCACAAATAGATTGTTGATAAAAGAATGGACAGTTGTCAAGGCTGATGAAATTAAGAGACTATATTATGGCTGTGGCACATACTGGATGATTAAGAATTTAAACCACTTGCTACATAATTTGCATATTCCACACAAAATGGTTTCAACCTCAAATGGATCAAAATAAATACGGCCAGGGAACATCTCACACAATGCAGCATCATTTGCATTTTCTTGTTGCATAATTTAGATAGCCCTGTATTGTGCTCCACTGACACATTATCCCAGTGGCGATGACAATGTTAAAGCTTTGCATAGTATTTTTTTTTGCGGGGTGGGGCTGTTATTATGCTGATGAGTCATATCTCACAGGCCGTGTGTATTATCTACCCTATTTTACAAGGTTCTAGTAAATATGGGTTTTTATGCAACAGCATTTTGTGCAAAGAAACACACCAACAGGATATATAATCAATATATCATTTCAAGCTACTGGTTAGCCACACCTCTTATTTTCTCTCTCGCAATAGGTCACCGTGAACCCAAACTTCCAGGTCCCAGAGTCGGATTTCACGAATAACGTGGTGAGATGTGAACTCACGTACAGCGGGAGCTACGTCAGCACACGAAATTGCAGAGTGACCAGGTACAGTTAAAAATTATATGTATCTTAGATTATTGGTGCATTTGCTCACGAGGAGCAGAGGGGGGGGGGGCTCAAGCCATAGTTATTTTACTGTTCCAGCAAATTTTGCTTCTAAGAGTACAGCTCAGCATTTCCAAAGATCAGAGGTGTAGCAAGGGTGCCATGAACCCCAGTGAAAGTAAGGAAAATGGTCCCTCCCACTGCTAGTTTGACAATAAAGTAACAGAATAATCAGTTTGCTATGGGACCCTCTGGCCCTGGCGCAACTGCACCTGCTGCCCTTATGCTAGCTACACTCCTGCCACAGACTTGTTATCAAGCTTAGGTGATCCAATCCTGTGGGAATCAACACTTCTGCTTCAAGTTGGAGGATGTTCTGTCTGGAAATCCTCTGGGCTCACCCACCTCCTTTAGACTTTGGGGAATGCAGTGGTTGATGGAACAGCAGCATGTAGAAAAGCCTTTGAAGGACTCTACACCCTGGGATTGGGACTGGGCGGGCTGCCATATTATAGACTGCTTCCTCTGATGCCATTTCTGCCTTCAGACAACCGGTCTGGTGGCACCAAGCCATTGATGGCGGTCCCGGCAAAGAACAGCTAAAAAATGCCCCCCATACCCTTTCAGGAAATTATCAGGGTAGCGTCAGCGATAGTTACATTATTTCCGAAGACAGAGCCAAACTTTGGATATCTGTCGGCAGAAATAATAAAAGTGGCCTCATGTTCGTCATGTGTCCATGGCCGGATGGATCTGCCCACTTCGGGGTGGACAACTCTAGATCGGCCGGCAAACAATTCAAAGAGTCTATTTGAGTGAGAATCCAGCCCACTCCTTTTTCTAAGACATCTTGCAGTTTATTTCCATTTATCTGGATTCTGGTTATCCATTTCTCCTGCTGCTCTTATTTTTCTAATGACAAATCTCACACAGCCCATCATAAATACATTGAGAACAGGATGTATGTCCCATTCAATAATTATGAAAGTACCACGGGGTCTGCAAAAAAAACCTTCTACAAAGTCTGCAACCTGGAGATCTTTTGGATGACTATATTTTCAAGCAAAATAATTCCATTCGTAGAACAAAAAGATATAGTCTTGTTCGCAAACTGAATTTGATTTTCTGTTTTTTTTATTTTTTTTAAATACAAGCATATTTATTGCTCCGGTTGCTATGGAACAAAACATTTTTAAGAACGGATGATGACAGCCTACTAAAATTGGGCAAATTATTAAAAGATTTAGCAATGTTCAGAGCAATAGGTACAACTATATCTCTATTACATCATGTAACACCTCTATACGGAAGCTGCCCTGGTTCTCATGGGGCTGTGTCAGAGCGGGTACCCAAATAGTTAAGTGAATGCATCACAGGATTAAGTCTTCCAGTCACATTTTTTTCTAACCTCGGAAATTTGTTACCTATGTACCCAATTCTGTACAACTAACTCTTCCTGATCTGGGGCTCATGGACCTTTCACTCCAACTCTTATCAAAATTGCTGGATAATCAGCTCACCTGATCGACTCAAAATCTGTGCCTGAAGTCCCCTCTGACAAGAGTGAATTCCCACTTTCTTCCTTGTTCATTGCCCTTCACTCTGATCTGTCTCATGTCCAGCAACATTTCCTCCTTAGAAAGTATTTATCTTCCAGAATCTCCTGGGTACAAAAGAGCAAAAAACAACACAATTAGGACTTTCTAAGAGATTTGCCTTTACGCGGTTAAATCATATTTTTGGTTGCCAGCTTTCAAGAATAAAGATCTCCTCATCTAGCATTTATAATATCGCGGAACCAGATCTTTCTTTTAGTGGGTACAATAAAAAATTTGCAGTTTCCATTGTGTGGGAAGCAAATTTGGTTCAAATAAGGGAAAGGAAGAAAATCACTATTGTTCTTCCAAACAAGGGGGATGTCTCCAGGGCTCATATAGGAATAGGGGTAACATGGCGTCCTCCAAAAATGTGTAAATGCCCCTTCTGCCCCCTTTCATTTCCACTAACTCATTTAGAAGTGAGGGAACTGCTTTGTTTGAGACGGTGGAACCTCAGACCTTCACTCTGTCAACATCTTCGAGCGGGCCAGCAGCCACAGGACAGTTGTCCAGAATGAACACCTTTAATGGGATACCACACTCAGTGGACCATTTTACGCTGAGTGTGGATCCCTCCACGGAAACACTCGCCAACTCAGTCCAGGATAACCCTTACCAAAGAGAGACCACGTATGATGAAGGGCTCAGTCATTAAAGAGTTACATCCTGTACGGTGTCTACGATGGAGACTCAAACACAAGGAGATGATGGACGGAGCGCTGAAACTTTTCAGACACTCACAACCAGTCACAGATCTAGGTTGAATCCATCATCGTTCTTTAGCTCACTTCGCCACTTCAGTTCAGACTCAGCTATAGGCAAATCAGTCTTGACCCTGCGCCTCATGGGAACAGTCCAGCCTGAAATGCCAAGCCAGGCCTTACCTGAACCGGAAACAAGCATCCTAGGACCGGTTTCAGGGTAACACCCCTCATCAGCCAGGCTAGCTTGAATCCAGTGGCAAAGTGAGCATGGGACCCACGTCTGGGTACCCTGCCACTAGAGTCAAGCTATCCTGGCTGATGAGGGGTGAACCCCTGAAACCTGTCCTAGGATGCTTGTTTCCAGTCCAGGGAGGACCTGGCTGGCAGTTTGGGCTGGACTGTTTCCATTGGGCGCAGGGTCAAGACTGATTTGCATATGGCTGGGTTCAAACTGGAATAGCATGGGAGCAAAAAAAACAATGGATTTAGGCCCAGGTCTCTGTTCTGGGGTGAAGGTGAATGTATGACAATGTTCTGCATTCTGTCCATCAATTGTTCTTTTTACAATGGAGACTCCTCAGCGTACTGGGAAGTTATGTTTTGACATCTGTATTACACATGATCACTATAGTAAGAATGTTTGTAGGAATGTCCTTTCTAAATATCTCCATAACATATTTTTCTCTTTTCATGCAGCTTCTGAGGACTTCCCTCCTTGACTACAAGGACATTGTGAACAAATCCGCACCTCGGCCTAAATTAGATGTGGACATTATGTGACAACAGCTTGTCTCATGTAACTCTTTTCAGTTTCGTGTTTTGTCCATCATTTATCTATTTTTTTACGCAAAAAACTCAAGGTACTTGTATTTTTTCTAAAGTGAGCTGAGGACAGGAGGAACTTGATACTTCGCTGTTCGTTCAGTATCCATATAAAAAATAGACACCATATGAAGACAAGGTGTTTTTCATTTATAGGAAGAGATCCGGTGCTGAAAGCACTATGTTGATTGTTGTAGTTCATTTCTTCACCCATTTCCATTGTCCTCGACTTAACGAGAGTTGTCCCAAGTTGATGCAGAAGGGAAAGAAACTGCTCACATTTTCTGGATAACCCGCGACTATGCAAACTAAGCCCATTTAGATTCTATGTGTGTTCAGTTGGTTATCACAAATGTAAAGTAGATGAACGTAAAGACTTGTACGGCTCCTCCCCGCTTCCTGGCAGATGAGGTGGTCCATAATCGAACAATGTCCAATATGAGATTCTTCCTGGTAGGCAAGTGGTGTGCTTAAGGCTGATTCCAACAGGGACTAACTATGCATTCTTGGAAATGTCAAGCAGAAACCAGCTTTCCCACAAATGTGTGTGTTTGGGCTATACTTGATTTAACAAGGGTAGATATTGACCCGGATGGAAAGCTTGTTTGGAGGGGCTGCAGTGGATACTCGGCTTGAAGCAGATGCTCTGAAGGTCACGGAGCCCTTCACAGGAAAGCGTACTGGTCTCCTCATATTGGTAGTTGGAGAGTTTTAGAGTTTTGCCCTAGGTCCAGCACTGTATTGTGAGGATCCCACCAAGCAGACCTCCTTCGGGTCCAGAGGAAGGAAACTGGATATAATTTCCTGTCCAGGGATTGGACAGGAAGTGAAGGAAGAGGAAAAGCAGATTAGAGCAGGATAGTGGTCGTATAACATGGTGAGGGAAAAGCTCCTTCCAGATTCTCCCACCCCTCACTCAGAAACAGAACCACAAATGTAAAAGATGTCAAAGAAAATACCCAAGTAATAAAGTTTAGTAATGTATACATACCTGGCTCCGCTTCATTTGTTCCTGTGCATTTCCAAAGGACATAATAACCAGTTCAGCTGCAGTGTTCGGGTGATTTGAATACGGCGATTCGATTCACTGGTAGACCAAGGCAAGGGTCTTACCACAGGTGCGAAAAAAAAAAAAAAAAAAGAAGAGGTACCAACTGATCTGATCTGAGTTTTCAATATCGAGGCGGAATCAGGAGTGGCCCCTAGGAACCAGCTTTGGCCAAGTGATGCCAGAGACTGCATAAGGATCAGGTGAAATTCATAAGGTTTCGAGAGGAAATATCTGGTCCACAGAGGACAGCTGGGATTTTGAGGAGCAGAGAGATTCACAGAGTGGATGGAGCGGGAATGACTTGTAGTGTAAGCGGTGACCCCAGAGATGGTACCCAAGAGATCACAAACAGCAGAGGGACGAGGCCTTGTGACCATGAAGCCATCAGAAAGAGCACACTCCATCGCAGTGGTGGACCAACGACATAAGATCTGTGTGCAGGGCAGCTCAATGTAGGTGTGCAGTTCACACAAGGGCATGACGATTGTGCAAGGTTTTAAGTGGTTAGAGTAAATTATTCCCCTTGGTTTATTTTCTCTGGGTTTTTTTCTTACAGCCTCCTACACAGTGACATAGATAAGGATAAAAACTTCAGGGTGATGGACAGTTTTGTGATGTACACAAAGCGACATAAGGTGACAATTCATTAAAATGATAGGGGTGGCAGAAGGCAACATCACACGATAGGTGACTGGGTTTTGCAGTCCCTATTCACTAGAGTGGGGTCTCTTCACAAGAGATGTCACCCAAGGGGTCCAGGATCTCTTAACTATTTATCGCAGTGGTCTTCAAACTTTTTAATGCAGGGTCCACCTTGTTAAAAGAAAAAAATAATTAGGACCCCCCCAGAATGAAAATATTTGTCTTTACTCCAAAACTGACAGCTCTAAACCTATTTAACAATTCAAATATTGCAGTTCTCTTCAGTTATCCCCTTCAAAAATGCAATCAAATACATGATTTTCACCATGCTATCAGCAAACAGGTCTTCCCAGGGTGAAAAAGTATCCAAAGTGTTTTCTTTATCCGAAAAGGGTAGAAGGGAGCTTTGAGAATTTTTGGAAGTCCCTGCCCCTTTGACACCTACTCCCAACCAGGATATGAGTGACAAAAGATATCACTGGTTGCCAGACTGACATTCTGGGTTTTTTCACGAATAACATAGCACTGTTTTCAGCAAAATGGCCTCCTTGCTATGTGCCTGGCGCCCCAGCGATCTCACCCCCAGTATGAGAGACTTATTTAGAGCACCCCAATCTGCTCTGTACATAGAAGAGAGGCCCTGACGCTCTGTTGGCAAACACACATAGACCATGGATGGACTGCCAAATATTATGAAAAGCATTATAATTGTTGGCGGTAAAGACCGTATTCTTCCTTGACACCATGGAGCTTTGCCCCTTTAGCCATGAAAGTCCCACGTAAGTTGCCCCAACTTGTTTCAAAGAATTAGCTGCTGCATGGAAACAAAGCTGCTACAACAGCTTATTAATGACTGGGACTTATTTAGAGCTTGGCAGAGAGGGTACAAAATCACAATTGCGACAGACTACCTCCCCGCGAACTCTCAGTCCACCCACCCGATTTGTGGGGACCTCCAGGTTAAGGCCGATGGAGTAACATTTACTCCATTGATGTAAACCTTTCGATGACAGCCTGAGTGAGTAGGGGCCATCAGAAAATAATCAATTTGACGTCCTACCTATTTAGAGTGCGCTATCAAATTAATGTTTTATTGTTCACCATCCACAATTATATACTGCCGCTGTGGGACAGTAAAAAAAAAAAGAAAAATTACCCTCACACCATAGGAGAACATTTTCATGGTGGGAGGTCATTAGTTTTGTATTTTTCAAAAACAAAGTCCAACTTTGGAAGTTTTTATTTGAAAAATAAAAAAAAAACTTTGGAAACTGATCCATCCATCAAACTTTTCCTACAGTGACAGGAACCACCATGAAGGCTGTTCCTTCTTATCTATAGAGCTATCCGCGGGGCTGGCGGACATCTCTAAATTAGGCGGGTGGAGTAAATGCAGGGTGGTAGAGGAAAAGTCCTGCGCCACCCCGTCTGCCTTTAATCTGTCTGTCTGTGTATAAGGGCATATACCTTTTACAGGGAGTACCGTAATAGAATGCTATTTACAACTCTTAGGGCAGAAAGGCTGTATTAATAATATAATTACATTGTTGTTGTTTTTATTCCTTGAGTGCTCTACACCAGCACCACTACAAAGTCTGAAAAATGCAAGATGTATTGATTTCAGAAAAATTGTTCTTCCAAAATTTTACAAACCTGGTTTGTGTCACCCCTCCGTGCGGCATGTTGCCCAAACCACCACACCGGCTCCAAAAATGTTAATTTGTTAATGGGGTCTTATGACACGGAGGACAACTGTAAAGGCCAAATGTCCCAAGGGTCCATCTTAGCCCTGTGGCACCATTTGCATTGCCCGGAGTATAATGCTCCTGACACTCGGTGGTATGTTGGGAAGTGAGCAGGTCTGTAAAGGAGAGGAGATGAACCAGCCACTTGGGGGCTGACATGTGGCGGCTTCCAAGACGAGCGGCCTTGCAGGCACCGGCCTGTCTGGACACACCGACCTGTGGTCAGTTTTCGGAGTACCTTCTATAAGGTCTTGTGCTCTCTGTAAGACTGCGGCTTTTCAGCTAATGCCCCTGGACGTGCAGCACATCCGGGACTTTAGCTCTGGGTAAACTGTGAGAATTCTGCATCTGGGTGAGAGACAAATAGAAGGCAACATCTCAGCGCTGTGTGAGAAGCTAGTCCTGAGGGGCGCCATTCAAGAAGTCCCCTATTAAGACCACATGCACCCCCCCCCCCCCTCCACCCCCCTTCATCTGAGTCCAGACTAGCATGGACGTTCTATATCCTTCAGTGTGTGTGTCTCCTCCTTAGACAGGAGGTGGAGAGTAAACGTGGGGCCGCCATTTTGTACATGGCTGCCAGCCTGGCGCTCACCTCTATGACCTTTGACCTAACCTGAGGTTACTGGAGAGATAGACTCCAGTGAGGTAGGGTGCAAGGGGAGGAGCCAGGAACACCAGCTGTGTACCATTTACATTAGTGCACAAACTATACAAGGCGTTTCCAGTAACAAACAATGTGCAGGTCTCCTTTACGACAGCGTCACAGTATTCACAGACCCCAACATAGGAGAACCCTGGTGCTCTAGGTCGCAGATTCAATTATTGGTAGAGCAGAGTTAGACTTTCAGCCCTGTGAAGTCAATAAAATGGTACCACAGAATAGGGGTAAAAAATATCGCAGTTGTTATTATACCCGAAGAGACAATTTAGTTCGTAGTGCGCTGTACAACAATAGTAATCATTATTTTTCCTGAAAATTTTTCTTGGAGAATTTCTTTATAAAACCATGTGCTTGCACTTGATGTAAGAAAGAATTCAGGACAGGCATGTGGTCTTACTTAAAACTAAATGTGATCTTGCTTAAAAAAATAAAACACATACGTGGACACATAGGACTCCAGAAAGGTAGAAAGAAAACATATTAAGACTTTTTTTTAATCATAAACAAAGTGTAAAGTGTATTTCTCAAGAATACTCAGTTAGAAAATAAAAAACAAACTGTAAATAAAAATCCAACGTAAAATGATCTACAACAGCGTCCTATGGTATTGATTAATGTGTTGTTGCTAGCTTGTGACATCAAGCCACTTCAAGGCGAAAGCAAGAGGACAGTCATTTGTTTCATTTCAATGTGTGTGACTTTACGTTGATGCAGTTTACCATCAGGAAAAGCCAGAGGTGGAAGGATTTACCACCATCATCCGTAAACAGGAAGGAATCTGGATGACCCAGACCCATGGAATTACCATAGGGTACCAGATTTACTGGTTGTGAACCTCCACTGATATCCAAATTCACTGATTTTACTTACCACCTGCTCTGACCAGGTGGTAGACATATGCTGTGGCCTCTGTATAGGGGTGGTGGGGAGGAGGGTCTAGGCGGGGGAGGGGGTGTCTAACTTTGCACCATCAGGGAAAAAAGAACGATTTTTCCAAACAGAATTACTTTTTGGTAAAAATTTGGCATCCCAACACCCAGGAAAACCTGATGCAGGGACATAAGCTCACTCAGGGTCAGGCAGAGCAAAATCCTACAGGGTAATTCCCCTTCGTCTGACTCATATGAGAGCCTAAGTGTGTTATCTGGACTGCTAACCAGTTTTACCCAGACTGATACAGTAGACGAGCTTGCTACTACACCAAACTTCCCATCACCACAAAGACGCACGTTTTCTAGGCCTTGTAAAAAGAAAAGGCTGTTTGCATGTAACAAAAATCTGTGACCTTAAAATCTTCACAGAAGTTGAATAAACACACTGAGTTACGTCGCTTACAGTGCTATTTCTTCAGCTAATTCTGTTTTCTGGAAAGTTCTTCCAGGCTATGAAGACAAGTGTGGCGGCCATTTTGTTTCTTCCCCCAGCTCAGAGCCAGGTCCACTTCCTGTGCTCCTGATTCGACCTGGGATACGTCGACGTCAAATGTAGGCACGAGGGCAGGACGCAGACCTCAACATTCTCGCGCCTCTGGCCGGGTGTTTAGTTTGGGTCCAGACGCTGTTTGTTGCCTCTGGGTGCATAGGACAAGGCCCCTGGTGTCTTGAGGCGGCCTGTCCTGCTCAGAGGACAGTAGCCTTGTTTGCACATCCTGCTGCGAGGGGAGTTGGGCCAAAAGCTGTTTCCAAATCTCCACTGCGTTTATTCAAACACAGGAGTTTGTTTAAGTCTGGCTGTCAGGAAGATGTCAGAAAAAGAGCAGCGTCAGACACCCTCATCCACACGTCCGCCTGGAGAGCAAGAGCAGAGTGGTGGGAGACGTGAGACAGCAGCTGAGGCCAGGGCTAGGAAGGTCCTGACGCATTTCCGGTGCAGCCTGGCATAAAACAGAATTCTTCACAACCCACCTGGCCATTAGAGGTGCCTAAACCAGTTCATGGGGTTGACGGTGCCACATTCCAATTGCTATGCAAAGGCACTGCCCAGTCTCCCAACATCCTGCAGGACGATGACCTTTGCACCTTGGCTGGAGCCCATAACTCTAGAATTTGGGAGAATATCTGATTCTCAAAGATTATCCTTGCTGGTGAATGGACCATTAATGGATATTAAGAAAACATCTTTATGATGACGTCAAACTACGTGTAACTAATTGGTACACCGAATCTCATTATGCAGCATCATATACGAGTAACAGCAACATTTATTTATTTATTTATTTGAGAGTTTTATATAACTAGCACAAGAATTAACCGATTGAGGTAGAGCGAAGCCTGTCCGTAAAGTGCTTCATGGGGTGGTAAGCGCTATATAAGTGTAAAATACAATAAAAGAGACCCTAATTTGGAGAAGAAAAACACACAATTTGGCAATTGTACTCTACTCAGGGTCTTCTAATTTCTGAGACCCAAAATAAGCACGGTCTGCTCAGTTTGGGTCTGGCTTTAAAGCGTATCTGTCGTTATATCTTATGTGAGCAACAGAAAAGAGCTTTTCTAAGTACTACTGTGAGGGGGGCTTAGGCTCGGCTCACACATTGATTTCAATAAGTACAGCATTTGATGGGGCGGAGGTTGTGTGCTTCCACTGAAAAAAAGACTACGTGTATTGTACTTTTTGCCTTGTGGGAATGTTTTTGGTCAGTACAGGATTGGGTACTGGTGACGAGACAATGATCAAGCCTTTAGGCCTGATCTGTTTATTGTGAAAGTTTCCAATACATTGATGCATGAAAAGCATCTGTTAAAGTCAATAGGCATTTACAGGTGGATTGTAATTACCCTGTATTTATTCAAGCAGCAAGCTATTTTGTTTCATGGACTCTCACGGTAGTTGGCAAGGGATTTGGTGTTGGCTACCCCCTCTGGCAAACAGTGTAGACAGACGATTGGCACTGTGATAATACTTGTTAGGACCTCTTAGGAAAAGTAATATTATGAATGGTACATGTAATGTTGTGTTTGCAACTTTATGACTGCTGGTTGCCTTGTGGGAATCCTTACGCAGAACGTAGTAGGCCTGAGTTGGTTATGATGAGAAGACAATGAAAGTCTTTAGGGCAGGCTTAGTGCACAAGAGTTATGTTCAAAGTCATACTGATATGTTTATTATGAAAAGCTGTCTAAAGCAGTAGGCCTGGCTTCTTTATTGTGAAAAATATTTGTTAAAGTCAGTAGCCCTTAACACACTATTTGGTGGTCCATAAAATGGTATGTTTACACATATAATCTCACAGATTACCAAAGTCGGCAGTAGTTTTGGAATTACTTCTTACCCAACAAACCCCGGGGCATAGATGACTTCACTGTAATAATCTTTTGTAGGGCCTTTTGAGCAGGTTTGTTTTATGTTTTTCCAACTGTAATTTTATACATATTTGTTATGTTATGCCTGTATGTATGAGGCTTTCTAGCACATGTGCACTTCAGTAGGGTTGTGTTTTCTATGTAGCACTTTGATTTTTCACAAACTCAGCGACTTCAGTAACATAACATTGATGGCAGCACCCCGCTCTGGAAACTGTTGAGCTGGTGCTTTCCGGAGCTCAGCACCGGCATTGTCAACACAAAACAAAAGTCTACCACATGGTGGCTCTGCTCATCTAATTTAGAGATGAGCAGAACAAGGGTTGTTTAGGAATACAATATCCATTAACCCTTTAAGTGCTGAGCATGTTCAGCGGACCTCGCGTGCACTACCTCGGAAGTGCTGCGCACGTCCGCTGAACATCGCGGCCCCGCCCGCGCAATAGAACGTTCTGCCCCAGCGCGGAACGTTCAGCGCAGCGGAGGGGTTAAAAAATGCTAATACCTACCTCCCCATTCATTCCTTTAGCTTTGGGGACCTGGAATAATCTGAATTGTCGCATTTACATGCAAGAGAGATGGTTAGAAGTTGTTGTGGCAGCGATGACAGGGGCGATGGGTGGTGCAAGCTGCAGTGGCCTCCTGGTCAGAGCCCTGGCACTTAATATTCTACAAATTAAGCATTGCCCATGGCTCTTGATGCCATAATAGGTTCCTCGCACCCTATTGCATCTCTACGGTGTCTCGCATGGGACTTGCATAGCTCTGCCTGGATCCTCCTCTCACCCCCCCACTTCTGTTACCTGCTCATACGCATTATATCATGCTTCAGTGACGTCTTGCAAGCCTGCCTTTCTAAATCTGGTACTGGAAGAGAGTGCCATATTCTGTTTTATTTGTTAAATCTTTCCTTATTCGTCTAGCACTAGATCCTAGCTGTGTCTCACCGGAGCGGATAATACGTACTGACCTACTACAACGCGGATTGGGTTTTTAAAATACAGGGATATTTTCTCAGGTACCAACAGCAAACCTGATGAGTGTGCCTCTTTGATCACCAGTTGGCATATTGTAATTGATTTATATAGCGCTTACTACCCATGACGAGGCGTTTAAGCGCTTTTTGGCTCTCTTGAGCCATGTGCAGAATTTGTTTTGCAAATCTACACCCTCCCTACATTGTACTACCTCACAGTGGTGCAGGTTTACAAAGGTTAGGAAATCAGCAAAGTTGCTCAGATTAATATTGGAAACTAATGCAGCTTTCCAGGGGGTAATGAAGGAAATTTTGCATAACTTCATAATTGCATTTATGCAGATTCGGTTCCACTTGCGTAACTGTATATAATATGCCTTCAGATCGGTGAACTTGCGCTCACATTTTTTTCTCCCTAGGGAAAATAGTTTTATCTGTTAAGAAATCACTTCCCTAAACATTCAAAGATTTCTGGTGTGCATCCTGCCTTTTCCCACCCCCGTAATAATGTACTCCTGCCTTGACAGGAGTAAACTTCTGACTTCTTCCTGGAACTGAAAGAGTTGTGGGAAAGTCTGGGAATAAATCTAAACTCTTGAATTTGAGGGAGTTACCAACCTTTCCCGCGCACCACCACCCTGAAAGTCCACTCCGCATCCCTGTTTTCATATTTACCTATGCATGCCACGACATCGTACTAAAGTAACATAGTGTGAGCGCAAATTCACTCCTAAAATTAATTCATCGGACAAATGCCTACAGTGGACATTAACGGGTCGGCATAGGATGGTATGAATTCACCTTTTCCCTAGCGGAATCCATTCCTACCTACTTCTCGGTTGCTCTTACTGACAGGACTCTGGGTCGCTTAAAATAAAAGATTAACTCTCCATATGATTTAAGAATTAGCCACGGACGCTTGTTTCAAATGTCTTCACAGCCACTGAAAGTGGAGAAGTAAGCCAAGCAGGCAGAAAGACTAAAGCGGGAAAATGCTGCCCTCTAGTGGCTAGTACTACACATGGAACTTTTGACTATTATGTTTCGCCTGCACAGCACTTGCGCTGTGCTTCCGAACTCTCCTGCATTTTTTTTTTAAAAAAGAGCATTTTCGAGCGTTTGAGCTACAGGCATTGTAAAGGACAATGCCTTTCATTTATGTGTTTAGGGATCTTAAGAATTTTGATGAGCCCTGAGCCAAATGTATTTTGGGGGCCGTTTGGAACAGCTTTGAACTTATGATCGAGTTTCAGCTCTTTTATGCCCTCCAGGGCCGGCCTAGGCGTGTGCAAGCTGTGCACATGCAGAGGGCGGCCAAACCCCAAGGGCCGCCACGCCAATATATATCCTTAATATAATAATCCTTTGAGGATGGATACATATTTGCGTGGGGCCCCAGTGGTAGGGATTTGGCAGCCTCCGGCTCTGTCACACTTCCAAACACCCTGACCCCCCCCCTCTTCACTGGCCTCCGTGCCTCTTCCGGGACCCCCTACCTACCCAGGGCCGCCATGAGCCTAGAGCCGCCCCTGTGCCCTCTTAGCCAGGTCACTGACAGTACACAGGCACATTAGCCCAAATTCCAAATGTGTTTACATCTAAAATTCAGGGATAGTGACAAGTGTTTTCAATATTCTAACACAGCAGCAGCTCACTATTACTGTGAATAATCTTTGTGCCACCCTTCCATTTCTCATATGTGAGGTCCTGTTTTAATCAAGAAGAAACCTTTTCATGTATGTTGCATAAAACAAACACAACATTTCTCTGCAAAATGGCTGTAATAGACTCTCACACCACCCACATTAAAAATAAATTAAAGGAAAACTGTATTTGAAACAAAATATTGATGGATTATACAAGTTCATCAAGCAAGACTCTCTGCAGAAGAGAGCTGGCTCTATCAGGGGCCCCTCTGAAAGGCTGGGGCCCTGGGCTTGAGCCCACTTTGCCCATGCCTTAAAACGTCTCTGTATGTGTTGTTTTAAAACAGATAAATAAAAGGCACGGTCGTTTACAATGCCAATAGCTTAAACTCTCTCAATGCGAGACCTATTGCATTGCAAATGCTTTCAGCGCCCGTGCTAGCCGTCTGAGTGAACAAGACAAGCCACTGTTAACATAGTTAGGATTAGTTAGGAAAATTTATGAGCAGGATGGATGGCGCTCATGAAGGTTGTCTGGGTTACTGTATTTCTCACCAGCTGTCTTAGTTAATAGAGTGCGTAAAGCACTTAACAGGCCATTGCCTCAGTCCACGGATTAGAAAAAATATTGCCGGCACTTTCAAAAGGCTACAATATCATGAGCACAGGCTGCTTTTCACTATCAGAACATATGGCACCTTACCTAATTGAAAACACTTCCCCCGTCTTTTTAACTAATTGCTCCTAACAACCAGCGCTGTCACAATATTGAAACAAAGCCCTTAACGAAATCTACTATTAGGCACTCTAATGACTTACCACCGCTGAACCGTAATTACAACTTTTCCATTGTTCATGAAAAATGAGGAAATATTTTGCTGAAAGAAAAGGCGAGCGTATTTATGTTTTTGAAAGCACTTTCGCAAATCATACCTTTTATGCTAAAAGACGAACAGAAGGAAATCTACTTCAAAAAAATTGCGCGAGGACAAATGACCCGCAGCAGTGTACTTCCAAAGTACCAGTCAATTTATATTCAGTAACCTTAGACGTTGTTTGGCCTCGTCTGCCTTGGAAGACGTCAACAATTAGCAAATGCAAATCAGCGACCTGATGCAATGAATAATGCAAATGAGTGCTCTTCTTCCGGTGAGACAGTCTGCAAGAATCCTCTGCGCCTCACCTCACATTTCTCGAGGATGTAAGCACAGCTGGTCACAAGTAGTTAGAGAAAGGAATTGCAAGGTAATGACAAAGTCGTTCAGCGGCAAGTGAGTGCAGACAGCAAGGTACATTAAGATGCATGGTGCGGCAGGAGAGCGAGTTGACATCTCATTAAAATGAAAATGTTGCAATTTTTCCTTCGCCTACTTAATGGCGTTGTATGACATTATAATCTGCGATTGTCGGTGTTCCTCGAGTGCTTGGGTGGGGAGTGTGGAGGGCGGGGGCAGAAGCCACAGTGAAAGAACGTATTCCGTCCTGTGAGTCCTGTGTACAATAATTAAGTAAATAGTTCTTCAAACTGATTATGAAAGCCCCCCGAGTGTGGACACACTAAAAAGGGCCAGTCCTCATGGGAGGTAATAACAGAAGACAGGGAGATACTAAGGAGGAACTAATAAGCCTATCAACAAATCTGAAGCCAACACTTACAAAGCACAATGACACAAGCCAATGAAAAATATGTGCGGAGAGTGGGTGGAGCTTCAAGTCCCGACCTCAATACAGCATGCCTCGCAGAGCAGCGCATGCGCTGCCCAGGCTCGACTTAAAAAAATAAAAATCTAAAAAGGGACTTACCCACCCATTACTTCCCATTTGTAGGGTTTAGGTTTAATCATTTCCTTCTCACAGGTCAGCAGCATCAGGGTCACGTCATCAGCTTTCACTTCCTCTTTACTAGGGTGTTCCCAGAAGTTTGGACCAAGTACAGTTTCTGGCTGGCGGCCAGTGTCCTTCCACTGGTCGCACACGTCCGAGGTACTTTTTTTTTTTTTACTTTCTTCCCTGCACTCCATACGAGTGCATATGTTTGTCCTCTGTCATCTGCCTGCACTGCATTGTCGTTTAATCATTTTTTAAAGGCGCATTTATGTAGTGCAAATATGACCCAAAGGGATTGGAGTGGTTTACTTGAGCACCACTTACATTACACCGGGACACTTAGCGAGCACTCCATAACAGTGCTTCTGAAGTAGGGGATCTCTGTGTATAGTCATAATCTAGTGAATAGTCCCGCCCATGTGCGCGGACCACGGAGCAATCAAAAATAATCTCTTAAGTTGTCAAAACATGCAGAACTGCACAGACACTTAAGAGAGAATTTAAAGACAGATAATGCAGCCTATATCCACAGGCTACACTGTCCAGTACTTCAACTAGAAATTCCACCAAAATCCACAAACAGCACAGCCTGTCCAGGGTTTTCTTGGGGTTTGAGAGGGGAGGAGGAACATGGCGGCGGCAGGCTGACGGCTGCTGCGGGGCTCCTCGGTTTGGAGACGTCACAGCAGTTCTACATGAATTTTCCCTACTGAGCAGCAGAACCTACCGAAATTATGCGGTGAGGAGTGGAGGGCACTGTTCGGGCGACAGTTAGAAGATGCTACTGAATTTCTCCGTGTTGTGCTTTTTCTCGGAGGTTTCATGGTGAGCGCTCTCGGGCGCTAGGACCCCGGGGGAAATGCGCGAGCGGTGTTACACAAGGAAGTGGAGGACGGAGGAGCTGAATCAGGCTGGCGTTTCCGTCTGCTTGAGACGAGCTGAAGTAGGTGTAGCAGTGAATACGGGGGGGGCGCTTGGGTCTGAAGAACAGAAACGAGTACAAGGAGCATCCCGAGGCAAACGAGAAAGCCGAAGCAGTTTCTGGCATCGCTCCAGAGGGGCGCTTCTCTCCCGTTTCAGAGGCCCGGTGTGCTGGGAACATCTATCAACCCTAAGATTTCTGGGAGTGCAGCACAGCGGTAAGGAGGTTCTAAGAGGGGAGGTCTGCATGGAGGCAGATGCATCGATAGTGGCCGCATCCCTATCCCATCAAGTTAGTTCCAGCAGTGCGAGCAGTGATACCAAGGGCACTGGCGCAGAGGTGGGGCAGCCACTACAGATAAGCTCGGGGGTACCTACTGCCTGTTTATACCAGTCTGAGCGTCCTGTACCCAAAGAGAGAGGGGGAGAGATTAGAAACAGATACCAGCTCAGGTCTAAGCAAGACTTGAGGAGACACGGGGTCTGGGACACAGTAGAAACAGGAGAGAAAGGGGGTCCTACGCCTCTATCCCCTTATAAACAGAAAAAGAAGGGGGGAACAAGGAAAGGCGGATCGGCTAAAGTAGTCAAGCAGTTCCAGGCACAGAAGAGCAACCCCTCGCTTAAGAGCTACTTCCAAATAATGGAACATGTGGCAAGTTCCAAAGAGAAGTCCGGAGCGAAAACAACAGACGCAGAAGCAGCAGTTGTTGCTGGGACAGTAGAGGGGGTAGAAAAGATAGGAACTGTAGTTGCAGGGACCGTATCTCAACTAGGTAATGCGGCTGCTCCTCCTATCCTGGCCCTGAAGAACAGGTATACCATACTTGAGTCGGTCCTTAATGAAGAGGGTTTAGAAGTTTTGGCACATTCCAGTCCTGATGATGGTGGTACGATTAGCACCCAAGGGCCCTCTCCTTCAACATTAGTAGCACAGGAGCCTCCTGTTGTAGCAACCACTCTGAGTTCAACTCCTGTCTCAGCTATTACCCCAGTCCCATTGAGCATCACAGCCCATTCCACTCCTCGGATTCCCCAAATAACCTTAACTAAACCCCCATTTCAGTCTCTTCCGAGCAATCTTGTTACCCAGAACCCCGCCTTACCTACTAGTCGAGTATCAGCTGAGGTTGATGCTGAGGGGGATAGACTCGGTTTTCTATTCCAAACACTGAGGGAGGATCTATTGGAAAAATTTGAGATTTCTGAGGGTAACCAAAAGGGGTTGCATGACAGATTTGACGCACTAGAGGCTAAGCTGGAGGGAATAGCGGTTCGAACCAGTGTGTTGGAGAGTAAAGTCACCACGCTCTCAGAAATAACCACAGGGAATTCTAAAGATATTGACACTCTCAAAGCACAAAATCGAACACTAATGATGGACATGGAGAGACTGGAAACGCAGAGTCGGCGGAATAATCTTAAAATCCTTAAAATACCGGAAGGAGAAGAAGTCGAGGACATTAAGGGGTTTGTTTGTAGGTTACTACGGGAAGGTGTACTAAAGGACCGGTTAGACATTGACTTAGAGGCCGAGATCCAGAGGGTGCACGGAGACCCTTTTAGGTTGCATCCGGACCGCAAAGCACCAAGGAAGATTCTGGTCTACTTTCAAACCTACAGGGTTAGGGAACTTATCCTTGGCAGATGTCTTGCACGTCCTACTCTCCATTATCATGCTAACCCCTATCAAATTAGATCTGACATAGGGGGGAAGACGTCTCAAAGGCAGTGGGAGCTGGGCTCTAGGATGCCAAAACTTCATTCCCTGGGAGCTCAAGTTCAAATGAAATTCCCTGCTTTACTCAAGATCATGTGGAACAACAAGATGCATAACTGCAACCACCCAGAGGAGGCGGACGAGTTGCTTTCAAAAATGAAGAAATAACCAGACTCAAGCAATATCTAGTTTCAAGCAATTATGGAAAAAAAAAATAATAAGTAAAAAAAAGGGAAAATTGATAGATGAACCACACATTGCACTTTCTCGAATTTGAGGTTGCAAAATGTAATGTACACGGGTTGCACATACTCACACATCTACACTGGGGGTGAATGTAAAAATAAGGGGGTAAACATATAAATAAAAAATATTTAAAAAAATGATAAGGATGAGTCACTTAGTAGGGGAAAAAAAAATTCTTATTCACGAAGGGTGGCGTTTCAGGAGTGCGGAGCCCCCTAAGGCGTGTTGACACCTGACAATATGGGAGGGTTCCTCGGGAGTGGGGGGGGGGGGAGGGGTTACAGGGGAGGGGGTGAAAATATAAAAATGTCCTCATATGCCATAAGTCTTTATCTTACCAGTCTAGAATGTAAATGCTGGCCACTGTTGGCTACTGGTACCGTTCCATCAGACAATGATCTCCGATATGGTAACCAGTAGTAAATTCCTTTCTTGGAACCTTAATGGTATAGGGAGTCGGAAGAAGCAATTAAGGTATGCGAATTCTTAAAAAATATTGAAGCCTATGTATACCTTTTACAAGAAACCCACTTAGAAGCTGAAGCGTGTTGTCATGTGTTTGCAAAACTCAGCTGGGTACAGGAAGTTCTTTGCTCTAAGCAAACGGGTTCCACTAGGGGGGTAGCTATAATTGTTCATGCTAACAAGGGGATCAGGGTCCAGAACTGGAGTACTGACAGTTCTGGGCGATGGCTGGTGGCAGTCCTCTCTGTTGGTAGTTCTACTTTCTCGTGTGCGGTTTATTACGGTCCTAATGAAGACAACTCCAGCTTTCTTCGGAAACTGGAGGAGAGTATGATACAACACACGGCTCCAGTTATATTAGGGGGGGGATTTTAATCTGATACTGGACAGTCAGCTAGATCGTACTTCCAAAGCTAAATACAACCCCCCAAATAAATCCCTTTTAGCTATGAAGAATATTATGAAGGACTTTACCTTACAAGATGCCTGGAGAGTTAAGCACTGTACCCTTAGGGAGTATTCTTTTTTTAGTAAAAAATACAAACAATACTCCAGAATAGATCTTTTTCTTTTAGATCAAGCGCTCTTGCCTGATATTGATTCAATCTCATATATCCCAGTAGGTCTGTCGGACCATTCTGCTGTTGAGCTAAAAATTAATGTTAAGACTAGCCCTCTAGAGTACAGGTGGACCTTGGACAGAACAATTCTTGTAGACGAAGAGATTACATTAAAAATCAAGGGGAGTTTGTCGGAGTTTTTCCAATTTAATAATGGTACAGCTTCAGAACAAATTGTTTGGGAAACACTTAAATCTTATTTAAGAGGTATTCTTGGTTCACAGATGGTGTTGAAAAGAAAGCTTAGGAAAGAAAAGGACATTCATGATCTTGATTTAATAAAACAAAAGGAACAACAACTACAGTTAGCGGTTCTGGAGGATAGAGGAAGGATCCCTACACTCGAAAAGGAGCTTCTAGACTTGCAGATAGCTTTCAAAGCACGAGCTGATAAGATAATTAAGGATAAGTGGGAAGTCAGTAAGCTTCGGAATTTTGACTACGGAGAGAAATGTGGTTCCCTCCTCGCCTGGAAAGTTAGGGCTGAGAGGAGCAGGAATAATATCAGCTCATTAATTCAGCGACATTCGGGGCTGCTCCTAACAGAAGATGTTGAGATCAGGGGAGAGGCTAGAGATTTTTTGGAGGAGTTATACCAAGAAGATAGCAGACATGGAGTGGACGAGCTTGAGCAGTGGTGGGCCTTGAGGGATCTACCCCAGTTGAGTGAGTCTGATAAAGCGTCTTTAGTCACTGAGATCACGGAAGGGGAGTTACGGGCCCAGCTGAAAAAGATGTCTAGAAATAAAGCCCCCGGTCCTGACGGATCGCCGACGGAGGTATATAAGGACAATCTGGAGGAAATCCTAGCCCCACTACTGTTACTCTTTAATAAAATCTTTATGAAGGGAGAGGACATTCCAGCTTCTTGGTCGGAAGCCACCATTACCCTAATAGCTAAGCCGAACAAAGATCCTAAAAAAATTGAGTCGTATAGACCCATTTCTCTTCTTAATTCAGATTTAAAAATGTACTCCGGTATACTAACATCTAGACTGCCGAAAGTAATGAAGTCCATAATCCATCCCGACCAGAGGGGGTTTATACCAGGCCGTCAGCTTAACAAACTAACATTTCAAGTTGTTGGAGCAATAGATGTAGCGATAGAGAGGGGACTGCCACTTGCCATTGTTGCGATTGATGCAGCAAAAGCATTTGACCAGGTTAACTGGCGATTTTTATGGAAAACTATGACTATGCTTGGGTTTCCAGCCACATTCATTAAAGGGCTTGAGACATTATATAGGGGTCCCCGGGCCAAAGTACTGGTCAACGGCAGTTTGACTAAGTGGTTGAATATTTCAAGGGGAACGAGGCAGGGTTGTCCTCTGTCTCCCCTCCTCTTTGATATTTATATCGAGCCCCTTGTCTGCTCCTTGAGATCAGATCCAGTAATTAAACCGTTTAAAATGGGGGATTTGGTGCTGAAGACAGCATTATACGCTGACGATTTAATCCTCTATACGATCAACCCTGTTGAGGCTATTCCCAGGCTATTTGAATTGGCTGAAGATTTTGGTATAGTGTCGGGATATAGAATTAATAAAGATAAAACCGACATAATGAGTTGGAACAACCAGGTCTCGATACCAGAAGCCAAATCAAAAATCAGATACCTAGGGATATACCTCACTCATAAATTAGATGATGTTTCAAAAAATAGTTGGCAAATGATGATAAAGGAGGTGAGGAAGCTGTTGACCAGATAGAACACTCTACCTCTTAACATCTATGGTAGAGTGAACCTGGTCAAAATGATAGTTCTGCCCAAAATTACCTTCTTATTCAGCTCCATTCCCCTAAATTTTAATAAAAAAGATATTTCTAACCTTCAAGGAAGGATCGGGTCTTTTATTTGGGCCACCAAGTCCCCCAGGATTGCCTGGAGGAAATTGAGAAGGGGATTGAAACTAGGCGGCCTGGCTCTCCCGGATTTACTTCTATATTGTTATGCATTTCAATTAAAAAATGTTAGACTTTTGGCAAATAAGTTGGACTCTTCATCGCATGGTCGTCTCTTTCAGGCTATGTTATCAGACCTGCCACGAGGGTTAGATTTCTTTTTATATAAATTCGGGGACCAGAGGTTTTTTAAAAAGGTTCGTCTGAAGCTTTTACAGGCGGCACTTAATGTTTGGCAATCAATACGTAAAACTCTGGAGATCCCCTATTACCACCCTCAGGCCCCAATATGGGACTCTCCGGGCACCCCTGATTGCCTATTAGATCGGCTGGCTCTTCCATTGAGAGCAGCAGGTTTTATGAAATGGGGGGACCTGTGTAATAACTCGGTACTTTTAGACTGGGAATCCTTATCGAATCTAACAGGGGGCTCCATTACAAGATTTAAATTCTATCAGCTGTCTTCTTGGTGGGGGAGGCAGTGCTGGGCAAAAGATGAGGAGACCCAAATATTGGAATCAATCAGTAGGGGGAGAGGATGGTAGGGGGAGATCGCACTTTGGTATACCACACTAGTGGGTGCAAAAGACAATTTGGAAGACGAAATCACTAGGCTCTGGGACAATCTCTTAATCCAGAACCCCGAAGAGAGGTTGAAGGTTTGGATAGACACATTCACACTTTCACAAAAAATTATAAAACCATCCAACCTCAGAAGAAACCACTTGTTTATGGCATATAGGGTTTACTGGACCCCCGCGAAATTATCTAAGATCTCAGCAGAACAGTATTATGGTCCAAGATGCAGGCTCCCTGCCGCGGATGACAGGCACATGTTTGTCGACTGCCCAGAAATTATTAGCTACTGGACACAGGTGTGTGGGTTCTTAGAGGAGGTAGCGTTAACATCGATTACTTGTACCCCCAGATTGATTCTTTTCGGTCTTCCTCAGGACTATGATATAAAAAACAGTACCTCACAGTTTATCTTTTACGTTATTGTTATTGCCAGGAGGGAGATATGTAGGGAATGGAAGTCTGTAAACCCCCCCAGATTCGCAGACTGCCTAAGAAACATCATGGCTGTTAGTCATTTAGACAGGTTGTGTGGAGGGGAAAGTGCCATTAAGATCTGGTCTCCATTAAAAGCAGGGTCTGAGAGATAACATACAACGAGTCCAATGATTATGCCAAAGGTTTAGTGGTCCTGTCCTCCCGAGGGGCATGGTTCATCGATAACGGGAGTTGGATCAGGAGACGACCTACCGCTGGGTGACCTCCGTAGGCTATGCATAGACTCCAGGGCGGAACAAATTTGGTTTGTGCTAGTGGCCCGGAGAAAGCCCATCTAGAGTTGATACTTCCTGGTGGCATATATGAGGACAAAAAAAAAGATTTTAAAAAAAAAGCCTGTCCAGGGTTTCTTACAGAGAAAACCTTGCCTTTGACAGCAAAACCCTCTGGAATGATAGAGAGGAAGAAGTGGACAGACAAGCCCCATAGGCTGCCATTATGTGGCTCAAAACAGGATACTGTGCCTTTAAGAGAACTTTCCAGAAGCCTCACAGTATCCCAGAATGCACTGCAGGTCCCTTTTACTTTCAGTTCTTTTTTCTGGCTCCTGCTAGCAGGACCCTGGAGCATTAGCTCTTCTTTTTTGAGCTTTTTCTATACTATTTTTGTTTTTTTTGGCAGAATTTCTGAAGTCTTCTTGTCTTTATACTATTTCTAGTCTGACAAGTGCTTTGTCTGCAGCTGTACTAAAGACCAAAGCTGAAGCTCACAGGGTTTGTATTCTGTGCTTGCCTGTGTCTTTTGACACCTGTCTTCTCTGTAACTTCTTTTCTAGGAGGCTTCGGCTCCCAGGTTTGGAACAGAGGAGTTTGAAGGCATCTTCAGCCTCTGGGTAAGGAGAGGGTAGGTCCTCTACCGAGTCCCATGCTGTGACCTCTGTGGTTCTCCCCAGTAAGGGCACGTCTGAGCTATGTCGCGGTTCCGGTCGGCGGCGAGGACGTCATGGAGTGCCTCGACGTCATGGAGTGCCTCGACGTCATGGGGTGCCTCGACGTCATGGGGTGCCTCGACGTCATGGGGTGCCTCGACGTCATGGGGTGCCTCGACGTCATGGGGTGCCTCGACGTCATGGGGTGCCTCGACGTCATGGAGTGCCTCGACGTCATGGAGTGCCTCGACGTCATGGAGTTCCTCGACGTCATGGAGTGCCTCGACGTCATGGAGTGCCTCGACGTCATGGAGTGCCTCGACGTCATGGAGTGCCTCGACGTCCTGGAGTGCCTCGACGTCCTGGAGTGCCTCGACGTCCTGGAGTGCCTCGACGTCCTGGAGTGCCTCGACTTCATGGAGTGCCTCGACGTCCTGGAGTGCCTCGACGTCCTGGAGTGCCTCGACGTCATGGAGTGCCTCGACGTCATGGAGTGCCTCGACGTCATGGAGTGCCTCGACGTCATGGAGTGCCTCGACGTCATGGAGTGCCTCGACGTCATGGAGTGGTGATGCTCGACGTCATGGAGCGGTGATGCTCGACGTCATGGAGCGGTGATGCTCGACGTCATGGAGCGGTGATGCTCGACGTCATGGAGCGGTGATGCTCGACGTCATGGAGCGGTGATGCTCGACGTCATGGAGCGGTGATGCTCGACGTCATGGAGCGGTGATGCTCGACGTCATGGAGCGGTGATGCTCGACGTCATGGGGCGGTGATGCTCGACGTCATGGGGCAGTGATGCTCGACGTCATGGGGCAGTGATGCTCGACGTCATGGGGCAGTGATGCTCGACGTCATGGAGCAGTGATGCTCGACGTCATGCAGCGGTGATGCTCGACGTCATGGAGCGGTGAGGCTCGACGTCATGGAGTGCCTCGACTTCATGGAGTGCCTCGACTTCATGGAGTGCCTCGACGTCCTGGAGTGCCTCGACGTCCTGGAGTGCCTCAACGTCATGGAGTGCCTCGACTTCATGGAGTGCCTCAACGTCATGGAGTGCCTCGACGTCATGGAGTGCCTCGACGTCATGGAGTGCCTCGACGTCATGGAGTGCCTCGACATCATGGAGTGCCTCGACGTCATGGAGCGGTGATGCTCGACGTCATGGAGCGGTGATGCTCGACGTCATGGAGCGGTGATGCTCGACGTCATGGGGCGGTGATGCTCGACGTCATGGGGCAGTGATGCTCGACGTCATGGGGCAGTGATGCTCGACGTCATGGAGCGGTGAGGCTCGACGTCATGGAGCGGTGAGGCTCGACGTCATGGAGCGGTGAGGCTCGACGTCATGGAGCGGTGAGGCTCGACGTCATGGAGCAGTGATGCTCCTTTTGGGGCGTTGGTCGCTTGGGCTCCGCTATCTTCCGTTGGGTCCAGACGTCACCGTTATGGATGGCTTGGCGTCTCGGTGTTTGACACCATAGTGACATTTTGACGTCGGAGAGTTGGTTGTCGTAGAGACAGTCACTGTCTTAGTGATGGTGACGTCGTAGTGAGGTCGACTTCATGGGTTACAGCCGCGGAATACTTGCCGGCGCTTGCGGCCTGGGTCTTGTTCCAGGCCTCGCTCCGTGGTGAGCCCCTCTTCGTAGGAGGGGACTTTGTGTTCCCGGCACCGTCCACTCACGACGCCGAGCAGTTGATCAGCGTCAAGGAACCCTTCTGATGGGGAGTCTGTGGCTACTCACCACGTGTAAGCGAGGGACGTTGGTCCTTTTGCTTAGTTTTGAGTATTCGCATACCTACTCATCGGCTAGGTCGCCTCCTGCTCTGCCACCACTGGTGGGACCACCGGGGATGTTTCGGATTTCTCTCGGCTCCCTCTCCCACCCACCACCCGAGGGGCCTTTGGCCCCTCAGTCTGCAAATCCCAGTGCCTTGATGCCAGGGATGCGTCTTCCATGAGTACGGGGAGTCTCTCTCCGACTCTTAACTGGTTGGCGGTACTTAGCTTTCGTCCACTACCACCTGCCAGGAGGTTCTGGCTTCGAACGTACTCCTGACTTGGTCGCAGGGGTGGCGGCATGTAGACGTCATGCTGTGGCCCGCTGTTGCTGGGCCGTTGTGGTAAGATCCCTGTGTGGGGGTGTTTTCTTCACCGATTTATGGTTCCCCTGCCGAGAGACAGGAGGGAAGCCTTACAAGAGATAGTCTATGGACCTGATAGTTTCAGATCTAAGCATCGGTGTCGGAGCAGAGTTTTCTCTCCTGCCGACCCCCAGGTATTGTGGGTTTGTCCTACGTTGCCATACTTGTATTCCTCTGACGTCTCTGCAGCCTGCGGCTCAGCAGTGTGCCTCTACTCTCCCGTTCTTTGGGCAACCCGTGGGCTGCCATGAGGGTAGTGAGTGGCCTGCATAAGTCTGACTCTCAGACTTTTGGAAGGCTGTAGGTTTGGGGCGTGGAGAACGGCTTGAGGCCTTCTTCCCTTTCTAGAGGCGTTTTTCCTCCCAGGGTTTGTCTGTGGTCCCAGGCCGCCTTTAATACTTCACAATATATTGTGCGCATACGCGGGAGAGCTTGATGCTCCTCGGCAAACAAAGGCCGGCCGGGTCTAAGTCAGTCTTCGGTTCATCAGCCCTTCTCCATCAATTCCTCCGGTCAGCTCGTGGTTTCAGCTGCGCGAGCTCCAGGCGGAGGCCGATATCCTGTTAAGGAAAAGGGCGATAGAAGACATACCTCCGTCTCAAAGGGGAAGAGGTCTGTACTCCCGGTTCTTTCTGGTTCGCAAGAAGGACAAGAACGAGTTCAGGCCCATTCTGGATTTGCGACAAGCAAACAAGTGGATTCGCAGAGAGAGGAATTTCGCATGCTATCGTCGCAACAGGTTTTTTCCTCAGCTGCAACAGGGAGATAGGCTCTGTGCCATAGATCTACAGGATGCGTACTTCCAGGTGCCCTTTGCACACATACACAGGAAGTTCCTGCGATTCCAAGTCGGCGCCAATCATTATCAGTACACAGTACTGCCAGTCGGGCTGACGTCTGCGCCCAGAACATTCTCGAAGTGCATGGCAGTGGTAGCTGCACACCTGAGGATAAACGAGGTGTTTGTCTACCCGTACCTGGACGATTGGTTGATCAAGGCCTCCTCTTTCTCGGAAGCTCAAGCACACTTCCAGAAGACGTGCGTTCTTTTGAACAAGCTGGGGTTGCACATCAACATGTCCAAGGCTGTCCGGATTCCGGTCCAGTGCATACGGTACTTGGGAGCCTCCATCAATACGCTGTCCGCAAGCGTGTCTCCTTCAGAGGAGAGACGATTATCACTCCTTCGGAAGGCTTAGGCTCTTATGACCGCGCCATCTACAACAGTGACGACGGTGTCTTCTCTACTGGGGTCGATGGCCTCTTGTATCTTCCTCACGCCACACGCACGGCTGCACATGAGACCTTTGCAGGAGTGCTTGGAGGATCAGTGGGATCAGAGGAATGGATCTTGGGACGACAAGATACGACTGTCTCTGCATGCTCTTCAGTCTCTGAAGTGGTGGTGTTCGGCGGAGAATCTCCTCAGAGGGGTTCCCTTTCACAAGGACATTCCCGCACAGACTATCGTGACGGATGCGTCTCTCCACGACTGGGGGGCACATTCCGGAGACTTACAGATACAAGGAACGTGGTCCCTGATGGAGTCCACGTATCACATCAATTTCCTGGAACTCAGAGCTGTTCACTTGGCACTGAAGGCGTTTCTTACGTCCTTCCAGACCAACTCTCTGCTTGTACAGATGGACAATACGACCACGATGTATTGCCTCAAGTAGGGGGGCTCGAGATCGCGCACTCTGTCGCAGGCGATCTGGCGCTGGCTTCTAGCCAGAGGGCTGACGATCACGGCTACCCACCTGCTAGGTGTGCTGAATGTTCAGGCAGACGCACTGAGCAGACTGATTCAGGAAAACCACGAATGGGTCATAAATGGCGAAGTACTAGGAGAAGTCTTCGCAAGGTGGGGGACTCCAGACGTAGATCTGTTCTCCACCACCGAAAACAGCAAATGCTGAGACTTCGCCTCCAGGTACTACCAGCAGGGGACGCTGGGGTATGCGTTATGGATTAACTGGTCGAACAGCTTTCTGTACGCTTTTCCACCCATTCCCCTGATTCCGGCGGTATTTACTAAAGCTGTCCCAGTCCAGGGCGCGGATGATCCTGATTGCCCTGGAATGGCCCAGGCAGTGGTGGTTCACGGACCTGCTTCAACGGTCTCTCCTTCCTCACATACGGCTGCCGTGCAGGCCGGACCTTCTCACGAAGTTCGGGGGGAAGATGTTGCACCCCAACCTCTCGTCTTTGAGTTTGGCGGCATGGCTCCTGAGATAGTGCAATATGGCCATTTGAATCTACCAGAAGTTTGTATGGACATACTGAAGGAGGCTAGGCGACCTTCCACTAGGAATTCTTATGCTTACAAGTGGAAGAGGTTTTGCATCTGGTGCAAGTTCAAGGACTATGACCTAATGACGTGTAAGGAAGATGTCATCCTTCCGTATCTTCTACACCTGGCGCAGTCTGGCCTTAATGTCCATTCCATTAAGGTTCATCTTGCTGCGCTGGCTGCCTACAGGAAATGGCCTTCACAGACTTCCTTCTTTCAGATCCCTGTGATCAAAGGGTTTTTGGAAGGCTCGAAGAAAGTGTTCCCTCCTGTCCGGCTTCCTTCGCCTTCATGGGAATTGAACGTGGTGCTGTCCCGATTGATGAAGGAGCTTTTTGAACCTATTCATAAGGCTTCATTGCAGCACCTGTCCTGGAAGGCGGCGTTCCTCGTGGCTATTACATCGGCCCGCAGGGTGAGGGAAATTCAGGCGTTGTGTTGTCAAGAACCTTATACTGTATTTCATGCTGCTAAGGTTGTTATGCGTACTCACCCTAAAGTTCTTCCAAAGGTTAGATCTGACTTCCATGTTAACCAGACTATAACTTTGCCTACGATTTTTTCAGAATCCTTCATCTCCAGCGGAAAGGTCTCTGCATTCCCTGGATGTTAGGAGGGTGTTGAAATTTTTATCTGGATAAAACCGAAGATATTCGTAGGTCAGACCAATTGTTTATCAATTATGGATCAGTCAGGACCGGTCTTGCTACCTCTAAACAGTCCATCTCGAGGTGGATTGTGTCCTGTATACAATTGTGTTACCAAAAGGCTGATAAGACCTTAGGGGGTAAACTTAAGGCTCATTCCACCAGGGGCAAAGCTGCCACGACTGCTTTGCTCCGTAGTGTTCCAATTGCAGAAATCTGCAATGCAGCCACTTGGAAGTCGGTCCATACCTTTGTTAAGCATTACTGTCTGGACACTGATGCCAGGGAAGATGCTCGGGTTGGGCAGGCTTCGCTGCGAAATCTGTTCGCACAGTAGTGGTGTTATTTCTCTTTTCTCCACCGCCGCTTTGGTGTGGGGATGGACTTGCCATTCTATTCACTAGATTATGACTATACACAGAGATCCCCTACTACAGAAGGAGTAGTTTCTGTCCTGTAACTCCAGTTCTGTAGTAGGGGTATCTCTGTTATAGTCATAAGCGCCCGCCCTCCTCCCCGGTGGAGAGAGATATTCATGTAAGAAAATGCTACAGGTCTGGCGTGTTACGCCTTCAAAAAGAACTGAAAGTAAAAGGGACCTGCAGTGCATTCTGGGATACTGTGAGGCTTCTGGAAAGTTCTCTTAAAGGCACAGTATCCTGTTTTGAGCCACATAATGGCAGCCTATGGGGCTTGTATGTCCACTTCTTACTCTCTATCATTCCAGAGGGTTTTGCTGTCAAAGAGAAGGTTTTCTCTGTAAGAAAACCCTGGACAGGCTGTGCTGTTTGTGGATTTTGGTGGAATTTCCAGTCGAAGTACTGGACAGTGTAGCCTGTGGATATAGGCTGCATTATCTGTCTTTAAATTCTCTCTTAAGTGTCTGTGCAGTTCTGCATGTTTTGACAACTTAAGAGATTATTTTTTATTGCTCCGGGGTCCGCGCACATGGGGCGGGACTATTCACTAGATTATGACTATAACAGAGATACCCCTACTACAGAACTGGAGTTACAGGACAGAAACTACTCCATCTGCAGCAGTCTTCTCTTCTCCATGGCGTATTAACCCACAGCTTGCCGCAACTGTTTTGAACAACCCCCTCCCCTGCTTTTAACCAAGCATGTCCTCCCTGCTCTTTGTTGTTTTACCCCCCATCCCCACTTCAGCCACTTCCCACAACCCCCCTCGTGTTCCTCACCCTCCGTCCTCTTAGCCTCCATTCAGGGTCTTTTATTTTAATTTAATTAATTTGTGGGGCACTTTTATGAATCGCAAACTCGGCCCAAAGGTATTGAAGTGTTTTACATAAACACCACTTACATTAGACAGGGACACTTTTGTTGTTTTTCTTTAAGTTTTATTGGGAGATTAAGTGATCTGAGGCATTGGAGCGCTTTATGGGGAGTGGCTGGCTACTCCTGGACCAACAGGTAATCTGAAATAGAGCAACCTTAGCAGACCTGGTGAGTTAGGTTATAGCTCTCAATCAATCAATAAGCCTTTGTAGAGCGCGGCACTGTCACCCCTGGGGCTATCTAGGCGCTAGTGTGAGGTCTCCATCAGAAAGCTAGGTCTTGAGGAAACAGCAGGAAGAGAGAAGAAATGAGGCAAAACAGAGGCAGAAAAACGAGCGAGCAGAAAAGGCTTCAGGATGTACCCCAATTTTAGAACTTCAAAGGTGCCCTGGTCCGAGTTATTTTCTCTTCCTTCCTCAACATTTTTCCCAACTAAAATGTTGTGATATTTTGCGAAAAAGCCACTGAAGTGATTTTAGTGCTGGTAAGCAGAGAGCGAGCATAAAGACGATTGCTGGAATACCCTTGTCACATGTCTGACTTTGGAAGAAAATAGGGCAAGAACTGGGGTAGAGTGTAAAAAATACTGCGACCACAGAAGTGTGTCCGCCAATGGTAGCAAGATTTCTACTTTACTTCCATCTAGATCCAGGCGACGTAGCACTGCGAAACACCTAGTGCCTGGAGGAGAGCGAAAAGTAGTCAATTGAAGCACTTAGATTTTGAGCAACTTTCGGCACCAATTCCATGCCATTGGTCAAAGTGTGGGCGATGATACGAGCCCCATATACAGACTGATAGCTATTGAAATTCAGTTATATTAAAAAAAAAAAAAAAAAAACGCAAACGGACTTGGGCACAATAAAAAATTGTGAGCAAATCCGAGTTCCCATGTCGGCTACCAATAGTGTTAGGAGTCCGCTCGGTTGCGTGTTGGCACTTATTATTTTTAACTCAAACTTATTTGAGTTTGTCTCCCAATTTGATCAGGTTCATGGTTATCCTGCTAAACTGGATTCAATGTATCCTGCTAGGCAAACCCAATAGAGATACAATGCTCTTTGACCTATGCCCTCATATTGCTGCAAAACTGACTTGATATGAACTTAATCAAAACTAAAGTTATGATTTTCAGATAAGTCCCCTTAAAATATCAGATCAAATGTCTTTCGTACAGCTTGGAAAGAACTATCACCGGTGAGTATCTGGGAATCTTGTCTCTCTCAACAGGTTTCTCTTAAACATAAAACTCAACAAGCATTGGAAATGCAATAGGTCTCGCAGCATTAGAGTTAGTGCTTTTAGAATTGTTTATGGGTTTTTTGTAAATCTTTAGCATTTCTGTTTCCTGTAGCCAATGCTAAAGAATTTTAAAAAAAAGCCATAAACATTTCTAAAAGCTCTAACTCAAATGCTCCGAGACCTATTGCACTGTGTGAGGGTGAGGGGTTGAGGGTGAGTGAGGGTGAGTGAGGGTGAGTGTGAGTTAGGGTGAGGGGTTGAGGGTGGGTGAGGGTGAGGGGTTGAGGGTGAGTGAGGGTGAGGGGTTGAGGGTGAGTGAGAGTGAGGGTGAGTGAGGGTGGGTGAGGGTGAGTGAGGGTGAGTGAGGGTGAGGGGTTGAGGGTGAGTGAGGGTGAGGGCGAGTGAGGTGTTGAGGGTGAGTGAGGGTGAGGGTGAGGGGTTGAGGGTGAGGGTAGGTGAGGGGTTGAGGGTGAGTGAGGGTGAGTGAGGGTGATGCTGAGGGGTTGAGGGTGAGTGAGGGTGAGGGGTTGAGGGTGGGTGAGGGATTGAGGGTGAGTGAGGGTGAGGGGTTGAGGGTGAGTGAGGGTGAGGGATTGAGGATGAGTGAGGGTGAGGGGTTGAGGGTGAGTGAGGGTGAGGGGTTGAGGGTGAGTGAGGGTGAGGGGTTGAGGGTGAGTGAGTGAGTGAGGGTGAGTGAGGGTGAGTGAGGGTGAGGGGTTGAGGGTGAGTGAGGGTGAGTGAGGGTGAGGGGTTGAGGGTGAGTGAGGGTGAGTGAGGGTGAGGGGTTGAGGGTGAGTGAGGGTGAGGGGTTGAGGGTGAGTGAGTGAGGGTGAGTGAGTGAGGGTGAGGGGTTGAGGGTGAGTGAGTGAGGGTGAGTGAGTGAGGGTGAGGGGTTGAGGGTGAGTGAGGGTGAGGGTGGGTGAGGGTGAGTGAGGGTGAGGGTGAGTGAGGGTGAGGGTGAGTGAGGGTGAGGGTGAGTGAGGGTGAGGATGAGTGAGGGTGAGTGAGGGTGAGTGAGGGTGAGGGGTTGAGGGTGAGGGTGAGTGAGGGTGAGTGAGGGTGAGGATGAGTGAGGGTGAGTGATGGTGAGGGTGAGTGAGGGTGAGGGTGAGTGAGGGTGGAGGGTGAGGGGGTGAGGGTGAGTGAGAGTGAGGGTGAGTGAGGGTGAGGGGTTGAGGGTGAGTGAGGGTGAGGGATTGAGGGTGAGGGATTGAGGGTGAGTGAGGGTGAGGGATTGAGGGTGAGTGTGGGTGAGGGATTGAGGGTGAGTGAGGGTGAGGGGTTGAGGGTGAGTGAGGGATTGAGGGTGAGTGAGGGTGAGTGAGGGTGAGGGATTGAGGGTGAGTGAGGGTGAGGGGTTGAGGGTGAGTGAGGGATTGAGGGTGAGTGAGGGTGAGTGAGGGTGAGGGGTTGAGGGTGAGTGAGTGAGGGTGAGTGAGGGTGAGGGGTTGAGGGTGAGGGGTTGAGGGTGAGTGAGTGAGGGTGAGTGAGGGTGGGTGAGTGAGGGTGAGTGTGGGTGAGGGAGGGGGTGAGGGTGAGTGAGGGTGAGTGAGGGTGAGTGAGAAAAAAATAAGAGCAGACAGTGCTGGGGCTTGACTGGCTATTAGCAGAGAGCGCCCGAGGGTCAGATACAGTGCCTGGAAGCGAGGACATCACAGCCTGCTCGACTTCAAACCCAAACGCAGCGGCAGGCTTAGCATTAGACTCCCACTGCTATATGGTGACCAAAAGAGGAAACTGTATGTTCCTGGAAGCGGATGTCCGAAGAGATGGGAAACCTGTGGAAGAGAGCGACGGTGGGGCGACAACGATTATGGCTTCGTTTGCTTTTGGTATCCGACTGGCTGCTGCGTTCCGGTTCTGAGCCGTGGAAGATAAAGGGGTTCTCGCAGAGTCAACGAGGCAAAACGCGAAGGAAAGAACCATGGCTGAAGACGGGTAACATTATATTAAATCTACATCCGTTTGCAAGCGCTAAACGAAGCCTGACATGGGCGAGCAATAATTCAGTGCAAATACTGTAGCGGGGCAGCCAGGATTGGATATAGTATAATTGAGCACGTGTTTTTTTATCAACAATGACGCGAGATTTGCTACGTAAATTCAAGAGGCTGTAAAAGTTACAACTATTTGCGTGTGTGCGCGTGAGTGAGCTCTTCTTTGCTTTTAATCTTTTGGCGCGATATATTTAAGTTGGAACGCAAACGACGACAGCGCGTTCGCCTCTTTTAACTCTGCGCCAGTCAGACAAGGATTTTACTTCAGGAAGGTCTGGAGTTGTGTTTGAGTAAGTTTGCTCTCGTTTGCATGTACCTGACAAAGCCCCAGCATATACTTAGTTTCCAGGTAACTTCGCAAACCGTGTGAAATCCCGAATGTGAACTGTAAATCAATTGGTCAGAATAAACTGTTAAACAAACACAAGAAACAGTCGGACAGGAAGCAATCGCAGGAGCAGGCTCATGTGTGCAGCAGTTACAGAGCGCACACACAGAACTGGAGACCAGTTACAGTCAACGAACAATCGCAGGCAGGAGCAGTCACAGGCGGAGAGAAACGATGCGGTCACAGACATGGAGCAGTAACATGTAAGGGAGGGGTCGCCTGCAGGAGGCAGTCGAATTCGGAGAGCTGCTGCAGGCACGCGGTACTCACAGGCAGGGCTGGCGCAGGCAGGGGCTTCACTCGAGGAGGCTGCGGGGACCAGTGGAGGGGGGAGGAGAAATGCGACACGGCGGGAAGGGGAGGGACAACCAAAGAAGACGGAGACCCCAAAGACAGGCAGGAAGCAGGGACAGGCAGCGTGGGAACCGGGAACGGAGGAGAGAGGCAAGAGGAAGGAAGGACGAGGAGAGGAAGGCCATTGAAGGGGGCGACTGAACCTCAAGGCAGAAAATTGAGGAGCATAATTGAAAAGGAGGCCGAAGGAAAATGTTTAAATTGAGGGACAAAGGTAGAAGGTGGGGGCACTTGGGAGAAATATTGTAAAGCTCGAGGAAAAAGAATACAGGAAGGGAATACCTGAAAGGAGAGAGACAAACGGAAACAAGCCTTTCACCGTAACACGGCGGGCAGGGGAGGGGGCGGGCAGGGGAGGGGGCGGAGAGGGGAGAGGTGCGACACGGCAGGCAGGCAGGGGAGGAGAGTAGGAGGAGGAGGGGGGAGGAGAGTAGGGGAGGCACGGCCTAGCGGCAGGCAGGCAGGGGAGGAAAGGAGGAGGGGGGAGGAGAGTAGGGGAGGCACGGCCTAGCGGCCGTGCAATCAAGTAGTGAGGGGCGGAGCTGGGGGAGGCTGTGAGAGAGAGTAGGCGGCTGGGGGCATGTGCACGCGCATTTAAGCTCAATGCGCATGCGCATTGAGCTTAAATTTCTCGTGCACTGCAAGGAATCGCCACGATTCCTTGCAGTGTGGATAAAGAGCGGATAAGTGCCAATACTCTCGCCTTGCTCGATGCGCATGCGCATCGACAGGCGAGACCTAAAAAGCCAATGCTGGCGTAAAGCCATTTTTTTACCTATAATGTGGTCTCCCATTCTATAACTGTAAAAGTTTTTAAGGCTAAACCCACCTAGTTTTTTGCTACTTTATTACTCACAAAGAGGTAAATCAACATAAAACCTGAGAATGTGGATACCTCTTTCCTGAGGAGCCCATTTAGATTACAACAATGTATCCCACAAGAAATCTTACGCCAAGAATTCAGCATTACAACCCGGGCCACCTGTGCGATGAATCAGCCGGTCTGTATTTTTCCAATCTGCTTAAGGCTGGGTTTGAAGGCACTGCGCGACTTTGTTTGCTACTGTGGGAAGAGATTTGACAAATACACAAGATTTTTTTTGTTTGTTTTTATACCGTAATTTATATTTCAAGAGAGGCATACATTTAGTTTCATTCCAGTACAATGAGTTTGGCATTGTTCATTTATGACAGCAATTTGGCACAACTGTATATCAACTGATTACCCAGTAACCCACGCTGTTGCTCTTGGGACATAATTGGGGTATGCGGCGTGCGGAAACAGCGGCCAGTGTTGCGCAGATGAGGTTCTACTGTATCTTTACGCAGGGTCTCGGTGTGATTAGTATTGTGAGTAACATGGAGTAATGTATGGGGCTATGTAGTCCGTTCTTATCGGCGTACTCACAAGGGGCTGGCGTTGTTAGAGAGGAAGCGTTGCCGGATAAGCAAGTTTCCGATGCTTATGGAGGGGCTAGCAAAGCCTCCTGTGGTTGTCTTCGCGTTTCGTCTCGAGCTCACAGCTCGAGACGAAACGCTTGCGAGTACGCCGATAAGAACGGACTACATAGCCCCATACATTTGAACCCGAGCACTACCCGCACTATTTTCGCCTAGGTTCCGGCATCGTTTCTATATCCAGAGCTTTGAGTCCAGTTTTAGTTATCCGAGATATACTCTTTTCCATCCAATATTATCACACATGGGTCCTCTCTGCAGCCCCTGATATCATTTTTAACCAGTACCGCTTTCTTATACCAGCTATTTCACCCGCACAAATTGTCTTTTCTACTAGGCAACTCTCAGGTTTTTTTTTTTGGGTGCCGTCATCTCATCGACTGGTCACCCATCTATGATTCACTTTCACCAACCGTTATCTCACATATAAACTCTTCATATGCTTTGAGATATATTATATGAGATGGTATGTTCCTGATGAAGACACCCCTGTGTCGAAACGCGTTGAAGGAACCCGTCTTTTCTCTATATTAACTTGGATATTATGTATACTGTTGCTCAATTAGTCTTGATTTTGTGTATAGAGAACTTTTAATCCTTTTTCAAAAGAAATGTACGAGAAATTATTTTATCTCATTTTTATAAAACTTATTAAACTGAATAATTTTGCAATTTAAAGTGTATATTTGCTTTCTTTGTTTCTTTACATTGCCGCCTTCCTCTTTTTGCCTGGGCTTGTTACTTGTCACAAATTGTGTTACCCTGACCCAGGAATGTGATCCAATATCAGGGGGTCCCTGTTATTTGCAAATGTTACCAGTGGGTCCCAGATGTCGTGTGGGCGGCTCGCTAGGGCCATGAGGCTCCAGTATGTGGTCAGGTACATCTGGCAGTGTGCTGCATCGGCAAGCCAGACGAATACGCAAGTTACATTTCCTGAGTTTTTAAGTAAGCTTCTCACAGATTACAAACTTGCTGCATTGTGGTCTAGCGATAACATGTCTGTACATTAATTTAATCTGACAGTAAACCATATAATTGAGATCTACAATTTGAATCAAGACTTCAAGTGACTTTCGCGGACAAAAATAGGATGTATATTATCTCCTACAATTGTTAGCCTATTTCTTCAAAGGTATTTAACTGCTGTCATGACTCAGATAACTCAAAATAAGTTGCATTTCCTGCCCTCCACAAAAGACCAAAATAAAAGAAATAGCTGGAGTCTGATAGAGTTAATGGCCTTCTACCCTCTCTTTCCAAGTGGACAAGAGACCTTTAAGCATTTTCTATGTATCTGTCCAGGTTTAATCTATATGCAAGTTCGACTTTTAAAGTCTGTGTCACTCAGGTACTTGATAAGTAATCTTAAGGCCTATGAGTTAATGTCATAGGGCAATTCGTATAGTTCTTTCCCTTGTCAACAGTGGGAAGGTGGTGGTAATTAGCGGTGGCTCTAGCTTATGTACTTAAGTTGCCCACACCACCACCACTGGAGGTTTTGTCTTGCATGCAATAACCTTATGACATTGTTGATTTTATTGCATTATATAATTGTAAAACAAGGCATTATATAATTGTAAAAATGTATGGATTTTACATTTTTGAAAATTGTACAGCATAATCATTATTTTTTAAAAATCAAATACGCTAATAAACTTACATCATGGATATCTTTGGTCTACATACAGAATGATGTATGGAGGTAAAGTTCTTCAATCTACAGTGCTTCTGGGTGCCAGGAACTTCCCAGCAGCCGAACAGCTGGCTGAGTAAGCCTTAGGGGTGGGAGGCATGAGTCATTTTCAGACAACTGACATTTGTTACTACACGCTGCCCTAGACGGTCTTTGCTATGCACCCTACGTATGCATCATTCCTGCAACACCGCACAAGAATGCGTGGATTGTGGCAGCGGTCTGGGGACAGTCTAAAATGGAAACAAACACCGAGCGGGCTCTAAACAAACCCACAGATATAGCTAAGCTCTATAACCTTTCCGGTAACTCCAAGTTGCTTACTTACGCAAGGTCTCTCTACGTTTTGTTGGTTCAGTAAGTGAATCATCCTTGATCATCCTGAAAAGGACTGTAAAAAAACATCAAGTGGTAACAGTTTAAAAGAAATTGGCACTTTACGCTAGCTCAGATATTTTTCCGTAGACATGGATCCAGCCAATAGCTGCATGTCAAAAAGTGTGAAAAAAATTGATGCTGAGGGAACAAAAAAAAAATTGTATTACAAAAATGGTAGTAAGACACATACTCACCCAAGCAAAACTGAGCAAAGTTGGTGAGATGTTCATCAATGCCTGGAATTTCATCCTTCAATATCACCAAGGGATGCCCAAAGGAAACTGTGAGACCTGGCATCTTTGGCGTGATTTACCGTCTTTTTTATTTGCTTTTAACCTCCTGTTTTGACTGTGTGCTGCATTTAGTTTTGCTGGATTTAGGTCTCTGGGGACTTTACCACTGCTAACCAGTGCTAAAGTGCAAGTGCTCTCTGTGAAAATTGTATTGGTGATTGGTTTATCGAGGATTGGCATATTTGATTTACTAATAAGTCCCCAGTGGAGTGCACCGTTCCTCAGCACAGATTGTTCCCCCCACATGAGTAGCCCTGCAAACATGTCTCAGGCCTGCCACTGCAAGGTCTGTGTGTGCAGTATGAACCCCTTGCATGCGTCGGACGCCGGGACGCTGCGGTGGGAGTGTGCGTCGGACGGCCGGGAGCTGTCCGATCGGCGCACGCCTGGAATTTTGCCTCATCGTGGCAATATTCCGGTTGCGCCCAAGGGGTTAAACTGCCATTTCGACCTGGCAAGTGCACCCACTTGTCAGGCCCAACTCTTCCCTTTTACTACATGTAAGTAACCCCTAAGGTAGGCCCAAGGCTGCCCCATGGGCAGGGTGCAGCGTATTTAAAAGGTAGGACATATACTGGTGTGTATTACATGTCCTAATAATGAAATACTACTAATTTTGTTTTTCACTATTCCAAGGACTCTTTCCAATAGGGTAACATGGGGATTGCCTGGAAATTTCTTTTAAGTGTAAATTCCCATTTGGAGCAGCTAGAGATTTTGAGTTTGTGGTCTCTGAACTCGCAATTTAAAACAACATCTCTCTGTGAAGTTGTCTTTTTTAAACTTTGTGTTTGAAAATGCCACTTTTAGTAAGTGGGATTTTTCTTGCTTATCCATTCTGTGCCTCTGCCGGTCTGTAGATTCCACGTCTGGGTTAGCGTGATTGTTGGACTCTTGTGCATTCACTCTAGACAGTCACACAAAGGGAGCAGAGGTGTGCCTTGCATATCCTGATGGGCCATCACCAGGATGATGGGCCTTACTGAACAAGAGTGGTGGGAGGAGTCGTCACTGACACCTGAATAGGCCTGTGGCTGTCCCCACACAAAGCTGTCTCCAACCCCCCAGGTCAGGGAAAGAGGGATAGGCAGGGCTCAAAATGAAAATAAAACAATAACGTTTAGTATCATTTTATTATACCTACTGAAGTAATTGTCTCTCAGGGGCAGGGCTAGCAGGAGCGGAGGGGAGTGGTGTGCACTCACAAAGTGTGCATGAACCGATTGGCCAGCCCTCTTGGGCCGACCAAACACTTTATGCACACTTTGCATGTTCCCCACCGGGCTATATTACACAGCCTGGTGAGGAACATGCACAGGCTCCCTGTTCCAGTCTGAGTGCCGAACCACGGCACTCAGACCAATCACAATGCTGCAAAGCAGCATTGTGATTTCCTTAGGAGAGCCTTTGTGCCCATGTGCTTCCTGCTGCCGGCCCGGACAGGAAGAAGGAAGAGGACAGGTGACTGCTGGCCGTTTCAGGTCAGGTAAGTCTTTTTTCTTTTTATTTCATTCCTCCTCCCCTAAACACCCCACCACTTGCTGTCCAGTATCAGCTGGGTAGAAGTATTGGACCTCTGACACTGTCAAATTAGAACATGTATGGACTAAAGGACATCCTGCCCGAATGAAAAGCTGAAAGCTGTAGGAGGAACTGACATTCTGCCTGTTGCTTTATTGTGCTGGCCTGTGGCTTGCTGCTTCTGTCGTGGGAGTGAAAGGACTGGACTTTACTTTCTACATCCTGCTTTCTAAGTTTCTCCAAGGGCTTGTGTTCAGCTTGCCTCCTGTTGAAGTTTCAGGGATATCAAAGACTTTATCCAAACCTTGTTACCAACACCAGGACTCTTCTGCTGTGTCTCTTGTGTTGCCAAGTAGAGCCAAAACAAGTCATGGGCCCTTGGAACTCAGTGGTTGTGCTGTAACCTCCAGAAAGTTGCTTGCCCTTGTGTTATGTTTAATTCAATTGGCTGTATTGAGCATTTTGGTACCCTCTCAATTCAAGTGTCTTTAATTACACAATGAATTTGATGGTTGCTCCCAAAGTTTGGTTTTTGTCCTGATGATGAACTGATAAATTAGCGCCGGGACACCTCTGCTGGAGGTAGCTGTTCACACTTTTACAAATGCCGGTATTATTATTATTAGGAATTAACTAGGTCAAAACGCCGTTGACGCCTTACTTTGGCAAATTAAGAGGAAGCATATATTGTGTTCTGTGCCTATCACTTGACGGACTTCTTGTAATGTTAATTTTTACTCTGCCATTGTTTACACTGTAATTTGTACTTTTCATTTTGTATGCCTTGTGTAACAGTTGATTATTGTGGATTTCTTGTGTTTTATGAATACTTTTTAATAACAAATGTTTTTTCATGCAACTGTTGCGGTTACCTTATTTTACTTTCTTTAATTTTTCTTCAACTAATTGACCATTATTAGTTGTATGTGTTGTACCTTTAGTTTTTGTGTTTAAAAATTATTCCCTGAACCATTGTTGCTATAAAAATAGTAACCTCCCAAAAAGCAAATCAGATACTGCTGCCTGCACCGAAGCCATGGTCACTACTCGTGAGGACCACGGCAACATCACTTCATGCCATCATCGAAGCCGCTGCCTGGACCGAAGCAGAAAACACTGCTCTTGAAGTGCACAACGCATCGCCTTGAAGACATTGCAGCCCCTGGTGACTCCGGGACTGAGGTGGAGCCGCCAGGAAGTGCTACGCGTACCACGGCCAAGGCAACGGACACACTACCCGTGTCACCGATGTTTAACGTTCTACTAATTTTTCTACCCACTTGAAGTTAAATTTTCCATTTGGATTTAATTATATTATGACTATTGGGGTACTTTTACTGGCGTGATGGACTAATTTTTCTAATCATAGATTGTTTGCGTATCATTACGAGGGAGTATCCTCCATTAGGATTTAAGTGGTCTTTTTATAGACATGCCTCTATCCGTCTCACCTTGAATCAGCACACAGTGCTTGTGTCACAACTTCTTACTGGTTGCTACTAGCCCCACCGGGTTGGAATTATCACCGGTTGAGGGAATAGATGGATTGCGATTGTGCCGTTCAGCCCTGAAGATTCAGAGATAATTCTTTCTCTGATGAAACACGTGTCGGCTGGCTGTGTCATACAGTACATTGCAATAAAACAAGAAAATACAGAGACACCCTTGTTGGATTGTATTCAATTTTGCTGTGCATTTACTTTAGACATTATGTCATTGTAATTCATGTGTGTGCTCAGGTTTATCCCTTTTGCATAGTGAGACAGGGTTTCCAATCTCAATTAAGGGGTTATGAGGATTTCCCCTTCCCAAGGTGCACCACTTCACACTGTATTCTCATACCTTTTACGTAACCTGTTGAGCGCCATCTCCTTCCTGGACACTAAAATCCCATCTCTCTTGCCATTGAACCCTGGTGTACCGATGACATCGCTATTCACTCCGACCTCGTCTTCCACGCCACTGCCTGCACAATATATCGCCCCCCCATTGCATCCCAGAGTCTGCCAACGACAGTGCTTCAGCACTGATGCTGCTGCCTGCACCGAAGCCTTGGTCATCGCTTGTGAAGGGCACGATGCATAGACTGCAATGACATCACAATCCTGCAGATGCCAATCCTGCTGACCTCTACACCGCGGAGCTCGATCTCCAGTGCGTTTGACTCCAAGGCCTCAATGACTTCAGCCTGACTTTCAGAACAGACGCAGGTCGATGCCTCATCCTCAGATTTCATCGCATGGTCCCCGAGGCCTCTTCCCTTCCAAAGGTACTGTTTTGCGGGTCTGCCGGACGCCGGATCACTGAACTGTTGGATTTGTGTTGCCCTGGTTGGCACTACTGACTTCAACGAACTGTAATTTTAAGTTTATTCTTGCAAAATTCATTTCTTTACTTTAGCTTTTGGTCTTGTTTTACTCAAATAAATATTGGCTAATTTTCTAAACTCGTGTGGAGTCCCTTTGTGGTGTTTTCACTGTGTTACTGTGTGTGTGAAAAAAATACTTTACACATTGCCTCTGAGATAAGCCTGACTGCTCGTGCCAAGCCACGAAGGGGGCGAACAGGGGTTATATTAGCTGTGTAACTTACCCTGACTAGAGTGAGGGTCCCTACTTGGGCAGGGTGCATACTGACTGCCAACTAGAGACCCCATTCATAACAGAAATAATGTGGTTAGAGAGTAATGATTCTGCTTATTAGCTAGAGGCTGGCAGCAGAGAAGAAACATGACTCCAGGTTAGACTGAATTTCATCTCGGTTTGTGGTACTCCTTGAGGGAGAGAGTAAAATTATTTATTACACCAGCTGAGAAACCCAGTCTTAGAAAATAAAAGAAATGTGCAACCCGTTGGTTTAAACAGCATCCTGCTCCTCTAAGACTGGCCTTCACGGTAGACAGGAGGATGGGAAATGAATTATGTATACCTCATAGGTGAGCTCACAGAAAGGCTCAGAAGAAGACAGTTCAATTCATCAAGGGCGTGAAGCTCAGCAGAGATGAGAAGGCCCTGATGCAGTCCATCAGTGTGCTCCATGCTGATTCAACAGTTAAAAATACGATTAAAGAAACAGTGGTGAAATCAGTGGAACAAAACTTGTGAGGGGGTTTCAGGCAAAGTACGGATCAGGAACTCCAAAGGACCGGGCATGGAGTCTAAACACTACTCAAATGGAATTAAAACCCCATGATCTGATCGCCTTCAAGGTTCGTGCAGTGCAAAAAGGACCGAATTCCTGGGTAATCTGAGTAAGGGGCTCAACTTAAGGTCCCGCGTGGACCGTAATCAAATCTTGACTGAGTCATTTGTTGAGGGAAAGACGAGCTCAGAGAACGTCTTGCGTCACAACATGCACCTGAGCAGCAGTTAGCAAGACAGGTTCTTAGGTTCTCTTTATTGGCCCTAACAACTAGTGTCTCGCGTGGTTCACATACTGATTATAGTTATCCATTCAACTAGAAGTATCAGTTTACCAGGTAAACAAAGGAGAATTAAACGGCTGCCCGAGAAAGCTATTGGTATTCCAGGTCCATGGGAAAAGCAAAAGAATGCACACTCCACCTTTAACACCTAAGAATTAGCATGGAAGAGGTGTGCATTCAAGCAGGCAGAGGCCGGTGAAGAAGATCACGTGTCATTAAGGCTGGGGTCACATCTATCATCTCGATACATGATGGGGCGAAGCAAACGGCAAATGTGAATGGGAGGAATCCCGCCCACTAACCAGATGTGCATCAAAACTGGGAAAACCAACCTTCACCACCCAGGAAAAGCACACAACAGAGAAAGAGCCTGGAGCAAGAGTGGTCCTCCTTACTGTTGGCCAAAGATAAAAGGTGGTCTGCCCCAATCAGGGTGGGAGAGCGGTTGGGTGGTATGGGGTTTAGGGAGTCTGTGCCAGCTCTGCCCCTCTCAATCTGCAGCACTTGACTGCTGGAGACCACTGCTACTGAGAACAGATACTGGTGCTGGGCTCATGTGGGTAGTGGTAGGGATGAGCCTAGTGAGGGAAAAACCAAATCAACACTTGTAAAAACAACCGAAACACTGCAGTGGGACGTGTAGTGGATGCAGAATGAATGGAAGCAGGGCAATGCTGGTTGAATGGGGAGGCCTGCGACATATATTGGGCCCCACAGTGAAACAGAAGTACCTGTTAGGTCAATCAGTCTTAATGCTTTATATGGGTGATTATGCTGGTCAAACCTTTCTAAAAAATGGCTTCTTGTGTAATAAAAAAATAAAAATAAAAAGGAATAAGGAAACTTTATATCAGAATCCAAGGCCATGAGGATGATAGCTTTCGGCCTGAGGTTGAATACTGGAGCCGAGCATCAAAAACGCAGGTCACTTTTATACTGAGATGGTGCTTTCCTAATCACTTATTAAAAATATGTGGGAGCTCAAGTCTGAACTTTGGTTTAAACACTTGTGTGTACAACCACAATGCGCAGAGGCCACGACCCTTATCTTTTCTCTCCACGTCATTAAACGGACCTTCCTCACTTCTGCTTTATGTGTAATAGGGATTTTACCCTACACATTAAAATTGAGGCAAAGGTGTTTCCACAAATATGATTTAAAAATGACACAGGGAGACCCAACCTGTTACAATTGCAAGCTGTGAATAAAATTGCCAAGGAGTTGGTTCATCACAAAAGGGGGTTGTAGGGCATGGGCAGGGTACAGCTCAGTTAACACCAGGTAGCACATTTGTGGTTGTCATCAAAGATAGCAATATGTCACTTTTCAACCCCAGGGACAACAACTAAAAATACTTCTTCAAGAGAAGTGTACAATCTAATTAGTCACTACATCGACGCAAACATTAGACCAAACCCTTAAACTGACCTTAACTTTAGACTAGCCCTAATGGGAACCATAATCCCCAAAACTAAGTTGTGATTAAAATTCTACTGCATTACATATATTAAATTGGTAACCGTTGCATATGGCTAACGTTAACCCGAACCAAACTTTAATCGAGTGTATTAAAGTTAACAAAATTACTTTCAAATAAATAGGTTGGCTTATTGAAACACCAATGCAAACCTTAAATTAAAATAAATTACATTAAACTAAGGCTAATGCGTCCCGAACCCTCAATTACAATAAAATAGCCTAAGAGAAACTTGAATGATAATATATTTAAATGTTTTAATAAAGGAACCAGACAGAACTGTAATGCTAATCCTAACCATCTGCTTAAATTAAATTGAAATACATTAATTGTAATAAGTAATCTTAAAATAGAAACTAAATGAACCTACATTGAATTATTTAAATGGACTTCACAATACTAATGCTTACCCTTGAACATATCTTTCTTACTTTTTCACTACAGCAGCAGGGTAAGTAGTGGCGATCTCAGTAGATGTAACATTTTAGTAGTGCCTCTGATGTAGAAGCACCTCTACGAAGGAGTTGATTTAGTAGGTGCGCGTTCCAGGAGGTCCTGCTTCCCAAGTGTGCCTGAAAGAGCCACTTTTAATAGGAGCTTTTTGAAGGCGTCTTGTTTAGTTGAAAATTACCATCATTACAGCAGACGTGCTGGGGTCACCGCAGAAAAGGACAGGATTCTAATGACCGGGAAAGATCCTTTAGTGTAGGCTTGCAGGACCTTACTGCTAGAGCAGTCAAAAATAAAGTGAAAAGAATCTACAGGACCACTGGCTGCTACTCTTAGACACAAAGCTCAAAGGATGCACGTACCTATTTTCTTTTGGTGAGAAACTACAGGATCCTGCTGAGCGGACGCGCTCTCTTTGCGCCTATTGCTGTTCTCCTGCTCCGATATCGCTCTTGCTCTGGCACTCTATAGCACTCATTATTCCAGATGTTTTAAGCAGTTTGACTCTTTGTAAGATCGTCAGTTACACAGTGGTAGTGAAAGCCACCTTTCTAAACTTTGTGCAGAGAAATATATTTAAAGCGTGATAACATGGGAACAGAGAGGGCACAGATGGCCAGGATTTCAGAAGGCTTCATGGCCACGAGATCAGAAATCGGACTAGTAGGACTGAGTAGGGCGTCTCTGTTCTGAAAGTATCGGATGCTTTGAGGACCTGTTGATTTAGCCATGTTATAAATATTCTTCTTCAGTCTTCTTGATTCATGCAAATGATAGAAATTTGTATGTAAAAACAAATTAGGGCTTGGGAGCATTGATGGAGAAATTTAACAGAGAAAACACAGACGTCTTTTATGTCAATCAAACCCCCAACCTCCCAACCCTCCTTACACAAAAAACGCATGCAGCAGAGAATACTTTCGACTTCATTTTATTTTTAGATTTTATAACAGTACATAAAATACAATATCCCATAAATACAAGTAAAAAAAATGCTTAAAACTGCTTTAAGGGGTCAAACCCAAGTACAACTTAAAATATATCTCATGCCGGTGTCCACCAGTGGAGCACTAGCATGCCTTGCATGCAAAAGCATGGTGGCTGTGCGACTGACACGTGCAGTACCAGCCTCCTTTGCATGCATAAGCTTGATTACAGTCCAGTGGCGACACGTGGAGCACCAGTCGACCTCAGGTCAAGGCATGTTGGTGGTCCAATGCTGAGGCATGCAGCACCAGCATCTTTAGCGTGCAAAGGTGTGGTGGCTATTTATGCGCCACAGACTGGCCGATACCAGGAGCCCCAAATTATGGCACAAGCAGCTACTACTTGAATGTTAGGCTACTACAGACCTGCAACATAGCTACTGTGGGCCCCTGTTCCCCGCCCAGCCATCTTCCATGGAAGGCTAAGACGCTTCTTGCTTTTTTATCTGCTTAGGAGAGCAAGGACCCTATGAGAAGAGGTAATACATGAGGGGGATTGGGATTGTGTGACGCATGTAGTCCACTAGTAAATACTCCAGACAATATGTCCTCCACCAATTCCACCTCTATGCCTAACCCTGCTACAACAGAAAAACAGAAATCCTGAAGCATAAACCATTCTACAGTTAGAGATGGCTAATGAATAGCCATGGCGTGTATACCCAAGTGCTGGGGTTCCATCGTTTACTTAAGGTAACCCGAAAAAATTGAACTATGAAAGGAGTTTGGCTATTTACAATGCCTGCAATAAATTGCTCCTAGTAGAAGCTTACCCTGATTTTGCTTTTTTCCTTTCAAGTAACACAAGAAAATAAGGCAGAGAAAGTTGAGACTTAAGAAAATAATTAAATCATTACAAAAATATAAAAAGAAAATTGGCACAAACAAGATTTATACAATGGAGTGAGTGTACACATTGGCAAGCAGTGATTTAAACCAGGGAGTGGGTATACACATTGGCACATGGTAGCTTTATATCATGGAATGATCATAAAACATAGGCATGTCTTGACCTAATGAAGAGGAAAGCAAAACTGGAACAGTCCCCGTGTCATAAACACTTGCAAAGAACGACCGTACACCTAGGAATTAGTGTAATCTCTGGCACTTACTGACTTGACCGCAACAAATGCAAGAATACTGGCATAGCGGCTTTACATCACAGCATAAGAAAGTACAGTGATACAAGGAGCCGTCACACCGATGTACTAACGTGCACTACATCCGGTGATTTCACACCGCCGAAAAGGTAGAGTAATGTCCCTCTGCCACAACTGAGACATATTTAATGTTGGCAAATGTTTTCTTTAAACAGAGACCTTGCTACAAATGTTGGCAGGTGGCAAAGAGTACCAGGGTACTACCAGCGCATTACCATCAGCAAATGGTGACTTCACATCAAGGCCACGTAAACACTAGTATTGTGTGATGTCACATCCAGAGTATGAATGTTAACAAAAGCAAATGGTGATTTAAAACCAAGGCAGATGTATTAAGACTAAGACAATGTGGCATTACAACAGGAAAGGGGGCATGAATAGTAACACAACAAGAGTGTAAACACTGGCATACAACGACTTCAAACCAGCAGGTGAGAGAATATACCACCATAGCTTGATTCCAATTGAGTGAGTATCAACACTGATATAGGGAGATTTGATCTGACACCTGCACATGAACTGAATTCTCACCAAGAGTGTGTCACTGTGTGGGTTTTTAGAGCCCTAGGTCAAGGGAAATTTTTCTATACTCTTTCCGGGACATATCTGATTATAGCAGTATTATGGCAGTCGTTAGCCTGTGATGCCCTATGTGGCAGCCTTGAAGTGCTGACGGCAGCACACGCCATTTAATAGAAAAACAAATGAATTAAATACCAATTCTGAGAATCCATTTAATATAAACTGTTTCATATGAATGGCATTTACCATGTGGTAGAAATCAATTGCCTTTCACAAGCTGTGCCTTTTTAAGGTGTAAATGCCATTCATCTTTAAAATAGGGCTTAATTGTTTTTTTTGCAATGTGGTTTACGCGGTTTCTTTTTCCTTTCACCACCATCCTTTACTACAGCTCCAAAATTCTAAATTCCCTTTCACTCTTTTACTTCAACTTTCCGCCTTCCTTCTACCTCCTCTTCCTTTTTTGGTGGCGGAGAGAATGCACCAATATCCCTCATCACCTGTTTTCAACATACCTTCAACCCCCCTTTCCCCACGACCCTTTTTTCCCCACCTTTTTTCTCCCTTAGTCTATACTCATTCCTCCTTGTAACCTCTTTGTCACCCTGTCTCTCACTGCCTTTTCCCTTCCTGCCTGCTTTCACCTATTTAATACTTAAACTGTGTTCCCCAACACTTTTTTTTAAATGTATTTATAAAACATGGATTTTTTAAGTAAGTTATCATTTTTACCTGTACTGTGGCGGTTATATTATTTATGAAATAATTCTAACAATTCGTTTTTCCAACAAATGGATTTTCAATTAGTTGAGTTCTCAGAAACTGGTTTCTATTATTTTGTTTTTCTATCAATTTGTATACTACAATTGATATGTCCCAGTGCAAATAATAATTAACAGGCATACATGGCCAACAATGAAAAACAAAGTAACAGAAGTGTACTATGAAAAAGTTCCAGTGGCGTGAGAAAGGCCACTGACAAGTGTTAGGTTCACTTTAAAAAAAATAACGTAAACATTGGTAAAGGTAGCTTTATCCAAATGTGAACATACAAACAGAACATGGTGACTTCACACCACACGACCTGAGCCTTGACACTGGCACACGGAGACTCGCACACCAGGACAAACAAAAATACAATGGCTTTTCCCGATTTTAGAAATAGGAGTTGTGCAATCCTGACACAAGATGCTTTGTCAACAGAGAGTGACTACAAAGAGTTGCTCAAACTGACTTTCCAACTTTGAATGATCATGGATCAGACAAGAGAAGTATTCATACCACAGAATAATAATACCAGTGTAAACGTTTGTGTGGAGCAGAAAAGTGAGTAGCTGGTAACATTGGTACAAAGCCAACAATACAGAAAGCAGCAAAATAAAAGAGCTATGTTACACTAAGGAACCGTTGAAAAGACTAGTAGAAACCAGTCAATCAGCCAGGAGTAATCATGGAGCTTTGCTAAGTAGACCATAGTAGGATCTATCCTCCAGAATTAAGAGGCTAGAGGAGGGGGCTACAGACACCAGGGAAATGAACTAGACAAATCTGGAAGACCACTGATGTAAGTCTAGATGTGAATGCACAGGTCACTTTGTTGATCACTCGCACTAGAGAGAGGCTGTCCAATGTTGTTCATCATGCTGTCGGCATTGTCTGATCATCTACACTGCTGCAGTCAACCATTTTTGTAAAGAACACTTTTCGAAGAGCTGTTGAAAACTATCAAAATGGAAAAAAGATCCCAGCGAGCATCAAAAGACTAGCTGCAGGGCAAAGAAAGGCCCACGATTTGGAATGTAAAATAACATGGAACTGAGCCTTTAGTTGGGATTTGTGGATTTAGTTCTGCACAGATAGAGATGTGGCAATGAGAAGGTAAGATACTCATCAGCAGTGAAGATTGCTAGTTTATGCAAAGGTCTTTTCTTAGGAAGGTTAAGTCTTCCTGGCTGAACGAGACCTTCAAAGAAACAATCATCAAAGTACAAGAACAGAAACCCTTAGTGACGCGTTCCGCATTTGTACAGAAACGGTTGACTGAATTTTTTACAGCTCACAAAAGAAAGATAACGTGCTCTAGGGAGGGAGGAGATTTGCACAAAGAAGGTACCACACCTGTGAGAGGTGGACCTTCAAACATGGATGTTTCAAAATGTGAGGAAAAAGATTCCTCTGAAATGGAATGTTCCACATAGGTTTGGGGGGGGGGGGCAGAGACCTAGGAATGGAATGTTGCACAATTTGTGAATAGAGACACTGGAATGGAATGTTGCACATACAAGCGGGTGGAGGTCTATGGAATGTTCGCATGTCTGTATTACTGAAATGGGATGGACTCCACAATTTGTCCTGTAAACTCCCAGCAAGCGGAAAAGGTTAACAGAAACCTTGTCCTAAGCAGGGTGAAAGGTTGGGTCTTCTAAAAGCAGAATGAAATGGAAATATGGGAATAGAAAGAGATGATAATTGGACAATATGTTCTGCACTGCTGTAAGGAAGCATTTTAATACATTTGCCCAATTCAGAGAAACGTGATTGGTTAGAAAGATGCTCTCCTGTGAGCACTGTAGGAAATGAAAAGCTCATCATCCAGCAACAGAATTACACTTTCACCCCAAAAGGAGAAAGTGTCAGAGAAGTCCAATATCCAATGTGTACCACACAAAATCATACAACTCTGAGCAAATAATTCTAAGCAAACTAACAAACGAAGTGTCTTCTGTATCCAGGATACAAGTGATTACAAGGCAAGGTGTAGATGAAACTTGGCCAGTAACCCTTGTTGTGGGCAGGACTCATGCCAGATTATCCCTAAAGAGTCATCTCCTCAGAATAGGACAAAGCTTCAGCTTAGCTCTCTACCAGCCACTAACTAAAAATGGGAAGGCCAGTCCAGGCAACAAAGAAACAACAGCGCGTCTTGCACTGATACTGGTAGTGGTGGACCATTGAGTCTTTCTGGTATACAGCTAACTAAATAACCAACCTTACTCGGCTGTTTCACATAAACAAGCATTAACCCATTGCATGTTCTTTTCTTAAACATGTATTTGGTCTTGTGGCACCTGTCCACATCATACTCAACAATACTTAACCCTCCTGCTACAGACGTTCCAACCTTGGATGGCCCGTGTCTATTTTCTATATAAAACCTTTGCCTTTGGAGCATTTGTCCACTCTAACCCGCATTTTTTATTTTCTCTCTTTGTACAGCTGCTCTCTTGACCTCACTCTTCGACCCAGCTAATACCTCTTTATTCTCTACACCACCAGCATTCCCTCATCACATAGTGCACCATATCTGAAGAGGTATTACAAACGTAAATCCAAGATAAATGGACTTCCCTAAGGCCGCTCAAACTGAAAATCCAGCCAGCTTTACCTTCCTGAAGAGCAAACACAGGCCTCAAAAGACGCGAGTCACAAAGCAGTGCTACACTAAGGAACATTTTAACTCAACTGAAATAATCCTTTTGTGAAAGAAAAGCTTAATACTAGAATCTGCTACGCTCCCAACCATACAGTAAACTGGAAGGGATCTACCTCAAGCATCTAGTAGAATACTTTTTCAGATCAAACCCCCAAGTAATAATACATATAAGTGAGTGATATAACATTTTAAAACCATGTATGGCATGACTTTCCCCACTATTCGAGCTTAAGACTTTAGTTCAACAGCATCAGTCAGATAATGTAGGTTTCACAGAATGAAGGTCATCAATGAACAAATGACTGAGCACCTACAACCCATGGCCTGCTATTATACTGATGCATGTGGAATGACTAGCACCCATCACCACATTCCCCTTTTCAAGGTGAGACACCACTCAAAAGTGTTCCTCTGACACAAAATGTTATCGCATGCCCGAACCACCTTCCAGAGACCGCAGTTTTTCCTGTTCGATGGTTCTCACGAGCTCCTCCACAAACTTCATCTCGGAGGCCACTTGTTTGGCAAGAGCTTCATAACGATTTTCTAACCTCCCAAAGCGTCTCTTCAGCCCATTGGCAGCCAACATCGTGGTCTTCACCTCCTCCTGAGTTTGCTTCTTCAGCGACTCAGTCTTTTGCAGCTCTTGGCGGATTTGGCAGAGGTCCTGGCTGATACTGTCGTTCTCCTCCTTGTACCAGGACTCCTTTTCCTCGTAGATCGACAGCAGAGCCTCGATATCCTCACGGAAGGAACGCTTGTTCTTCTCTAGCTCCTTCAGGCTCTCCTCTGCTGCTCCGATTTCCTCCATCACCTTCGAAAATCGTTCGAAGTTAATGTAGGTGTTGTTCGGTGGCATGCTGGAGTGGGACTTAATAGTATACTCCTTCAGACGGGTGGTTTTCAGGCGCCGTCGCTCTGGCCGCTTGCCGTTATCCTCATTTCGCACATTTCTCCTCTTGATAACCTGAAATGGAATCAAAGACAGCCATCAGACTGAGGGTAAACCAAGCAAAGAAAAGACAAGCAAAATAAATCTCAATATAATGGAGGGCCAAAAAATAGCACAATTCAACTGTACCTTGATCCAAGGGTGCTCAAGGCTTTGGTCTATGGTCATCCTTTTCCTAAGAGGAGAAATTAGTGATAGTTATTTTGCTGTCTCAAGACGAAATAAAGCCAGGCCCAGAACAAGGCCGTCCCCAACCATTTTAAAGTCTTTACATTGATACTGCAATCTTACACTATCGGCCCTCTACCCTCTTCCATTAATGCCACCCATGTCCCACATGAACTTTCATAAGGAGGCTGAATCATGAAATCACCCATACTGACTGACTTTTATGGGACTCAGATTGTAGGGGGATAGGCGGCTTATTGATACAAATGAATTTTGGAGCCCTGTCTGGGAATTTCAGAAGGGTATGTCAGAGGCAGGCACTAACCCTCTATACAGAATGGTGTTTGGGGTGAAATTTAACTTATGCCAGAGGCATCTGGTCAGTCACACACACCCAGTCAACTACAATCGGGTATGATACACACTTGGGGTCTTTCACCAGCAGCCGGCGGATGAAGTCTTTGGCAAGCTCACTCGTGTTGCTGAAATACTCTTCGTCAAAGTCATAATTAACTCCTGAGATGTTGGTCAGAGTTTCCTGCTTTGTTTCACCCAGAAACGGAGACGCTCCACTCAATCTATGCAACAAAATAGAACACTGATTTGTTATTCCAGACACTGATTCTCTTTTACAAACAGGCGGAGCCTCGCTTTATGTAGCGCTCTGGTTTAAACACTATATTGAGGTCGCTGCCAAAAACATACGGGGAAAATAGTGAGTGGAAGAAAAATAACTTGAAAGAGTTGGAGATTGAAAAGCAAAAACAAAGCGTGTGATGGGTAAACAACAAGAGAATGGAGAAAAAAAACCTCAAAAAAACAAGAGAGAAAGCTTGTGTGTCTGGGGTTAGAGAAATAGAGTTAAGGACAGACAGAGCAAGGGAGAGAATGAAAGAAAAGAGAAAGACAGAAGCCTATATGGAAAATACAATACTTTTGTCCTTCTCTTCTGACATCCATTCATCTTCATACATTGTTATTAAATATGTGCATCATAATGTTGAACGCTTTCTGTAAAGCTCCAAAATTCTGCAACTTTCAAGTCTCAAGCATGCATTTGTCACCCCCTTTTAACACGTTTTGACCTTTATTAAAAACACCTCTCTTGCATGTTTCTCCTACTTCATCTCCCGTCACCTTTGCACAGTACATTGGTTAAATGTGTTCTAAAACCACAATAAAATAAACATTCAGTAAATTGTAGTGTAAAAACGCAATATCTGGATACTGCGTCTCAGATGTGCGGGTACGATAAACATGTGCGAAGAGCTCAATACCCTCTCCTTTCAAGCCCGTGTAGCCAATTTGAGAGCACTTGTCGGTGTAAAATGTTTGGCTTCGATCCACTTCATCGCCAAACTTCCTTAGAAGTGATCCAAACTCAGGTTAGATGCAAGATCAGATTTCACTTTTTGCCAGACTTGGGCCTCTGTGGGAATGCCTTTTCAATAGGATGACGGCATCCAGGCTATATTGACATTCAACTGTTCTGCTGTTGGATGGGGGTTTGGGCAGTGGCAACACTCGCCAACTGGATGACATTTAAGAAAAAAACAAATTATTTTACCTCACCCCAGACAATAAAAGTTTTAAACAAGGGGGTGCACCAACACCTAGAATTGGCACCACTTAACTGCAGACATTGCCTATGTTGCCATTCAGAGGAAACGCAGACTAATAATTTTGCTGCACTGTTCTTTTATAGTGGCGTCAAGTACGATTTGCATATGGCTGGTCAACTTTGATAACGATACCGATAGGTTATATCGATTACATGGAATGCTAAACAGATATCTTCCCACTCAAATAATGCTTAGGGAAAGTGTTTCCATTAATCACTTTTTGTTGTGTTGGTGGACTCCGATCACTTCTTGAAATTATATGTGTCAACCCTGCCTGACGTGCCAACCGTGAAGGAACCCAAGGACAGTCAGCTTCATAGCAGAAACATATCCATTATGTATGCACCACAGAAAGGTGAACATGTGGAAATAAGTGAATCATATATTGAAGGTAAAATCCAAAAAAACACAAAAGAATGAAGCTCAATAAAGGACACTTACAGAATGTATGTGATAACACCAATGCTCCTACAAAGAAAGAAAGGGGGTGTTAGTAATTTTTATTGACTGCACACATTATCATTGTGGCGGGGAACAAATAGACTGTAAGATACAGCAATCTGTGTACAGAACATCACAAACAAGACTCTTTGTTAAGGCACAAAAATAGACTCACAGAGGGCACACCAGGACGTATGCTTCCCAACAGAGAACCAAAAAATGAAGTCGGTATAGATGTATGTGTCTAGACTGCCTTTCCTGCTACCCAGCTCTGGGACACCATCAGGGGTATCTATGCGCTTAATAAAATCTCCATAATAATACAGAGTGGTGTACAACAGAGAGGATCAAGGTTCTGAGGTTAGAGAAGAGATAAAGTGGTGAGGTGCAAGGTCTATATGTCCTGACCAAGAAGATGCTGGTGTCGAGCAGAGAGTAGTAGGGGGGACCAGAGGGATTATCAAATGGGAGAAAAGAACTCCAGAAATCAGGATGCTTAGGGTGAACAGTTTCAACAAAGAAAAGACAAGACAATAAGAAATGGATGCTGCAATGAAAGGTTTCCAAGTAGAACATCAGAAGTAGAACTGACTTGCTAGGTCTGTGGAGTGGACCCTTGTAGGAACAGGACAAGATGGAGGGAGGAGACTGAACATAGTTTCCCCACTCATGTTCATCACTTACCCACACATACTGCATAACCGGAGTTCTTGATTAGCATTCTTGGGAAAGTCCTTGAACTGCAAATCTATTTGGTACTTACAGAGCAATATCCCCGCACAGAAATTACTGGCCTAAATTAATGGGCAGGTCATGAAAAAAACATCTCACTGAGGTTTTCCCCCTCCCCTACTACTCCTTCAGCCCTCACCAGGCCCTGGCAATCAGAGACACCCATGCTCACAGTCTTAACAAGGAGATCATAGAGCTCCCGTCCCCAGACTCTCCAACTACAAAGTTCTTGCTAACTTGACCTAAAATTAAACCTTCTAGATTTGGAGGGAAATCTTTGTCTATCTTGCTGCTAAATCTTGGAATACCTTTCCATAAAATATTCACACTATGACTGGTCATTTAGCTTTTAGGAAAAACTGGCCATCTCGAAAACCTTAGTTTTTGCTGTCTGTGTTTTATTGGTTAGTGTCCATCAGCGCAAGACACCCATGGGGCATCAGTAGTGCCAATTGCGACACATCTTCCCCATTGGATGGATCTTAACCCAACTTTCCAATCACATCAATAACTTCCAACTCACCAATCCTGTCCACACCTTCCAACTCACCATTCAGACCCATAACGTCCTAGTTGCCAATCACGCCAGTTACTTCCCAGTTGCTCTTTATGCCGATGCGTCCCACTCAATCCTCAGGTCCACAACTTGAACTCACTGCCCATGATGAACAGCAACTCAACATTCAGTCCAACAGTTCACCACTCATTTTCCATCACCTGCCACTTATGCACAAATTCCCACACACAATGAATGCTGATAATTTCCACTAAATGTGCAAGCAAGTTACTTTTTGGGCAAAAATGAAATTTATGGCCACAGGTTCCCAGTCATTGTTCTTTGCCAGAATTTACCAGTCACATCCACAACTTCTCACTCACCACCATTTCGACACCGCCCGCTCTCTGCCCATTTCCATGTTTCATGTCCACAACTTAACAAGTACCACTTACTAACAACCCCTCCTTATTTAAATATTCTCCAAACACTTTGTCCTCATCACTTTGGCTAGTCACCAACTCACTGTCAATCATCGTAGCCTCCGGTTTTCCAATCTCTGCTAGCCATTTCCAATTTCTTTGTGGGCTTTTTCTCTCACGGTAATGTTGCATTGTTTGAGTAAATGTAGGAGCTGGCCAGACAGCTAGCTAACTGTTTCAGAGCCTCCCCGAGAAGATGTGGTCTACTGGTAACACTGCTTTCAGATCAAACCAGTAGTAAAAACAGAATTAAAAGTTAAATAAATAAAAAAATAGACCTTTTTGGATCAGTTTTGGGGCAGCTGCACTTTACATGTTCCTTGCTCATCATCTCCCTTACTTTTTCACAAGAATTGCTTCTCTTGGTGCAGACCTTCCTACAAAGCTTCCTGGCAACTTTGCACTTTGGCTTAAAAACAGTTGCCGGACTGTCGTAGATTAGAACAAAGGCAAGAAGATTAATTATCGTGGAAAACTTATTTCTTTGGGATGGGCTAGGTGCTTCAATTAATGATCTGGTAAAACGGTCATCCAATGAGTATCACTAGTTGAACTGAATGCTATCCTAATAAGTAATCAGCTCTTTGATCCTGCAGTAATGTCCCAAAGTGGTTGCACAGCTGATCAACGCAGGAAGCATTTCTCCAAGTGGCGGGCATAAAACAGACATTGTCACAGAGGGACAATTTTGAACTCACCACATGTCTGCCTCTAGTCCAAGTGGCTCGTAGTTCACAATTTCTGGAGCTTTGAGGAGACAAAAAGAACAGAATAATGAGTCGGTTACATCCAGACATATTTCAAAACCTGCTTCTCAAAGTTCAGACATTCTTGGTAATTGCTCACCCACAAACTCAGGGGTCCCAAAGATATTTTTGAACTCGTTGCCTGCTTCTATCCTGTGGGCGATGCCAAAATCGATGAGTTTAATACGCGGGCTGGGCACATTCTTATCCAGAAGCATGATGTTCTCAGGCTTTGGGGAAACAGAAATTAGCATGAAAGTTATTGCTGTTAGTCAATATACTTCAGCTCATCATAGACAATTCTTTCCCTCTACACTCCCAGCCAAAGTGCCTCGTGAGCTCAGTAAATGAAGGAGGAATAATGTTTGGAAATATGCACACTACGTCTTAGCCTCCACCATCATTACTAATTGAAAACAAAACAAGTCTGTTCCCCTTGTCATTTCTGCACAAACCATCACATTTAACAATTTTTATAAATGTTCCAAAGAGTGCCCAGCTGATGGTCCTTACATGATCAGCAATTTGAAAAAGAGTGTCATTTACACACAGACTTGGTATGCAGGATGACATATATAGGTTTCCTTTGAAAAATCAACCCTTTTTTTACAATGCAAGAAAAACAGGGCCTCAAACGTTACCAGAGATGAATCCAGGCATGCACAAAGCTGTAGCACACAATTAATCAAGAAAATACAGACATTCTTTAGATTTTTTGATTTGATGATCTTAGAGAGTATAAACACCGTTTCAAATTGTTATGCTGGGAGGTGTACAATGTTTAGGCACACATAGCAACCAAGACAGACAAGTGAGGAGGTGTATTTCTTTCCAAAGAAAAATCTGTGATTTGGTTATTTCTTATTTTGTGATCATTCATTTAATATGGCTCTTGACTATTTAGCTTGGCAAAGTTGACGATTCGACCATTGGGGCAGTTTGTCCGAGGGTCATCATCAGGACTAAATATTATTTACATCACAATAAGCTTTAGATTGTTGATTAATTCGATAAAACTGCTTGGTCTGACAGGTCAACTAATAAAAATACTGTGATAATTTCAATAAAAACCTACCCTTCTTGATGTTAAAGAATTATACTATCTACAGATGAATTGTTTGCTTAGAAGGCATGCTTTTTTCCCAAAAAACAAAGTGTAATAGAGAATGAAGTATACTGTACAGGCATGTTCATATATGAGGTTCAGAAGCTATCGAAGCATGAATCAGAGTCAACCTACATCCCGGGGTCCGGGAGCCAGGGATGTCCTGGAGTTGGTTATTGTCCTCCTAATGTCTACTATAAAGAGCTTGGCACATAAAGGTACACACAAAGGAATTTAATCCATTTCTCCCACCAGTAAGGAGAGCGAAATGTTCACAATGGAAAATGTCCATAACCAGTGCACGAGGAAGAGGCAATGGCCGGTACTGGAACAGGTTAAAGGACATATTTACAGTTGTCAAATGCCCACCATGAGCTAAGTGTTGCGATGTAAAGGCCTGTAACATTCAATGATATGTTTGAAACTGCATCCCACCCAACAAGGCGGGGGGGGGGGGGTTAAGTAGGGACAAATACTTTATATGACAGGGATGTGGAGCATAGCAAGGTTGATCCATTTGGAACAGGGACACACGGATGCCAAGCATGGATTGACAAGATGCTTTCGGTAGCCACATTATGGCCATAACAAATACTGAAAGGGTATCTCAGAGGTTTTGGATTGGTGTAGAAGAGCGAGTACATTATTTCTTGCAGATATTTTATATATTTAAGCCTAAACGCTCAGAGCAGATTGTTTCATATTTTTATCATGCCTTCCAGAAACCGACTAGATCACCTTGAGGTCAAAGTGGGCAATACGCTTTGAGTGCAGATACTGAACACCATCCAAGATCTGTTTCAGGAACTGCGTTGCCTCCTCCTCCGTCAGGGACTCCTTCTCTGCCAGGAAGTCGAAGAGCTCCCCACCGGACACCAGCTCCAGGATGAGGATCACATCGGTCTTGTTCTCAAAGATGTCGTGGAGGGTAATGATGTTTGGGTGAGTGATCTCCTTGAGGATGCTCACTTCACGCTCAATCTCCTCGCGACTCACACCACGTCGGCTGGAAGACAGGCGGCGCTTCTTTATGAACTTAGCTGCAAACTCGCGGTCGGTCCTCTTCTCGTAGCATTTCCGCACAATGGCAAATTGGCCGCTATTGGAAAAGTAGGACATCACAAAATTCAAAACTTGTAATTGTTAGCAAGAAAACAAAATACAGACATTCGGTACAAAAAACAACAGAGAAATGTTGCTGTTTTTTTGTTTTAGAAAACTTCCATAGCCCAATAAAACGCCCCTCAAATAAAGTATACAGGTTCAAGGAAAATACAAATTAGTGCTCAAAGATGTTTACATGCCACATTTTATCAGCATGTCCTACCTCAAGCAGCACTGGGCTTGCAGCCAACACCACTTAGGAATCTGGAAGTTATAGATTTGTTATTTTTCTAATATAGATGTTGGTATTCATGCTAAGCAGGCATAGTGTCGTTGGCTTAAAAATCATGAGTAGCTGAAGTTAACTCTGGTGACATTGTACCATCTTTTAGGGCAATCCCACAACTCCAAAGAGTGACAGGAGAGGAGAAGCAGAGAGAACATTATCTTGAATAAAAAGTTTAGACCGCTCCTTTTTTTCCGAAGCAATACTTGTTTTCAAGCAATCAACCCCCTTGGCTCACTGATGACAAACAACTCCTTACCGAACAAGCTATTAAAAGGAAAACTGAACAGTGGGTTCATGAAATTGCAAGCCAAAGCACCAAATTAAGCCATGGTGCTGTACTACAAAGAACACTTTAGGTACAATTTAGAAAACCAATCACGGAGTGAAATTACCCTCTTGTTAGTTCTAGATGGACAACTATAAAGAGTCAACTAAAAACCACAGAGAAGTGCTTGGAGGCCCAAACTGCAGTGGTAGGGGGGCTCGGGCGTCTAGGAGGTGAAGCAGGGACTCCTGTAGGACTATTGTCTAGTAGGAGCATGCTCCCCCTCATCCTTTCCATTGTGCTGCACTCCCCAGCATGCCACGGTGTATTTGCTCCTTGTCTTTCTTACACTCAGGCAAATGGCTTCCATTGGTGTAGCAGTTGCGGTGGCACCAAGGCACATAAAATACAGCAATAATTAGTGTTCTATCATTCAAACAGCAGTCCGGGAACCACTTCCTTCCTTGCACCAGGACCCATGACCCACTGGCTACAGTACTGTGTAGACTTCCCTCACTGTCACCTCTGCATCTTTACTCCATTGCCTTCACCAGCCCACCCCTCCCCACATGTCCTGCTCCCTCGAGGACGCGGACAGTAGCTGAAGTAAAAATACACACCCTCTAACCCTTGATGGCATCACAGGGTTGAATTCTTGCACTGCTCTGCTCCTGCCACAGACTCATGACCCAGGAGGGCAGATGCAACTGCTGGGCAGATGTGCAGGCAAGAGCAGTTATTAGGTCGGCTACTGCCTGCATCACCCATAAAGCCCAGACCAATCTACTCTCCGTTACCTGGCGGAAAAACTCAATCTATCAGGCAGCTCCAGACAATTGCTAAACTCTGCAGCAATGCTCCTTGAACCCCCGTCCTTTAAAGGGGAATGGCTGATTGCACAATTCTTCTCTGGAATTCGCTACCTCCAAATCTGCGCACAATTACCTCGCTTGCGAATTTCAAAACAGACATGAAAGCGACTTCTGTAGTAGGGGATCTCTGTTATAGTCATAATCTAGTGAATAGTCCCGCCCATATGCGTGGACCCCGGAGCAATCAAAAATAATCTCTTACAGTGTCAAAAAATGCAGAAATGCATAGACACTTAAGAGAGAATTTAAAGACAGATAATGCAGCCAAAAAGGCTACACTGTCCAGTACTTCAACTAGAAATTCCACCACAAAATCCACAAAACAGCAAAGCCTGTACAGATTTCCCTTGCTTAACAGCAAAATCCCTCAGGAATGATAGAGAGAAGAACCTGGACAGACAAGCCCCATAGGCTGCCATTATGTGGCTTAAATAGGATACTGTGCCTTTAAGGAACCTTCCAGAACCTTCTCCCAGTATCCCAGAATGCATAGCAGGTCCAACTTAGTTTCAGTTATTTTTTCCGGCTCCTGCAAGCAGGACCCTGGAGCATTGAGCTCTCCCTTTTCAAGGGTTTTGTTGGTGTTTTTACACTAAATTCGATTTTTGGTGCTTTTAAAGTACTTTAGTGACTTTCTTCTTGGGTTCCTGCACTCTTTTATTGTCCATAATGCCAGCATTATTTGACAAATGCCCGGAGTGCTCCAGGAAGAAGGCCAAGTCAAACCCCCATGAGGTCTGTATCCTCTGCCTTCCCTCTTCCCACATCCCTGAGGAGTGTGTGATCTGTAGAGGCTTCTCTGGAAGGACCCTGAAGGACAGGCGTAAAATCAGACTTCAGGGACTTGAAGAAAGAAGATTGAAGGCACGAGGTGGGTCAGGAGGGGCTCCTTCTGCCCATGCCGAGGCCTCTGGGGGGCTCCCCAGGGGCAGGAAGTCCAGCCCGTACCCAAGATCTCCGTCTGGGTCAGTTGCGCTGACCACGACGTCGAGGGGAAGGTCCACGGCCAGTTCCCGGTCTCCCCAGGGCTCTGGGTTGAGAAAACGTCGCCCGTCGACGTCGAGGGACGTGTTCCGGCCGCCGTCGATCTCCTCGTCGTCGCCGTCGGCGTCGAGTGGTCGACATCGGAGGACCCGGCGTCGGCGCTCGCCGTCGAGGACATCGTCGTCGAGGGGATCCTCGTCGTCGAGGCCGCCGTCGAGACGGAAGAAGTCTCCGGCGCGGAAGACGTCGACGTCGAGACAGTCAAAGGGATTGACATCGAAACGTTCCAAGAGGTCGACGTCGAGACGATCCAGGTCGACGTCGAGACGTCCGAAGAGGTCGAGGTCGCCGTCGAGGCACCATCGCCCGTCGTCGAGATTCCGTGGCCCGTCCATCTGGTCGGGGTCGACGTCGAGACGTCGACACCGTTCGACGTCGAGGAGTGAGAGGCGGTCGACGCCGAAGGGCCGTTCGACATCTAGGGACCCAGGCTCGCCGTCTGGGCACCCATCTTCGGCGTCAGGAGGTCGAAAAGACAGGCCCAGGACTGTGGGGGGCTCCCCACATTCCGGACAGGATGATGGCTCGCCGGGAACGGCGTATTCCGAGGTATATACCCCGAAGAAGCCTTCAGCACCTCCTTCACTGCCTCCTTTGCCAAGGGGTCCGCCTCCGAAGGCTCCGACCCCCCCTGCATTGCCTGCTCGACCGGCTCCGCAGGCCCCGCTTCCAGTGACTCCCCCACCCCCGGTTCCACCGCGGGCGGTGTCGATGCCCAAGTTTCCGACGCCGCCGAAGAAGACTCCTAAGTCGAAGCCGAAGCCTCGGACTCCGGAACCGGGGAGGCCGGCGGACCGTCCCAGGCCCAAGAGATCGAGGTCTCGCTCGGGGAGACGGGACAAGTCTAGGAGTGGACGCGGATCTTCATCGAGATCCAGGCATCGCCATAGGAGGCGTCGGTCCAGGTCACGCTCATCTGGGACCCGTTCTTACTCGCCCACGCTGTCTGATTCGCCGGAGACTAGGGTGTCCCCGATCGACGATATCGGCACATTCCAAGAGGTTCTCCTGCGCGGAGCGGCGAAGTTGGGGATCAAAGTTGAAGCGCCTACGCCTTCGACTTCTGTCATCTTTGAGACGTTACACAAGAAACACCTGTCTCGCCCCCTACTGCCGGGGCTCCTCGAACCGGCTGAACAGCTTTTCCTGACGCCGGCGGTTGTGAAGTCTGCGCCTTCCAGGCTCCTCAAGAAATACAGAGCTCCGGACTCGGACCCAGCCTTCTTGAGAAAGGACCCGGCGCCGGATTCGGTCATTGTGACGGCGGCCCGGAAGCTTCATGCCACCTCCCCTGCGTCCACGGTGCCTCCGGACAAGGAGAGCCGCTGGATCGACTCTTCTGGGCGAAAAGCGTGTGGTACATCCTCCTCGTCAATGAAGGCTGCCAGTGACTCGGCTTTGTTGGGACGATACGACCGTGCACTGTGGGACTCAATGGAGCAGTTTGCGGACCTCGTTCCTCGAGACCGCAAAGAGGACTTCATGGAGATCGTCCAGGAGGGGATGCTGGTCTCTAACCAGGCCATTAGCGCCGCGGCGGATATTTCCTTGCTGTCTGCGCACGGATACTGCCACGGGATTAACCAGAGGCGCCATGCTTGGCTCCGGTTGACGTCTCTTAAGCCGGAAGCACAACAACGTGTGGCGAATCTCCCGTTTTCCGGAGATACCCTCTTCGGAAAACACGCGGATGACGAGATGGCCAGGATGAAGGCCGAGGCGGAGACCCTGACGGCGGTGGGCTTGGAGAAGCCCAAGGAGAAGAAACCCTACCGCCAGTTCCAACGGCGGTTCGGGTCGCAGGGTCGTGGAAGAGGGCAGTCTACCGGACAACATCAGCAGCAGCAACAGCAGCAGCAGTACAGACGGCCCTTCCAGAAACGCCAGGGGGGTAGAGGTAGACAGCAGTCCTCTAACGCTTCCAAGGGCCCGGCCGGGCCTCGACCCTGAGCTGTTACTTCCCCCTCGTCCGTTACCCGCTCCGGTGGGGGGAAGCGTTCAATTTTTTCTGGCAGAGTGGAGAAAAATTACTCAGGACAAGTGGGTGCTGAATATTGTTTGCAATGGATACAGTCTGCGTTTCACCAGCCCTCCTCCATCGATTCCTCCCGTCAGCTCGCAGTATCAACTGCGCGAGCTTCAGGCGGAGGCAGACATTCTGCTAAGGAAAAGGGCGATAGAAGACGTACCTCTGTCTCAAAGAGGAAGAGGTCTTTACTCTCGGTTCTGTCTTGTCCGCAAGAAGGACAAAAACGAGTTCAGGCCCATTCTGGATTTGCGACAGGCAAACAAGTGGATTCGCAGAGAAAAGTTTCACATGCTGTCGTTGCATCAAATCTACCCTCAGCTGCAACGAGGAGATTGGATGTGTGCCATAGATCTACAGGACGCATACTTCCACGTGCCCATTGCATGCAAACACAGGAAGTTTCTGCGTTTTCAAGTCGGCACCAATCACTATCAGTACACGGTGCTGCCCTTCGGACTGAAGTCTGCACCCAGGACATTCTCGAAATGCATGGCAGTGGTAGCGGCACACCTGCGGAAGAACAAGGTGTTTGTCTACCCGTACCTGGACGATTGGTTGATCAAGGCCTCCTCCTTCTCGGAAGCTCAAGCACACTTCCAGAAGACGTGCGTTCTCTTGAACAAGCTGGGGTTGCACATCAACATGTCCAAGTCGGTCCCGATTCCGGTCCAGTGCATCCAGTACTTGGGAGCCTCCATCAATACACTGTCGGCAAGCGTGTCTCCTTCGGAAGAGCGACGTTTATCACTCCTTCGGAAGGCTCAGGCTCTCATGTCTACTCCGTCCACGACAGTGAGGACGGTGTCTTCTCTGCTGGGATCGATGGCCTCGTGTATCTTCCTGACGCCACATGCGCGGCTGCACATGAGACCGCTACAGGAGTGCTTGGAGGATCAATGGGACCAGAGGAGAGGATCTTGGGACGACAAGATACGACTGTCTCTGCATGCTCTTCAGTCTCTGAAGTGGTGGTGCTTGAAGGAGAATCTCCTCAGAGGGGTTCCCTTCCACAAGGACATTCCCACAGACTATCGTGACGGATGCTTCTCTCCAGGGCTGGGGAGCGCACTCCGGAGACCTACAAATTCAAGGGACGTGGTCCCAGATGGAGGCCACGTACCACATCAATTTCCTGGAACTCAGGGCTGTGCACTTGGCACTGAAGGCTTTTCACCCGTCCTTTCAGACCAACTCTCTGCTTGTTCAGACGGACAACACGACAACGATGTATTACCTCAACAAGCAGGGGGGTTCGAGATCGCGCACTCTGTCGCAGGAGGCGCAGGCGATCTGGCACTGGCTTCTGGCTCGAGGACTGTCTATAACGGCCACCCATCTGCCAGGTGTGCAGAATGTTCAGGCAGACGAACTGAGCAGACTCATTCAAGAAAACCACGAATGGGTCTTAAACGAGGAAGTACTAGGAGAAGTCTTCGCAAGGTGGGGAACTCCAGACGTGGATCTGTTCGCCACCGCCGAAAACAGCAAATGCCGAGGCTTCGCCTCCAGGTACTACCAGCAGGGGACGCTGGGGAACGCGTTATGGATCAACTGGTCGAACAGCTTTCTGTACGCTTTTCCACCAATTCCCCTGATTCCGGCGGTTCTCATCAAGCTGTCCCAGTCCAGGGCGCGGATGATCCTGGTTGCCCCGGAATGGCCCAGACAGTGGTGGTTCACGGACCTGCTTCACCGCTCTCTCCTTCCTCACATGAAGCTGCCGTGCAGGCCGGACCTTCTCACGAAGTTCGGGGGGCGGATGGTACACCCCAACCTCTCGTCTTTGAGTTTGGCGGCATGGCTCCTGAAATAGTGCAATATGGCCATCTGAATCTCCCAGAAGATTGTATGGACATACTGAAGGAGGCTAAGCGACCTTCCACTAGGACTTCTTATGCTTACAAGTGGAAGAGGTTTTGCATCTGGTGCAAGTCTAAGAACTATGACCCTACGACATGCAAGGGAGATGTCATCCTTCCGTATCTGCTGCATCTGGCGCAGTCGGGCCTTAATGTCCATTCCATTAAGGTTCATCTGGCTGCTTTGACTGCCTACAGGAAAGGCCCTTCACAGACTTCCTTCTTCCAGATCCCTGTGATCAAAGATTTTTTGGAAGGCTTGAAGAAAGTGTTCCCTCCTGTCAGGCTTCCTTCGCCTTCGTGGGACTTGAATGTGGTGCTGTCCAGATTGATGAAGGAGCCTTTTGAACCCATTCATAAGGCTTCGTTGCAGCACCTGTCCTGGAAGGCGGCGTTCCTCGTGGCCATTACATCGGCCCGCAGGGTGAGTGAGATTCAGGCGTTGTGTTGCCAAGAACCTTATACTGTGTTTCATGCTGCTAAGGTTGTTATGCGTACTCACCCTAAGTTTCTTCCCAAGGTTGTTTCTGATTTTCATATCAATCAGACTATCACTTTGCCTACGTTCTTTCAGAATCCGTCATCTCCAGCGGAAAGGTCTTTACATTCCCTGGATGTGAGGAGGGTGCTGAAGTTTTATCTTGATAAGACTAAAGATATTCGTAGGTCAGACCAATTGTTCATTAATTATGGATCAGTCAGGACAGGTCTTGCTACCTCTAAGCAGTCCATCTCGAGGTGGATTGTGTCCTGCATACAATTGTGTTACTGCAAAGCTAATAAGACCTTAGGGGGTAAGCCTAAGGCTCATTCCACCAGAGGCAAAGCTGCTACGACAGCTATGCTTCGTAATGTTCCCTTTGCAGAGATCTGCAAGGCGGCCACTTGGAAGTCGGTCCATACCTTTGCTAAGCATTACTGCCTGGACACTGATGCCAGGGCAGACGCTCAGGTTGGGCAGGTTTCGCTGCGGAATTTGTTCGCACAATAGTGGCGTGATTTTCATATTCTCCACCGCCGCTTGATGTGGGGATGGGCTTGCCATTCTATTCACTAGATTATGACTATACACAGAGATCCCCTACTACAGAAGGAGTAGTTTCTGTCCTGTAACTCCAGTTCTGTAGTAGGGGTATCTCTGTTATAGTCATAAGCGCCCTCCCGCCTCCCCGGTGGAGATTTGTTCAGGTACATAATGCTACAGGTCTGGCGTTGTTTACGCCTTCAAAAAGAACTGAAACTAAGTTGGACCTGCTATGCATTCTGGGATACTGGGAGAAGGTTCTGGAAGGTTCCTTAAAGGCACAGTATCCTATTTAAGCCACATAATGGCAGCCTATGGGGCTTGTCTGTCCAGGTTCTTCTCTCTATCATTCCTGAGGGATTTTGCTGTTAAGCAAGGGAAATCTGTACAGGCTTTGCTGTTTTGTGGATTTTGTGGTGGAATTTCTAGTTGAAGTACTGGACAGTGTAGCCTTTTTGGCTGCATTATCTGTCTTTAAATTCTCTCTTAAGTGTCTATGCATTTCTGCATTTTTTGACACTGTAAGAGATTATTTTTGATTGCTCCGGGGTCCACGCATATGGGCGGGACTAGTCACTAGATTATGACTATAACAGAGATACCCCTACTACAGAACTGGAGTTACAGGACAGAAACTACTCCTTCTCTTCCAACAGTATTTTAGCTAAAACATTGTAATCAACTCTTGGCACAGACCTCAATAATACTTCAACCTTTTTATGGCTGTATACTACTTCCTGTCCAGGGAAGACATGGCTTGGCAGTTCGGGCTGGACTGTTCTCATGAGGCACAGGGTCAAGACTGATTTCCATATGGCCATGTCTGAACTGGGGTGGCGTGGTGAGCAAAAGAACGATGGATTAAACCCAGATCTGTGACTGGGGGTGAATGTTTTGCCAATGTTCAACATTCCGCCCATCACCTTGTGTGTTTTGCTGTTCAACCTAAGTGGGAAGGGTATGCCCAGACGTGGGTCCCGTGCTCACTACGCCACTGGAGTCAAGATACCCTGGCTGATGACGGCTGATAGCCAGAAACCGGTCCTCGGAAGCTTGATTCCGGTCCAGGGAAGACATTGGCTTGGCAGTTCGGGCTGGACTGTTCCCATGAGGCACAGGGTCAGACTGATTTGCATATGGCCATGTCTGAACTGGGGTAGCGTGGTGGCAAAAAAAACGATGGATTAAACCCAGATCTGTGACTGGGGGTGAATGTTTTGCCAATGTGCAACATTCCGTCCATCACCTTGTGTGTTTTGCTGTATACTACCTCAACCCGTTTACGGCCATATATGCCTATGAGCATTCTGTGGACTACCTCAACCTTTTTACAGCTTTTGTACATGCTGTTTTATATAATGATCTACATTATTGCACTTTCAATCTTTGTAATTACTTACAGCTGTATTGTCTATTTTAAGCCATCTGTAACTTCCATATAACTAAATATTTCTCTTGTAAAGCGCTCCAGCACCTTTGGGAATGTCCACACTACATAAATATGCACAAATAAATAAATTGGAAGAAACAAGCAGCAACAGGCCCAATAAACCTGGAACCCGGGCAGATGGCCTCAGAAAGGTGCCCAAGCCGGTTAGGCGAGGGAAACGCATCTTGTGCGCTCTTGTGCCACAGGAGGGGCTGATCACAAATCGGGAAGATTTTGCAGGTTTTTTTCTGACATACAGAGGGAGTGTGGGGAGGGGTGGAAGAAGAATCCATGGGCCAGGCATTCGGGGTTTCTGTTAGAAGATTCTAAAGGGGAGCGACTGGTTCGGGCCCAGTAAGGAGGCAGCCCGCCCTGCAGGGCTGCTGAGAAGCGAGCTCTCCCCATGTCTGGCAGGGCCCAGCCCACAGCCGTCTGGCGATGCTGAGTTTACATTCTTCTGGGCTGACATCACCGCCTCGGCTCCGAGGCCGGAAATGCACGGGTCTGGTTCACACGCGAGGCTGGCTGACTGGAAGGTGCCTAGCTCGGAGCCAGCCGGCAGGCCTCTGCCCCAAACACACACCATGAAGGAACAGGGCTGCCCGACTGTCACCTCACTGCGCAGGGCTGGGTGGGTAGGGGGGCAATGGGACATATTCATGCAAAGCTCTCAAGTTTCCTGCGTCCATTCTTTGGGAGAACGGTAACCAGCTCCCTGTAGCCTAGGTCATTATTGGCGCTGCTTCTAAGCCTGGACTTTTATATGATAAAACAATGCATTCTGGGTGTTGTGGTTTTCGTTTGCTTGCACTCGTGTAATTAATCTAACACACCTGACATCAGTGATTTGTGGCTGAAAACTACAGCCCTGCAAATAGTGTCTGTGATGACCCAGAATGAGGTGGTCAACCTATGTGTGCATGCTTCATCAGTCCAGACTTTTACTTTGCATTCTGGGATCTGTAGTCATTATTTTAAAACGGGCTGAACAGAAGTCCTAGAATGCAGAGTTAAACGATGGACTGGATGCGCTGCTCATGCATGCTACTGGAAAGGTTGGAGCTCTGTACAGAGCCTTGACCAAGTCGGATGCCTCCAGATGTCAATCATCGAATATCCCAGCATGCACGTGGCACCCGGCACTCACCTGCCCAGCTCCTCCCGCATGTCATAGTGCGCCTCCACGTTATCCTGCTTGAAGGTCGTCATGGTGTCAACCGGCCCCACAAGAGGTGGGCACTGGCTTCTGGCTCCCACTGTCAAAAATCACCCTGGAAAGACAAGGAATGTGAAAACAAATCAGACACCTCAGAATAAGGCTCTTTAAGAGAGGGCTGGCAGATTAGAGCCCCTTATTGCAACGCTTGACAGACTGGTGCGCTGCATACAGTCATTTGCCGACCCATGCACCGCATTCTGCCACGGGGCGACTGGTGCACCTCATTCTGCCACTTGGCGACTGGTGCACCTCATTCCGCCACTTGGCGACTGGTGCACCTCATTCCGCCACTTGGCGACTGGTGCACCTCATTCCGCCACTTGGCGACTGGTGCACCTCATTCCGCCACTTGGCGACTGGTGCACCTCACTCCGCCACTTGGCAACTGGAGCACCTCATTCCACCACTAGGCGACTGCTGCACCTCATTCTGCGACTGCTGCACCTCATTCTGCGACTGCTGCACCTCATTCCGCCACTAGGCGACTGCTGCACCTCATTCCGCCACTAGGCGACTGCTGCACCTCATTCCGCCACTAGGCGACTGCTGCACCTCATTCCGCCACTAGGCGACTGCTGCACCTCATTCCGCCACTAGGCGACTGCTGCACCTCATTCCGCCACTAGGCGACTGCTGAACCTCATTTCGCCACTTAGCGACTGCTGCACCTCATTTCGCCACTTAGCGACTGCTGCACCTCATTTCGCCACTTAGCGACTGCTGCACCTCATTCCGCCACTAGGCGACTGCTGCACCTCATTCCGCCACTAGGCGACTGCTGCATCTAATTTGTTTTTAGAGCTTTCTATAGCGCTAACTAGACCAGAGACATCGGGTATAAGAGCGCTTTACATGAGCACCAGTTTTGTTACAGATGAACACATTCATTTTTGTTGGGCACAGAGAGATTGAGCGATTTCCCCAGAATCACAGGATGTTGAGGGTCGTTGCCGAGACTCATTCCCGGTTCCCAAGGTCCGAGGTCGACCGCTCTAGCCGTAAGGATACATCCTCTCCCCTCATTCCGCCACTTGGCGACTGGTGCACCACATTCTGTCAAGTGATGATTTATAGCACCTCATTCTGTCATTTAATTGATTGGTACAGCAAATTGCCACCTGACAGATTGGCAGTTCAGGCTGGACTGTTCCCTTGAGGGACAGGGTCAGACTGATTTGCATATGGCCTTGTCTGAACTGGGGTGGCAGAGTGGGCTAAAGAACGGTGATGGATTAAACCCAGATCTGTTGACTGGGTGTGAGTGTTTGATTGGTTCAGATGCTCCGTCAATCACCACCCCCTTTTGTACCGCTTTGTTCGCCATAAGTTGGCAGGGTATGCTCAGACGTGAGTCCCTTGCTCACTTTGCCACTGGATTCAAGCAAGCCTGGCTGAAGACGGCTGTAATGCCAGAAACCGGTCCTAGGAAGCTTGAATCAGGTCCAGGGAAGGAATGGCTTGGCAGTTCGGGCTGGACTGTTCCCATGAGGCACAGAGTCAGACTGATTTGCATATGGCCATGTCTGAACTGGGGTGGCAGAGTGGGCTAAAGAACGGTGATGGATTAAACCCAGATCTGTTGACTGGGTGCGAGTGTTTGATTGGTTCAGTTACTCCGTCCATCACCACCTCCTTTTGTACCGCTTTGTTCGCCTTAAGTTGGCAGGGCATGCTCGGACGTGAGTCCCTTGCTCACTTTGCCACGGTATTCAAGCAAGCCTAGCTGAAGACGGCTGTAATGCCAGAAACCGGTCCTAGGAAGCTTGAATCCGGTCCAGGGAAGGCATGGCTTGGCAGTTCGGGCTGGACTGTTCCCATGAGGCACAGGGTCAGACTGATTTGCATATGGCCATGTCTGAACTGGGGTGGCAGAGTGGGCTAAAGAACGGTGATGGATTAAACCCAGATCTGTTGACTGGGTGTGAGTGTTTAATTGGTTCAGATGCTCCGTCCATCACCACCCCTTTTTGTACCGCTTTGTTCGCCATAAGTTGGCAGGGTATGCTCAGACGTGAGTCCCTTGCTCATTTTGCCACTGGATTCAAGCAAGCCTGGCTGAAGACGGCTGTAATGCCAGAAACCAGTCTTCGGAAGCTTGAATCCGGTCCAGGGAAGGCATGGCTTAGCAGTTCGGGCTGGACTGTTCCCATGAGGCACAGGGTCAGACTGATTTGCATATCATGTTTGAACTGGGGTGGCAGAGTGGGCTAAAGAAAGGTGATGGATTAAACCCAGATCTGTTGACTGGGTGTGAGTGTTTGATTGGTTCAGATGCTCCGTCCATCACCACCCCCTTTTGTACCACCTGACAGATTGGTGCACATCATTCTATTACTTGACAGACTGGGGCACCCCATTTCATCACTTAACGAAAGGAGCTCCTCATTTACTCAACTGATGGTGGAAGTACCCTTTTCTGTCACTTGTCGTTTAGGTGCATTGCATTTCGCCACCTTACAGATTGGCACACCTAATTCTTCCTCCCCTCAATGGAGTGCCCCTCGATCCTCCTCAGCACCCATTGTTGCCCCATCAATCCTCTCAGATCAGTGTCCCCAACTCTTCCACCTCCTGGGGAATACACCCTCATTCTAGCTCCCTAATGATTGGTTCTCTAATTTATCAACCTCGATCCAGAGCACTGTGCCTCATTTCTCCTCCTCACACATAACCGCCCATCATTCTTCCTCCTCACAAATCCGTGCCCTCATTTCTCCTAAGAGACTTTACTGTGCCTTATGTCTCCAGGCAGATCAATGTCTCTGCCGCCCCGTCCTACCCGCTGTTTGGTGGCACTCATCCCTTTTCAAAGATGAGCATTCTCCATCCTCTGCCACATAAGCTCCCCTCATTCTTCCTCACATGTAAGAGCTCACCATCCTTTTAGTATAGATCAGTCAATTTAATCCTCATCCTAAATTAGTGCACTTCATTCCTAGTTAGTGACTGATAAGTGGCCCACATGTAAGAGCTCACCATTCCCTTTAGCATAGAACAGTCAATGTAATCCTCATCCTAAATCAGTGCACTTCATTCCTAGTGCCTGATAAGTGCTCCATATTACTTCTCCAAAAGGATTAACACATCTAACTCCACCTCCCAAAGATTAATTCATCGCAGTCCAATTTGCCAAAGAATAGAACTGCACAATCCACCGTCCCAAAGCACAGTACCCTTCACTCCAGCGCTTCTGGGACTATTGGAACCAATTTCACTTCCCCTTCCAAATCCCAAAAGATTGAAAAAGATCATCCAACATCCCGTAAGACTATTGCCTCTCCTATCTTTCCAAAGAGTAGTGCCAGTCATTCCACCTCTCAGAGTATCTGCATGTCATTCCTCTGCCTCAAAGATCAGTACTCCTGACTCTGCCCCTTTAAAGAACAGTGCTCCTCATTCCACTGAACCATAGAATCAAAGATGGGTGTTTCATTCCAGCTTCCCACTGCCTAGTGCCTTTCATTCCAGTGCCTAAAATATTAAATGTCCCTCATTCCACCTCCATAAACACTGCAGCTCCTCATGCCACCCCCTGAATGAGTACTACTCATTATTCCTCCTAGGCAATAATTACTGCTTCTTGGTCCACCTCCTCTCAAAATGGTACCTTTTATGCCACCACCAAAAAGATTACTGCTCCTCATTCCATACTCCAAAAAGTAGTGTCCTTCATTCTACGGTCTCAAAGAATACTGCTCCTCATTCCACCTCCAAGGGAACTGCACCTCATTCCACCTCCCCAAAGACCAGTGCTCCTCATTCCACCTCCTCAAAGGCTACTGCCCCTCATTCCTCCTCCCCAAAGACCAGTGCTCCTCATTCCACCTCCTCAAAGGCTACTGCCCCTCATTCCTCCTCCCCAAAGACCAGTGCTCCTCATTCCACCTCCTCAAAGGCTACTGCCCCTCATTCCTCCTCCCCAAAGACTAGTGCTCCTCATTCAATCTCCAAGGTAACTGTTCCTCATTCAATCTCCAAGGTAACTGTTCCTCATTCCACCTCCAAGGGAACTGCTACTAATTCCACCTCCCCAAAGACTAGTGCTCCTTATTCCACCTTCAAAGTACCTGCACCTCATTCCACCTCCCCAAAGATTAGTGCTCCTCATTCTCCTCCAAGGTAACTGCTCCTCATTCTCCTCCAAGGTAACTGCTCCTCATTCTCCTCCAAGGTAACTGCTCCTCATTCCACCTCCAAGGTAACTGCTCCTCATTCCACCTCCAAGGTAACTGCTCCTCATTCCACCTCCAAGGTAACTGCTCCTCATTCCACCTCCAAGGTAACTGCTCCTCATTCCACCTCCAAGGTAACTGCTCCTCATTCCACCTCCAAGGTAACTGCTCCACATTCCACCTCCCCAAAGATTAGTGCTCCTCATTCCACCTCCAAGGTAACTGCTCCTCATTCCATCTCCAAGGTAACTGCTCCTCATTTCACCTCCCCAAAGACTAGTGCTCCTCATTCCACCTCCAATGTACCTGCTCCTCAATACACCTCCAAGGTAACTGCTCCTCATTCCACCACCAAGGTAACTGCTCCTCATTCCACCTCCAAGGTGACTGCTTCTTATTACACCTCCCCAGAGATTAGTGCCCCTCATTCCACCTCCAAGGCGACTGCTCCTCATTCCACCTCCAAGGTAACTGCTCCTCATTTCACCTCCCCAAAGACTAGTGCCCCTCAATCCACCTCCAAGGTAACTGCTCCTCAATACACCTCCAAGGTAACTGCTCCTCATTCCACCTCCAAGGTGACTGCTCCTCAATCCACCTCCAAGGTAACTGCCCCTCAATACACCTCCAAGGTAACTGCTCCTCATTCCACCTCCAAGGTGACTGCTCCTCAATCCACCTCCAAGGTAACTGCTCCTCATTCCACCACCAAGGTAACTGCTCCTCATTCCACCTCCAAGGTGACTGCTTCTCATTACACCTCCCCAGAGATCATTGCTCCTCATTCTACCTCTTAAAAGCTAGGTCCTCCCCAAAAATTAGTGCACATCATTGCACCTCTTCAAAAGGTTACTGACCCATATTCACGAAGATTAGTGTCCCTTGTACTAATTACCCGAAGATTAGTGATTCCCCTTCCATCTCCTCAAAAACTGGTTCTCTTCATTCCTTCGTGCAAATGCCCCCCAATCCTGTAACACTGCTCGGGCTCATCTTTCCTCTTCACACAAATCAGTGCTCCACATTCTTTCTTATTGTTCCGTAATCCTCCTTGCACACAGTAGCACCTCCTATCCCGCCGGCTACAAATTAGCTATCACTACTTCTCCCAAATGAATGCAATTCATTCTTCACCCCCATTAGCATGTGTAGGAAAGTTGGATCTGCTTTTATGGTGACCCTCACGTTTTGCTTGATGTGATGCCATTTCGGACTAGTCTGACTGAGATCCTACTAATCAGGACCCCAGGCTCTGTGCTTTCCCCCCTAAATTGGTTGGCAAGTACTTTGGTACATCCCAGATTGGACACTGGTGTGCACTTATCAGTCCCTAGTATATGGTAAGAAAGTACCCAGGGCATAGGTACACCAGGGGTCCCCCATGGGTTTAAGCATGCATTATGCCACCTATGGGAGTCCACTCAATTTGCAACTAAAGGCCTGCCATTGTAGCCTATGTAAGCTGCTGCTAGCACCACTTAAGAAAGATATAGGATTCCAATCCTGAAGGCAGGGTACTTGGTTCCAAGTGTGAGAGTGCCACTGCATAAGCAGGACACCCCTACGACGTCCATTCTCCCTGGTTGTAAATGTGACAGCCATATAACATATAGAGGGGCACAACGTCATTACGCGGTGACAATCTTGATACTGGCTGAAACTAATCCTATCATGTTTGATATGAAACATGTTGGAATCATACCCCCACACCATAAACGATGTGGAAGGTAGGATTCCAAGCACCGTAAAGCTCCTATGGGAGGCCCTCGGTGCTCCCGGTACCAGTCTTCCAGACCCAGACAGCAAGCCAGGGCTGCTGTCGGATAGAGTAGAATAGAAAAAATATATTCCCTTAGAATCAACTGTTAATCCATTAACCACACACTATACAAAATCCTTTCATAAGAGAATATCTTTAAAAAAAAAGCACCTGTAATTATAAAAGTCACAAATTTATTAAATATACATTAATAAAAATCACTAATAAAATTCAGTAAAAAGACAGTGAGCACTGTCCACAGTTCATAAAAACAATACATATAATAAATCAATAAACAACCAAAGAGACAACAAGTGACATATTAAAAATCATAAGCAAATCATTAATTTGATTGAATCTAAAACGCAGTCATATCATATAGAAAGATAATTGACTCGATAGTTCCTCGAATTTAATATCACAGGAGCGTTGACGCGTTTCGGTGTGCACATAGATCTAGCACCATCTTCATCAGGACTTTTTTCGTAATAATTGTCTCTTTATGAGGAATAGCATACAATCATGTGTGCCCCCGAGAATGGATGCCAAAATGCAGACAGTAATATCTGTGTAGTTATCAGTCTAGACTCTTCTAAATGGGTGTTTGCCTAATCTGATTAAATTTGCATGTGTGTTTTTTTTTTGTTAAACAATTTTTATTGCAGGGTTGTGTACAGCATACATTGCCATGTGTAGAATCTCACAATACAGAGTCGCCGTTCTCCCATTGCTTTTCAGGTGTTTCGTACACAGCCATTTAGCCCACATCCCGGAGTAAATTTGCATGTGTGTTGACGATAACTTCACCCTTCACAAAGGGAGGAGTCCGTGCTAAACAACATCGGAAACTCTCTTCAAATTGATAAGGTGTGTGGACGCCTTAGCGCCTTTCTTGGTGACAGCAACTTCGGTCAGTTGTGTGTATCCAAAATTAAAAAATGATGTTGTAGCCCGTGGGTTCATAAAGATATCTATGGTCCCTTAATCAGCAATCAAGCAGCGTCGGACGTTGTATAATACGAGGGCTCACTCGACCGCGAGGCACCCTTTGAAATCGTGACTGAAGGGAATACAGAGGAGGAGTATAGACAGCAGAAGGAGGCATCTTCCTTGTATACAACAGCACGCCGAGGCCCATAGATATCTTTACGAAGATATTCTCTTATGAAAGGATTTTGTATAGTGTATGGTTGAATGTGGTTCATTGATTAACAGTTGATTTCAAGGGAATATATTTTTAGGTCGAGCAGCGTAGTCTGCTCGAGACCTTATGTTGCCCGTATCTTGCCCGTATCTGGGAATGTGGACAGCAATGTGCCACGCGCTTTTCCTTTCCAGTTTTTACCGCGGGAGCGCGCCTCTCAGACGCGCTTGCGCACACACAGCCAGCCCCCACCCCCTGCACACACACATACAGACACGCACACACAGACACGCACACATACACACGCACGCATACACCCGCCGCAGCCCCCCGCCCTCCCCCCGGCCGCCGCCACCGCCGCCATACAAGCGCACCCCCCCCCCCCAAGCCCCCAAGCCCCACTTACCGCCATTCTAAACTTCTGCAGCCTCCGCGGGGCTCTCCCTCGGGCATGGGAGCCCCGCGTCACCAGCACTGCTTCTCTTCGTGGGCGCGTGCGCGGGCTTCCGAAGACGGAAGTCCCGCCCCATGGAAGGTTTCGGTTTCGCGCACGTCGCCCTGCCGGACTAACCATGTTACTTTTCGCGTGTCTCGCTGATTCAAGTAAACTCTGGAAACACCGAGGCTGCGCCTCCGGCCCTATTTAAATGGTTTATTTCTCTTCCTACTCCATGAGAGTTCTTGTATTCTTTTTAACTTCCCCAAGGCAATTCGTTTTTTTTTCTCCCTCTCCTCTTCTACATGGCACTCGTCCTTTTTGAATGTCCTCTTCCCCATGGCACTTCTGTTCTTTATGTATTTATTTGTTTGTCTCGGCCACTCTGTAATACACTCGGTAGCTCTGTCTTTTTATTCTGCTCCAAGGCGGCTTTCTCCTACCCCATTGCACTTTTGTTTTCTTTCTGCTTTATGCCCTCTAACTCCATGCTGAGAATGTGAGGCCGGACACAGACGGGGCAGTGGCTGGGGACTTTGCACAGAAAGGATCCGTTGTTCCAGTGGCTGGAATCGGTCGGGCAGGGCTGCCCATGTCACTTCGTGGAGGGCAGCTCAGAGGTGCCTGTAATTGCCCCGGGGCGACAGAGGAACCCGATCCCCGCCTTCGCAGAGCCTCTCACTGGCTCGGCAGAGCTGCTGTGCTGCCTTCCAGGATATTGTAGACGTTGCTGTCGGGGGCTCTTTTACACGGAGTGTTTGTTTCTTTTGCTGCAGTCCAATGCTCTGATTTAATTTTAGTTATTAAATGGCTTTGCACGGTCCGACGAAGTCCAGAAGCTAGTGTACCCCAAACCTGCAGTCACACTGTCTGGGTGCGGTGGGGCATGTTTCTTTCAGTCTGCACAAGTGTCTGTGTAGATTGTTTATTCGATCTGCTCGCCTCTGCCATCTTTCCTTGCCTTTTTTATCTCCACTTTCGTTCTCTTGCTGTACTTCTTTCTATTGGCCAACTTACAACATTCTCTTGTTCATCTGTCACTAACTTTGTATGTGCGTTTGACTAGCATGTACCTTTCAGTTCGTTATGATTCTTTATTTGTTTCCCAGCTTTGGGTGCCCTTTTCCTCTTTTTGTTTGGTGCTTGTCTATCTGTGTTTCATTCTGTGTGTTTATTTTGTTCCTTGTGTCGCTGTCTAATCAGGTCTGTGTCACCTTTCACGCTGGTCCTGTGTGGCTCTCTCCTTTTCTTTCCTGGTGCTCTCCCTTTCCAGGGCATAGGCCCTGCACGTGCCAGGGCTGTTTATATGATCTGCTAATGAGCCATCCAGTATAACTTTCAAAGCGGTTATCTCTGCCTGTATTTTTTAAAAGTCTCTGACTCTTGGACAGCTGATAGCGACCTTTGATACAGCGCATTGCAGACTCCCACTCATCTCCAGGCGCGCCAAACAGGTGTCTGTGTTACCAGACTCAATGGTTCTCGATTCTTTGGCGTCAGAAAGATGTGACGCTAGTTTTAGTCTACAAGTCCCAGGCAAATGTCTCGGGTAATCGCTTTAGTCCACTCAGCTATCCTAGAATATATTTCTCTCTCTCTCACGCTCTTGGTCACTCCCATATCATTCTCCTCTTGCACCCCCCCCTTATTTAGTTACACTTCCTTTCTAACAATACTATAAAATCTCCTCTCCTCTATCTCCTGACTCTCCCCTCCCCTCAGTCTCTCCACTCTCCCCTCCTCTCTCCTCTCTTCTCCTCTCCCCTTTCTCCCCTCTCCTAACTCCCCCCACTCTCCCCTCTCACCACTCTCCTCTCACTTCAATCTCCCCTCTCCTCACTATCCTCACTCTCCCCACTCTCTCCTCTCACACCACTCTCTCCTCTCTCTCCACTCTTCCTATATTTCTGTCTGACTCTCTCCTGCCCCTTCACTGTCTTGGCCTCTCCACTCTTCCTCTATTTCTGTCTCACTCTCTCCAGCCCCTTCACTGTCTTGGCCTCTCCACTCTTCCTCTGTTTCCGTTTCACTCTCTCCTGTCCCTTCACTGTCTTTGCCTCTCCACTCTTCCTCAGTTTCCGTTTCACTCTGTCCTGCCCCTTCACTGTCTTGGCCTCTCCACTCTTCCTCTATTTCTGTCTCACTCTCTCCTGCCCCTTCACTGTCTTGGCCTCTCCACTCTTCCTCAGTTTCCGTTTCACTCTCTCCTGCCCCTTCACTGTCTTGGCCTCTCCACTCTTCCTCTATTTCTTTCTCACTCTCTCCTGCCCCTTCACTCTCCACTCTTCCTCAGTTTCCGTTTCACTCTCTCCTGCCCCTTCACTGTCTCCACTCTTCCTCTATTTCTGTCTCACTCTCTCCTGCCCCTTCACTGTCTTGGCCTCTCCACTCTTCCTCTATTTCTGTCTCACTCTCTCCTGCCCCTTCACTGTCTTGTTCTTATTCAGTATGATTTGCTAATCTTAGTTTGCTGTGTGCAATTATATTTTGCTATTGCTCTTTCTCTTGAACTAACTGTTTGATGTAATTGAATCATTGTTTTCAGGCATGCCTGTCCACTTGGATCAAGTAAAATTATCTAAGACTACAACTTCCAGAATCTAGAATAAAAGCCAGAATAAGAGCTAGAATAAAAAAGATGTCCAGATGACATGGGATGACCTGGAAACTCTTGCTCTAATATCAATATAGCACAAAAGCACCCAGTATTTACTTAAGGTATCTGGGGGTGCTCTTTGTTTCCTTTAAGCAAATGAATACTCCTACACAAAAGGTTCTGTGAAGTTATCAGAGGTGCTGTAAAGAACATGTCTTCCATGAGATTCTAGTGCTTTTGAGTTAACAGGTGCTGGCCTTTTGTATATCAACTGTGTGGGTTGTCTAGTGCTAGAAAAGGAGTACAGCCACTAGTGTAAGGATTTCAGCAGTGCCCGGATGCGATAGGCTTGCGTGATCTCAGAGGTGCTCTTCTGGTGGACATGGATTCAATGGTTTCTCAAATAATCTAGCAGATGAGCATATCAGTAATTTTTCATGGATACATGGGTTCAAGATTTCCTTGAGGAACTGACCCTGTGTTAACACATTTAGTGGGTTCTCAGTAAAGTATACTATCTAATCTATCTATCTATATCTATCTATCTATCTATCTATCTATCTCTATCTATCTATCTATCTCTATCTATCTATCTATCTATATCTATCTATCTATCTATCTATATCTATCGGCCTCACTCTATCTATCTATCAATCAATCTATCGGCCTCACTCTATCAATCTATCGGCCTCACTCTATCAATCTATCGGCCTCACTCTATCAATCTATCGGCCTCACTCTATCAATCTATCGGCCTCACTCTATCAATCTATCGGCCTCACTCTTATCTATCAATCAATCTATCGGCCTCACTCTTATCTATCAATCAATCTATCGGCCTCACTCTTTTCTATCGGCCTCACTCTTATCTATCGGCCTCACTCTATCAATCTATCGGCCTCACTCTATCAATCTATCGGCCTCACTCTATCAATCTATCGGCCTCACTCTTATCTATCAATCAATCTATCGGCCTCACTCTTATCTATCGGCCTCACTCTTATCTATCGGCCTCACTCTTATCTATCGCCCTCACTCTTATCTATCGCCCTCACTCTTATCTATCGCCCTCACTCTTATCTATCGCCCTCACTCTTATCTATCGCCCTCACTCTTATCTATCGCCCTCACTCTTATCTATCGCCCTCACTCTTATCTATCGCCCTCACTCTTATCTATCGCCCTCACTCTATCTATCTATCGCCCTCACTCTATCTATCTATCGCCCTCACTCTTATCTATCGCCCTCACTCTTATCTATCGCCCTCACTCTTATCTATCGCCCTCACTCTTATCTATCGCCCTCACTCTATCTATCTATCGCCCTCACTCTATCTATCTATCGCCCTCACTCTATCTATCTATCGCCCTCACTCTATATCTAACTATCTATCTATCTAGCGCCAATCAAATACACTGAACATAATCTTCACAAAAATTATTTACATAAGTTTAAGCTATTGCCCCAACACAAGTTCTGCCATGAGCACCGAGTTGTTGGTTCAGTGGTTGAGGGAGTTGTGCTCAGAAGGGGTAAGGCTTCGGCAGGTTGGGGATGCTGGAGTGGGTGGGTTTTGGGGAGGGGGGATGTTTGACTGTTTACTAAGACCAATTGCATTGCAAATGTACACAACATTCAGATATTCCTTGAGGGGGATTGTATTTGCAACTTACGACCATGATAGTGGGTGGGATCAGGATCCGGGTAGGGTACTTGTATGTGCTGGTATGTGTGGTATAGCATCATTTGTGTACACCAGGTTCTAGAACTGGCAGCGGTAACTGTCTAAACGTCCTCCCTTGGAATATTCGTGGGTTTTCTCGCCCACAGAAAATTAGGCAGGTATTTGCCAGTCTTACTAGATGGAATATTGATATAGCATTCCTGCAGGAATCGCACTTAGCACCGCACACTCACGCTACATTGGGGTCGAGGTGGGCAGGTACTTCATACAGAGCCTCATACTCATCTTATTCCCGGGGGGTGCTTATACTGATTAGGAAGGGGGTCAATTTTGAGGAGGAGCATTTGACACAGGACCCAGCTGGCAGATATGTGCTAGTAACGGGTACACTAAGAGGCCAACACATAACACTCCTAAACGTGTACGGCCCGAATATAGACGCGCCGGAATTCTATCGTGACATTTGGGGACACCTGCAGAAACATGCTTGCACGCACATTTTATGCGGGGGGGACTGGAACGTGACACTACTGGACGGACTGGATCGCTCCTCACAATCAGTGGAACAACACAAGCAGTCGAGACTAATGGTGGGTCACATGATGGAGGATCTAGCGTTGGCGGACATCTGGAGACTAAAACACACTGACGACCCAGGTGCTACACACATCACTGCATCCCACAATAGTTGGTCCAGACTGGACTACTGGTTGGGTTCCAAGGATGTTGCTCTGTGGGCGCGTAAGATACAGGTGCTGCCACGCACACTATCGGATCACAACCCGGTTCACTTACAACTGGACATACCTCATTACACACCCCCCCCATTCCAATGGCGTTTCAACTCCCAGGCCCTCACAGACCCAATATATGTAGACACCCTGACTAAGGCGATCAAAGACTACTTTGCTAATAATTCTCAAACTACAGAAGACTCTTGGCCACGATAAGGGGAGTCTGTATTAGCACTACCATAGGAGTACTCAAAGACATACGGTGCCAAATTCGCCGCTGCGAAAGCCAGATGAGGGATTTAGAATTGCACTATGAACAAACGCAGGACGTATTGTTGTTACCCAAGCTGCGCGAATTACACACAGAACATGCCGATTTTTTAACGGCAGAAATCAAATATCTAGATCGCAGACACGAGGCCAGGGCTTTTGGGGAAGGGGGTAGACCAGGGAAAGTGCTGGCGCGGAAAATATGTGAGGGACGAGGACACTCAACGATACTCCGAGTCAAGTCAGGGGAGGGGATTTTACAAACACATCCAGCAGACATAGTCAAATGTTTTGTAGACTCCTACAGCACACTATACCAATCCCAACCAACAGCTACTACTGAGGAAACATATGACTACTTACATGAGGTGGCGATTGGCTGGCTGTCGGATGCCCATAGGGATCACGGTCGAGGAGGTCACTGAGGTGATCGCCTCGCTCCCCAATGGAAAGGCCCCAGGCCCTGACGGGTACACGTCCGAATTTTATAAAAAATTTGTGGATATCATCGCCCCCTATTTGGTGGACATGTATGGTAATTCCTTTGAGGGATCATTACTCCCCCCCACTCTGCGGGAGGCAATGATCATAGCACTCCTTAAACCATCCAAAGATCCGGAAAATTGCGACTCCTATAGACCCCTTTCCCTAATAAACGTAGATTCGAAAATACTCGCAAAGTTACTGGCCGTTAGGCTGTCCCCACTGATGACTCGACTAGTACTCCCGGATCAGGCGGGGTTCGTGCCCACTAGATCCACCTCGCATAATACCAGAACCCTGTTCGCGCTGGCACACTATCTGAAGCCCTCGGTTAAGGCGGTAGCTGTCATGCTCGACGCCGCGAAAGCATTCGATTCGATCGAGTGGCGTTACATGCTGACTGTCCTCAATAGGATGGGGTTCCCTAAAAGGTTTGTCCAGTGGATTTCCTTGCTGTATACTAAACCATGTGCAAGAGTCCGAATCAATGGTTATGTTTCTGCTCCATTTGACATTGGGCGGGGCACAAGGCAGGGTTGCCCCCTGTCACCCCTGCTCTTCGCGCTGGCGTTAAAACCACTAGCGTGCATAGTACGTCAAAATTACAAGGAGTCGGCACTGCAATTTGTGTCTAGGCCACTGCACATATCACTCTACGCAGACGATATGTTATTATATGTTCGCGATCCAGAGACACATCTGAACCCGCTGCTTAGAGAGTACATCCGGTTTGGGGGTCACTCGGGTTTAGCAATAAACTGGTCCAAATCCTCACTCATACCTCTCACCGATGCCACTACCCACTTTGCAATGGATTATCCACTAGAGTGGCAGCAGGACCCGATTCGATACCTAGGGGTCATGTTCCACAGGAATCCAGACGAAGTCATACGAGCAAACTATGGGGTGGTACTCTCCAAACTGGACGATAAGGTCCGTCGTTGGATACACTTACCATTATCAATAGCTGATCGTATAGCGATAGTTAAAATGAACATCTTGCCCAAGATATTATATCTCTTTAACAACATACCCATTACGCCTACGAGAGAGGTCTTTCAACGCATAAAGTCACTAGTACTAACCTTGATATGGGCGGGTAAACAGGCTCGTATTGACCTGCAAACACTTACGCTCCCGATATCGAAAGGTGGGTTCGGGGTCCCAGACTTTCTCCTATATTACCTTTGTGCCCAGGCACAGTACGCAGCATATTGGTACCATGAGGTCCCCTATATTACTCACGTGGCCATTGAGGAAGGGGATGCCCATCCCGTTCCCCTGTCGGCGATATTATCACACACCAGACCTCCACTCCACAAACAGGACATCAACACTGTAGACACCACGATCAAAGCTTGGAACAAACTAGGACAACTGGCTCACAAAACCCCATTGTATGCACCGGACATGCCATTGCAGCACCATCAGGCTTTGTCAGTCACTAACGAAAAAGTGGGGATGTCTCTGCTGACAAGAGCTGGAATCGACAGGATGGGTGACGTGTATCAGGGAGGCACATTTATAGACATCGACAACTTGCATTATATCCGGAACCAATCTCCTATGTTCCGATTCACGTACTACAGGTTGAAAAGGGCGTTGAGGGAACACTACCCATCGTTCCCAGCGGAACCGGAAACTCTAGCGCCCTTACAGATGCTGATCACTACTAGGGATCTATCTCACTTGGTGTCCAGATTGTATAATGCTGCGCAAACGGAAATAGCAGGCCACACACTGAAAGCTAAGGAGAGATGGGATGCGCAGTTTGATACTCCCCTGACAGATGAAGAATGGTACAGCACATGCGCACTGACACAGATATTGACACCCAATGGGAATCTGAGAATTATACATTTTAAGATCCTCCACCAAGCCTACTACACACCGGTGAAAATGCGTAAATATGGGCTACAAGAGGACGACAAATGTAAGCGCTGTGGTAGTGAGGGTGCGGACTTTGTACATCTGGCATGGCAGTGTGCGAGGGTAGCGGATTACTGGGTGGAGGTCACAGCCGCACTATCGGCCATATTGGGAGAGGAGGTGCGGTGCACACCACAGATCTGCCTGCTGGGTATTGTACCTCAATTCAGAGCACTGAAACGCAAATTCTGTGCAATCGCACTACTGCTAGCAAAAAGACAGGTGGCGCAATGCTGGCACAGCCGTAGAGTACCGACTACAAAAGTGTGGCTGCATGACATGTCCATCTGCCGGGATAAACTACAAACTTACGAGGAAGACTTACCTGTAAAATCGAAGCCGAAGGACATGTGGGGCTTTTTATCAGACTATCTAAATTCCTTGCAGGAACATGAAGAGGACTAGCTGATACACTAGAATGACTGGAGTGTGGATGACTGCTGCATGCATTGGAGATGACTGAGGGCGGCACTGGGGAAATACCGGGATACTGCTCCACTCACTGTATAGGTTGTATTCGAGAGCACTGTAAGGTCTAGAGTTGGGGAATGTTATAGTTCTGTTTATAAAATTACAAAATGTAAGACTCATGCCGACTGACTGCTAAGAGTTCTGCGTAGGGCAAATGAGACGGATCTGCCTACCGTATCTGCAGTTTTTTCATGAATCGCATATGCTATATTGGACGAACATAGTAACGTGGCGAGCCGGCCTCAGGGTTGTAGGCTCATGCAGTGTAACTTGCTTTATGTTAATAAAGGTCTTACAAAAAAAAAAAAAAAAAAAAGTTTAAGCTATTGCCATTATAGTATTGTATTGTAGGTATACTTGTATAGCGCGGTCCTGTCGCCCGAAGGGCATCCTAGCGCTTGAGATCCGGTCAACAACACTTCCACTGCTCAAACATTCCTAGGGAAAAGATGCGTTTTTAGGGCTTTCCTAAACAGGAAGTATAAATTACAATAACTTTTATTTAAGTATTAATTATTAAAAAAAATAAAAGTCATTGTTATTTGTAATATCAATATATCTAAGTCACGTGAATACAACACATATTGCATTACAAATGCTATAGGTGTCACATTTGCGAAAGTTAGAACTATTGGCATTGTAAATGACAAAGCTATTAATTTCGCTATTTTCAAAACCAACACATAAATAAAAAATGTGTCATTTACAATAACAATAGCTCAAACTTTCCTAATGCGAGACCTATTGCATTGCAAATGCTTGTTTTCTATTTGTTACAATTTTGGCACCCTGTCCCTTGGATAGTAGGGCCTCTCCCTTTATTTAAAAAAAATGTCAGACAGAGACACATTTCTGCCCTCCTGCTGCTGAGCCAAGCTCGGGCAGAGGAAGGCAGAACAATAGGTATTCTGTCACGGGGAGGTGTGACCACCTCCCAGACAGGATTTAGTGCATTGGGGCAGGGTAGGAGCGCTTGCCAGAGCCACATTGTCTGCGTGCAGGGCACACTAGGTGCCCTCCATGTATAGTCCAGTTCAGGGAGCAGTTGGGTCCCACTCGGGCACGAAACTGGACAAAGGTCAAGGGAGTATCTCCCAATTGTCCAACCTCTTCTTTGGGAGGGACCACTGAACCGCCCCAACCCTTTCCTTAGAGTATTAAAGGGCTTACCTGTGGTGGGTTCCTAGATTCGTCGTGGAACAACATTCATTTCAGACACCCCTTCTTCTTGGACTGTCTGGGCAGTCTGGACTGCACTCTGGGCATGAAGGCTTCAATTAGGAAGACTCTTGCTGCTCTTGATCTTGTCTCCCTGCTCGTCTGCTGCAGCGTCCATGCCTGTGCACCATAAAGGAATCAGGAACCTTCCAAGGCATGTGGGCATCCAAGACACCTGAAGGAATCTCCCTTGAAATGAAGGAGTAACTTCCCTGCATCTGCAGGCACCACAACTAAGTTGACCAGTCTGCTGACCCTGAGCTCCCACGGACTCTGAAAGGCTCAGCAACACATGAGATGGTTCTTCACATCCCTCGAAGCCTGGCCTGTCCTCTCACCAAGTTTGAGGCCAGTTTCACTCGTCGGAGCCGCAGGAACCGAACCCCTGTGCACCGCGTCAACATGCAGTTGCAAAGGCTTGTAGGCTTCCATCAAGATCTTTGGGCTCCAAGGAGACCCAACCTTAAGCAACTTCAGTGACCAAGATCTTCATCCTCACTGCATCTCTTGTGGGCTTTCATCTTTGGTGAGGTGCTCGAGGTCCTCTTGCGACTCCAAGTCCTCCGGCCTGTGGGTCCTCTTGAGGGTCATCTTTGTATTCTTTGGGCTTCCCTGATTGCTCAGAGCCTGCCCTGACTCCCCTGCTTGTGGTGAATCTCCCGAACCTTGCTGGTCCTGACATTGCACCTTTTACCACTTCCACATTGGTTGCAGTTGCCAAGGCTTGTTGGTGCTCCCACCAAACACCGACCCCTCAACTCCTGACACCCGACGTGGGACAGCTCGTGTACGGCTCCTGGTCTTCCACAGCGTCATCTGGTCCACACAGCTGCAGTTCTAAGTTCACCGTCAGCTCCCCTGCAGCATCAGACATCGGTGGGCATTCATCTTCCATGCCACCTGGTCACTCCTGAGTGGCGTGACCATCTACTTGCGGGTTTTTCACATCTTGAATTCACCTTTGGGACACTTTCACCTGCTCCATCAGCAGCATCTTTCTGAAGTCCTCCATTGGAATCGATGGTGGTTCTCGCCGCCACTTCACACCTATGCACCCGCCTTCCCTGGGGCAGGTATCCTGGTTCCTAAGGTATCCACGGGCGGGGTGGCTCTCCAACATTCTGTCTTCCATTGGGTTTCTTCAGGTTCCGCTGGGAAGGGTCCTTCTTTAAAATTGCAACCTTGAATTACCCATTGACTTGTATTGATCCTGCGGTCGTGTTCACACTTAGCACATATCTGTGGGGCTCCTAGTTACTTACCTCCGGTGGTTCCCCGACACTTCTACTTCTTCTGGGTACAGTCTTGACTCAAGTTGTGGTTCGCATACAACTTATTTAGTATATTGTTTGGTCCCCCCCGGTGGCCACTGTGTATTAAGTGCTACTTACCTGTTTCTATCGTAAAGTATTGTGTGTATCTCGGGGTAGTTGATATCTGTACGTGTTAGTGAGTGTCTTATAATAAATACATATTTCTATAAATGCACTGTGTGGTTCTTTTTCACTTAATCTATACTTCTAAGATAATGTTCTGTTATGTTAAACAGTGATTTATAGAGCGCTCAGCTACTCAGCAGTGTGTCCCGGTGCTGTGACAGTAAAGATAGATGCAGGAGCAATACAACCAGACAATTAAGCTGAGAGGAAGCGGATTAAATTAGCTGTTGAAACATCCAGGTTTTTACTTGTTTTCTAAACTCCAAAAGGGAGGTAGACTGTCTCAAGAAGAGAGGCAGAGCGTTACAAGCACGAGCTACTTGTACCTGGAAAGACCGTCCCCCGCAGCATGCCCTACATAACCTTGACGCTGAGATTAAATGTTGATGTGCTGATCTGAGCGATCTGCGCAGGATATAATAGAGAACTCTTTTACGCAGATAGTGAGCCCCTAGCCCGTGCAAAGCTTTAAAAGCAAGGGTTAGTGCTTTGAAGAGAATCCTGCACTGAACCGGGAGCCAGTGTAAGTTCTTCAAATGGGGAGAAATACGTTCTCTGGCTCCTAACTTCAGGACCGCACTGGCCGCAGAGTTCTGCACGACCTGAAGTCTGCTCAGTAAACCCTCTGGTATACGAAGATACAGGATGTTAACATAATCCAATTGAGAGGTAATGAGGGCCTGCACCACCATCTTTCTATGTGTCATTGGCAGGAGATAGAGAAATTTCCTGATCATTTTTAATAAACCGTCACAGTCTGGGCTTGTGTTTTCATTGATAACATATCATCCATTTTCACCCCCAGGTTTTTAACCATGTTAACAGCCGTCTGAGGTGGCGACATTTCGTCAGGCCACCAATGTTTCCAAATGACCAACGGAGGGGAACCGAAGAAAATGATCTCCGATTTCTCCGGATTACATTTGAGTTGGTGGGATTGAAACCAGAGAAACACTTCAGCCAAGAAGTCTCTAATCTTCTGGTAAAACAAGCTGCTTTACACTCCTTCTGGGCTAAGCCAAAAGACAGCACTCCATAGCTACCAGTTAGAGAGCTTTCTATGGTTGTCTAAGGCCACTAAAATCACCATAAGATTTGTCTGGAGTGATGCAGGGTGCCCACTTACATAAGTGAGCATCGTATACCAAGTCAGCTTCTCACAGCACGCCTCTATATGTTTAGGTTGGGCTCGACAGCCGCAGCTTTCTGCAAGGCATAGTTTTACCAATACTGTACAACAGTGCTTCGCAAACATTTCAGAACCAGGACCCATTCAATAGAAGGACATAAACTTGCAACCCACCTAGCTTTCATAAACATAAGGTTGGCAATTTTTTTATGTAGCTTAAGCATCATTTTGCGGCACAATGTCATTTACAGGCAGCATATTTTCAATTAAAACGGTCCCTAAAGTTGCTGACACTGTTTCACTGATAAACCCTTTATTGTACACAAATGATAATGTGTGGATATCCGGTTTCAGTGAATATTTATCATGTGTGGATAACCAAGTAAAGCGTCTTGATTTGTTTTCATCGTATTTAAATCTTAGTTTACATCACCCTTCAGAAGTACAACCAAATGTGCTTTATTTTTGCTTTCCTAAATGCTGAATGTGTACAGTTCATTTACAGGTATTTAGATATTGTTGTGTGTTGAAAAAAACGACAACCTCCAGCTTTTCCCTGTACCCCAGCATCACTGTACCATAACGAAATTGCCTTTTCTTACTCTGACTGCAAAGTGAGAGAAGTTTGTAAACACCACTCCCCAAGTAAAAAAAAAAATCAGCAATTTGTCCAAAGACATAGCTTGACATTAGACATCGGACTTTGAAGTGCAGCAAATTTGACAAGATAAATACAGAATTTAACGCCATCTTTATTTATTTTGTGGACTTGTGGGACCCACCAAAAATCGGCTGCCAACCCACCAGTGGTTCGCCACCCACCGTTTGGGAAACACTGCTTCACAGTACACATAGAATAGGCTTTTTGCCTCCACCCAGAGGAGTGTTTCTTTCTCACCTCGAAACAAAAAAGCAGGAAAAAACAGAAGGGAGGCCTTTTACACTTACAGAAGACAATATCCCTGACCCCATCCAATATGACACAAACCTAAAGTCTCATGTATTAGGAGAACATTACACTACATCTATTAGGAGAACATGACATCACTATACTTAGCATCAGTTTGTCTCCTGGACGGGACCTACTCCCTTGATTCAATAGATACAGCGGTCTCCTCCTCCGATAACATCATTTCTAAATTGGGACTGTGTTTCAAAACTTGTAGATTCCATCTCTGCTGGGTCACCACTAGACCCCCTTCCACCAAGAACCTAGCAAGAAACATTGGTTATAATGGGGTCGTTATGTAGGGGTGGGCAGAACTCGTAGAGTTACATAACAACTCTGTGAAATTCCGTGGATTTCCATGAGCAGTACAATTTCAGCATGCTGTGCTGATTTTCAGAGCTTGGCACCACACACCATGCCAGAGAGGGCTGCTTCCTTCTGCCTCTCAAGTAGATTTTGTACTTGAGCTGAAGCTTTCTCAATGCAACGGAAGCGACTTACTGTGTCCGCCCGTGTTGAGAAATTGTGTCGGGACTCGTCCTAGCGCTCAATTCTTCTTGCACGCCAACTTAACTTTGGCGAGCCATGCGAGGGGAAAACTCTGTTTAAGGCAATTTTATTGCCCTGGTTTTATTAGAACATTTGGTTGCCTTAAACACATTGGCAGAGGTCAGGGTTAGGGGGGATAGCCTTGGACTGGTGCTGCTCATATCTTAGTAATAGACATCAGGCGAGTCACTTTCCACCTTTCCGCTCTGATTTCAGGACCACCCCATTTAAAATTTGCCTCAGACTGATGCCCGGATGATACGCAATCATTGTGTCCTATTTAACTATTACGCTGATGACACCCAATTTATGATCTCTGTAGCTAAATCTTCCCCAGCCTCTTGAACATTTCATAGCAGTATGAGGCATATGTCCACTTGCTCCTTTAAGTTCAGTGGCGATAAGACAGGGGTACTATGTTCCCTCCTAGGAAAGATACCATGGCTTCTGCCCTTTGATTTCTGCTCCAGGCCAGAGGAAGCTCTTCCTACCGCCTCTTCAGCCGTGAGAATCCTGGGGTTTTAATTTGACATGGACCTCTCTCTAACATCTTAAGTCAATAAACCTTACTATACATGTTTTGCCCTCTTGAAAACACTTTGGAGGATTCTACCTTTAGTTCTGACACATTTGCAGGTCATTTGTGATCCAGGCAGTGATTCCGAGTAGACTGGATTACGGAAACTCCATATTCCTATGCTCTCATGACTAATTGTTCAAACGGTTGTAGAGGATTCAGACCGATGTAAAACAGCTGGCATTAGCACATCCCCATCATTCCTTAGCTGTTGGAGCCCGACCTTGTCACTGAGATGCATCACTCCCCACGCAGCTCCGCCGAAGTAGCTGCTGTCCCTAACCCTTGCTGGTAAGAGTTTGAGGCCCTCCTCCACCTGCAAGCCCCGCCTGCGCCTAATCCCTGGTGGTCCAGTGGGGAGCTTCTCTGCTCTGCCGCTGCTCTGCCCTCTACACTCTTTTTTCATCTCTTGTTCACTTTTCTTCACTGTTTCTGTTCTTTTACTGCTTCTGCTCTCTTGCCTCTTTTTGCACCATTTTTCCCCATGCCCCTGCTCGCTCCCACTGCCCGCTCCCTCCTGCGCCGATTCCCCCTTCCCAGCTGTCCATCATCCCCCTCACACTATTTATGGCGGCTGCCGCAAAGGCAAACCAGTCTGTGCCCAGACCGCGCCCAGCACCCCAAACCTTGGTTCTCGGACCATCCACCACTACAAAGCGAGCACCCACCACGCTCCCAACATCGGACGCGACACTGCCTCCCACCGGGCATTGCCGATGGACACCCAAGGCCCTTTATCATGCTGGAACTGCAGCCGCACCTTCCCCTGCCACCGCACACGAGCCCCAACCCACCGCATTACTATTCAAAAACCAGACCTGGCAGCCTAAACTGCATCCTGCTCAACACATGCTCCCTCCACAAACATGCCGTGGAGATCTGGGACCTGCTCAACTCAGTCAACCGCAACATCGCCTTCCTTGTGGAAAACTGGTTGAACCCCACCTCCACGCCATACATCGCCACCAGCATCCTGGATGGCTACAAGATCATCCACAAGGACTGTGTCTACAAACCAGGGGAAGGTATCACCATGGTACACAAAAGCAGCCTTTGCCTCACCACCCACGTGGACGACCTCTCAGCCAACATGAAGCACCTCCACTTTCAGGTCCAGACCAACCCAAACACCATCCTCCGCAGGACCTTCATCTAAAGACTCCCCGGACCCCGCCCACCCTTCAGCGATTCCATCAACTTCATCACATCCCACTCTCTCCCCTCCACAGACTACATCCTCCTCGGCGACCTCAACTTTCACCTGGACAACTCAAATGAGTCTCTGCTGGAGAACCTCGCCACCTTCGTACTTGAACAACCGGTCACCTCGGCAACCCACTCAGTAGTACACACGCTTGACTTCATCTTCTCCGCCAGCGACATCACCATCAGCTATACCACAGAGCTCCAGTGGACCGACCACTGATGCGTCCCCTTTGCCATCATCAAACCCACCATACTCCACCATGCCCACCGCTACTCTCATAGAAGCTGGAACAAGGTCCCTAAAGAATAGCTCACCACCGTCCTCAGCGAAACTCCTCCACCGACAGCCAGAGACACCAACACTGCAGCATGCAACCTCCACCGATGGAACTCTGACTGCACCTAAACTTTGGCTCTCCTAAAGAAAACTCCAAGAAAACCAGCTGGTTCTCCCCCACCCTTGATGAGTTCAGCGTGCCTATAGACGACTTGAGAAAAGATGGAGGAACAGAAAGCCCTAGGAAGATCACTCAGCCTTTAAGACCACACACTGCCACCTCATCAGAACAACAAAGAAAGCAGCCCACAAGAAGGGATCAACGCCAATGGATTAAACTGCAAGGCACTTTTCGCTGTGGTCAAACCATTCACAAGACCCAGCACAGAGACAGCAGACATCCCCCCCTCCTAAGACCTCTGTAACAACCTCAGCACCCCTTTCCACTGCAAGATCAGGAAGGTATACAACAGCTTTGACAGCCTCAATATCCAAGACCCTCCCACCCCACCCGCAACCACCGCACCCTACAACGCCGGAGCCCAACTGACCCTACTCAGCTGGACCCCCTCACAGAGGATGATACCCTCAGGATTTGGAAGAGCATCCACTCAGGAGCACCCTCAGACCCCTACTTGCATCACATCTTCAACAGAAACAGCATCACCATTGTCGCTAAACTCTGCCACACCATCAGCGGCTCCATTAGCTCTACCACCTTCCCGAAGACTGGAAACATGCAGAGAACAACCCCTTGCTGAAGAATCCCTCTGCTGACCTGACGTACTACAAGAACTTCAGACCCATTTTGCTTCTCCCCTTTCCAGCCAAGGTCTTCGAGAAGCCCATCATGCCGAACTTTCCGAGTTCATCAAAGCAAACCACAGCTTAGACCTCTCCCAATCAGTCTTCCGAAGCAATCACAGCACTGAGACCGCCCTCCTCGCCGCCACAGATGACATCAGTGCCCTCCTCGACTGAGGCGAAACCGCAACCCTCATCCTCCTGGACCTCTTGGCCGTATTCAATACCATCTCTCACTGCACCCTTGCACAAGAATCCACAACTATGGCATCCGCGACAAAGCCCTGGAATGAATCTGCTCCTTCCTCACTGGCCAAACACAGAGTCGGACTACCTCTTTTCCTCTTGGAACCCAAAGAGTTCAGCTGCAGAGTGCCTCAGGGCTCCTCCCCGAGCCCAACGCTTTTCAATATCTACATGGCCCCGCTTGCAGCCATCGTCAGGAACCATGGACTCAACATTGTCTCCTATGCCGACGACACCCAGTTGATTCTCTCCTTCACCAACGTACCAACAGTCGCCAAACAACTTTCACAAGGGGTTGAAGGCTGTCGCTGCCTTGGAAGAAAAACAGCTGCCTCAAGCTCAACTCAGAGAAGGCAGACGTCCTCATCATGGGCTCCACCCCCTTCACTTGGGACACTCCTGGTGGCCTACAGCACTTGGAATCATACCCACAGACCACGTGCAGGACCTTAGAATCATCCTGGACTCCTTGCTCACCATGAGCCACCAGATTAATGCTGTCTAATCATCCGGCTTCCACGCACTATGCCTGCTCCGAAAGATCTTCAAATGGATCCCCACCGAGTCCAGAAAGACGGTCATCCACTCACTCGCCAGCAGCAGAATAGGCAATGCACTTTACCCCACCATCATCCAGAAACTCATTAAGAAACTGCAGAACATCCAGAACGCCTCCGACAGACTCATCCTCAACATTACCCGCTGCAACCACATCACCAGCCACCTAAGAGACCTCCACTGGCTCCCAGCCAACATAAGAATTACCTTCAAGCTCCTCACACTCCTACAAAGCCATACAGGACGCTAGACCGGTGAACCTCCACCACCGCCTCGCATTCCACATGCCCACCAGAGATCTCCGCTCCGCCCAACTGGCCCTGGCTACCATCCCACATATCCGTAAGAACCACAGCCGGAGGAAGATCCTTCTCCTATCTCGCAGCGAAGACCTGGAAAACCCTGCTTCTCCACCTCAGGCAATCACTGTCACTGGCTCTATTCAAGAAGGACCTCAAGACCTGGCTCTTCGACAGAATCACAGCACTTAGACAGATCTGCAGCTCTCCCCCGTCACACCCCTACCAGCGCCTTGAGACCCTTACAGGTGAGTAGTCGCGCTTTACAAGCCTCTGATTGATTGATTGACTGACAAAATGCACTGGCTTCCTGTGCCTAAATTCCTATGTCTGAAGCATAAGGCCATCCATCAGGAAGGACCCGCTCACCTGAAAAATAAATTCCTCCAGTACCAGCCACTCGCAGGCTGTGGTGTTTCGATGGTAATTTTCTTGCTCTACTGAAATTCAAGCATTTACATACTAGGGGTAGATCGTTTTCCCACTCAACCATCCCTCCTTTCTTCACTCAATCACAGAACATTTTAGGAAATTACTAAAAACATAGCCTTATGCCCATTAATGCAAGCATAAAATCGAATCAGTATGACATTCAGCAGTTACTCAGAGCAGGTGCACTTTTGTGGATAGCAATTGTGCTTTATAAATGTAAAATATATAAAATAAATAAATAAGTGGCATACACAATAGGAAAAATAACAAGCAGTGGCAAAGCCAACAGCTCTAGCCTACACAAGATGTATTGGCTTTGTCAACGTCTTTTAGCCATATTGTAGAGCATCACGGCTGCAATGCAGCATGGCTAAAAGTTAGAAAAAAGCAGCCAGTACTGGCTGCATCATAGCACTTTTTTCCAGTGGGATGGAAGAGTGCAAGCAACAATGCGGAGAGGTAGATGGGAGTTTGACACAAACAACAACAATGGGGTTGGGGAAGTGGGCGGGACAGGCAAGCAAAGACAATGCGGAAGAGGGCAACCAACGAGGCAGGTTGGCAAGCAATGCGATAGGGCGGCAGACGGGCAGCAACGCAGGAGGGCGGCAGGCGGGCAACAGCGCAGGAGGGTGGCAGGCGGGCAACAACGCAGGAGGCCGGCAGGCAGATAATGCGGAAGGGAGGCAGGCAGGTAACGCGGGAGGGTGGCAGACAGGTAACGCGGGAGGGTGGCAGACAGGTAACGCGGGAGGGTGGCAGACAGGTAACGCGGGAGGGTGGCAGACAGGTAACGCAGGAGGGTGGCAGACAGGTAACGCAGGAGGGTGGCAGGCAGGTAACAACGCAGGAGGGTGGCAGGCAGGTAACAATGCAGGAGGGCTGCAGGCAGGTAACAATGCAGGAGGGCTGCAGGCAGGTAACAACGCAGGAGGGCTGCAGGCAGGTAACGCAGGAGGGCGGCAGGCAGGTAACGCAGGAGGGTGGCAGGCAGGTAACGCAGGAGGGCAGCAGGCAGGTAACGCAGGAGGGCGGCAGGCAGGTAACACAGGAGGGCGGCAGGCAGGTAACACAGGAGGGCGGCAGGCAGGTAACGCAGGAGGGCGGCAGGCAGGCAATAAGGGCAGGCAGAAACAAAAGAGGGGGGCAGGTGGGACAAGGCAGGCAACAACGCTAGGGCATATAAGACAGCAACACCACATTGGGATGGGGCAGTCAAGCAGCAATACATTGGGACAAGATGGGTTTGTACGAGGAAGAGAAGCAACAACTCACCCGGGATGGACCAGCCAATCAACAACACGGAGGGCAGGTGAGATGGGGCAGGCAAGCAAAAATGTAGGAGGAGTGGTTGGGACCGGGCAGGCCAGCACCAACATAGGAGGGGGGCACGCAATGAGGTAGGTGCGGTGTGTGGGGGGGCAGGCAAGCAACAATGTGGGAGGGGGCAAGCAACAACACAGGAAGGGGTAGGCCAGCAACAACAGGTAATGGCAGGAAAGCAACAACGCGGGAGGTGGGACGGGGCAGGAAAGCAACAACACAGTAGGAGGTGTGCGGGACAGGGAGGAAAGCGACAATGTGGGAACAGGGCAGGCAAGTAACAACGGGGTAATGGGGAAAGTGAGTAACAATACAAGAGGGGGGCAGGTGGGACAGAACAGGAAAGCAAACTGGAAGGTAGGGTGGCCAAAGCTCCCATTGAAGAGTTTCTAATTATTCTGTACCCAGTGATTGGAGGAAAGTTCTATGGGGAACATTGATGGAAATAAAACGCCATGTCAACAATTTAAAAATACTTGTCAGGCAGTAATATAACATGAACACAATGCAATCAGGGAAAGTATCGGACTTCCTAGCTCACCTATTTTCATTCTGTCCCATAGGTTAGTTAGCACCTTTCATTTCCCAACTGATTAGTGCTTTTCATTCACGTATAGAATAAATCACCTCACTATCAAGCAGATTACGCTCGCTCGTGAATTAGTACTTTGTCCTTTCACACAAATGCTGCTCCCTGTAGTGCAATCCTTCTCCTTTCTCCCCATGGATTATAGCCCCTCATGAACTATAATGGTCCCTCATATCACTTCCAGTTTGTGGCCCTTCAGGTATCCCCAAATATTAGTTTACCATTCATCTAACATATTATGGTACCTTATTCCTACCCATCAATTACACTATCTCATTCAACTGTTTCAATACCCTCATTCCTTGCAATGACAGTCCCTCATTTTTCTCCAGATCATCGCCCTTTTTTATAGGTATGACATGTATTCTTCCGTAATGATAACAGTACATAATTCCATGCCAGTACTACTGTCCCTCTATCCAACCTCTATAAAACGTATGCAATGTATTCCTATAGCGCAACGTTCCATATTCATCTCCATTGACTACTGCCCTCCATCATCTCTGCCCCTCATTAAAACCCAAAATTTACGGAAAATAATTTGTTGCGATAACAGCCCCCGCCCCCCTTTTTCGATAAAGACCATTGCCTTATATATATATATATATATATATATATATATATATATATAAATAACTTTGGCTTCTCTTCTGGGATAACAGTATCCACTTCAAAATAAGTATTTCTGTCCTCTTAATAGAACCCAGACCCTTTTACATTTACACAGCACAGCGCATCCTTATTCCTGCCCTTCATACTTCCTCATGACTTCGTCTCATTGCTTACCACATATTATCATCACTCATTGCTCTTACTACTGCAATCTATACAAAGAAACTGAAGTTAAGGCACGGAATGGTTTGTTTATGTGCACATGACTAATCCCAGTAACCAACAATAATCAACAACACTGGACTAACCACTAACCTTGGGTTTCAGAGCAGCATTACTGACTGACCTAAAGCGCTTCAATGCCTGGTCAGGGTTAGTACGCGCTATATAAATGCAATTACAATAATCATTTCCACCTATAGATGTATGTACCCTCAACCTCCCATTTGTGTCTCTCTTTTCTCAACAGGGACCAGTTTCCCACCAATGTGAATAGCCCCATACGCTTCCAAGTGTTTCTCCCACCTCCACTCACCGGAGATGCCCTGGTCCTTCCCTGCTCGCCCTCTCCCTCAGCCTCAGCCGGATGCCACAACCACAGCCCCATCTCTCGCTCAGCTGGCTACTCCCGCAGACGTCACTCGGCACCACCTCAGATCTCCAGGATTGGCTGGAATATTACTTCAGGAAGACCAATTTTCCGATTGGATGGTTTTTCTGTCATTCGCTTGCAGCCACCCACTGAGAGCTCTGGGGCGTTGTAGAAAGTAAAATGCCGCTCAACGATTGGTTCACGGTGTTGTCAATGAAATGATCTACCGTCGCCGCGAGCAGACTGTCAACCACTACTTCCTTACTCGGTCTTTTTCTTATGTCTTCCGGTATATTATTAACACTGTCATAGAAAAGGGACAGTAAAACGTATCGAGTAGAATAAAAACAGACAGTCGTTGGCATTCGTAGACTCCTTTCTCTGCGCTTCTCTATTTATGCGAACGGCTACTGCAGCCTGTAAAACCAACCTTCTGCGTACTACGATGTTTAGCTTAAACGCCGTCATGTGTGCGTCAACGTGTGCTTTGTTTATCTCCCTTGTCCTCTTTCTATGTTCACGACGCAAGAGTTGCAGCCATCTTGGGATGTTGCATTTTTACATACGGTAAATATATTTTGGATACTTCTACTCACTGGGTAATGCTGTGTGGAATGATGACTTCTAGCATCAAAGAAAGCCTGAAAGCTCATATTTTAAGATTTTAAATATCCAATTAGAAAGATTTTCCCTCATACATAGGGTATTTTGACTCAGGGTATTTTGCTCACTTGTAATGTTCTCATGTATCAGTTCTATTCCTATTGTAGAGCGCTCTGACACCTTCGGGTAAACTCCGCGCTATATAAAAACGCATAAATTAAATAAAATAAATAATAATAAACGTACTTTCCCCTGTCCTTGACATAGCGTGGGAATGATAGTCGAGCTGTTCAAAGATGGCGCCAGACTGAATTAGTGATTGTTCGCCTTTCAGGACAACGCACGCGCTGAAGTAAGACGTGACCAACACGTATCATTAGATGGTAGGTTAGGAACACTGCTCCTGCCATACCTCACCCCGTTCATGACGGTCGCCATCTTAAAATTAGAGCTTTTACAGTGTATGTATGGGCACCGTCTTTAAAAGAAGTTGATTAAAACCAGAAATGTTGTTAAATCCATCAAAGCATAGATTTAAAATATATTAATTGAAATGCGCATTCATTTTATGAGAACACCACACGATGTATATTCATATTTTTAGAATAATAGGCGCTTCCGAAGTTTACTTTAAATATATGACGAATTCATCACTTGCCGTTTAATGCTACTAATTCTGGTCGTATGAAATTTATGTAATGAGTTATTTAAAGTCTAACACGGATGATTAGACTTATTACGTGCGAATATATTTGCCACGTTGCCTGAGAGATGCAGGTTGTTTTTTTTTTTCCATGACGCGGAAGTTAATATTGAATCTTCACCGGTCTATGACAGACATGGGGCTTGTGTTGCTGCTCGTCGGCACTCTGTTCCTATGCACAGCTTCGTGTCAGGACACTCCAGACAAGGGATTTGCTCTGATCACGACAGGTGGTAGCAGTGCTAATGAGGACACCGCCGAGGAGGCAGTGGTGGAGGATGACCTGGACCTTGAAGACCAGCAGGTCTTCCAACCCACCCATGAGTGGCAGGTGGTGAGACCTGGCCAAGCTGTGCCACCTGGGCTGCATATACGACTTAACCTGCAGACAGGAGTCAACGAGGCCAAGCTGCAAGACACAGAGCCTGCTGTGAAGAAAGGTGCAAAGAAGGAGACAAAGCTGCACCTGGACCCTAGCCTTTATACCCCACAGGAACTCAAGGAGGCTCTGTCTAAAATAAAGGAAGATGCAGCAGCTGAGAGCCCAGAGGAGAAGAGACGTAAGGAGAAGTTCAAGCAGGAGTTTCGCCCCATCGAAGAGCTCAAGCAAGAGTTTGAACGCCTTCATATGAACATCGAAAGTGATTTTCAGATAATGGAAAGGCTACTTCAGATCCTGAACAGCTCCACGTCCACCCTAGATGAAAAGTCTTCTGCCCTATATGACCTGGAGTACTATGTCCACCAGGTGGACAATGCCCAGGACTTGCTTCCTCTTGGGGGTCTCCAGCTGGTCATTAATGGTCTTAACAGTACAGAGCCACTGCTAAAAGAGCGCTCTGCATTTGTTCTGGGTGCTGCCCTCTCCAGTAACCCAAAAGTTCAAATAAAAGCTATGGAAGGTGGTGCCCTACAGAAGTTACTGGTCATTTTGGCAACTAGTCAACCACTGCCGGTAAAGAAGAAGGCTCTCTTCGCGATGTCATCGTTGCTGCGACAATTTCCCTATGCCCAGCAACATTTCCTTAGATTGGGAGGTCTTGATGTGCTCAAAGGTCTGTGTAGGGATAAGGAGACACAAACCCTCTCCGTTCGTGTGGTGACACTGCTGTATGACTTGATTGTGGAAAAGAAGATTGTGTTGGAGGCTGCAAATGGCAGTGAACTTGAAAAGGAGAAAATTCAACAGTACAGCCAGGTTGATTTCATCGGGGCGGTGCTGGAGCATGGCTGGTGTACTCTCATTCCGGGCCTCCTTAGTGTGCCGGAGCATGACCATCGAGAAAAAGTTCTGAAAATCATAAAGCTGCTGCTTCCCACCTGCGGAGACTCTTTTAAAACCGATAAACAGCTGGGTACAACTTTGTCTATTCTCTTAAAAGAATACCAAGATCTTTGGACAGAAGAGCAACAGGAAGGGGAAAAAGATGGGTACTTTAAAGAGATTTTTAGTACTGTAAGTGGCATAATGGAAGGGTTGAGGTGATATATGCCCATAATATTTGACATTTCAAATTAAAGCAGTTTCAGCACTTTTTACCTATTTTGTTGCAGTTACAGATCTATTTTCCACAAAACAAATTCATCTTATGTTCTTGGTTATTATACTGTGCCAACCGACTTTCCTAACTGTTATATTCAAGGTATGTTTGAGTCCACACAGTTCTCTTATTGAATGTAGAATGATGAAGGTGAATTATCCAGAGTTACCAGTAGAGAGTTATCTGCTGTCGGGGGTCCTGTTCACAACAATGTTTCTCCTAATTAGTTACAGTAAAAAACACCATCCATTTCTGGAACAAGTGCCTTCTTTTCACCAGCAAACTCCATTTACCTTCATCCCACTGAACGACAGATGGCATGTCTTGTCCTACAACTTGCTGATCCCTGTTTAGTACATTCAGATATTTCTAAAGACTTGAGTGCGTTTGGCATACCTGGTTACTTTTCTTGCCCTTGTCACAAACATTTGCGCTGAAGTTTTACAACGAAGAAGAACATTTACAGCCAACATATGCTATGAACAGTGACCATAGTGATTAAGGACTGCAGATCGGAAGTAACCAAAAAGCAAGTCAACAAATTGGATGTAATTAGTAGCGAATGATCAGCTATGTTGAACAAGTTGTAACCCTTTGGACTTAGGATTTTGTCATTTTCTTGAATAAAGGAATGGGAGGGTTTTGTAGAGTGCACAGCTACCCAACAGAGTATCCTAGTGTTGAGAGGTGAGAAACTATCATAAGCAGACCTGCTGTAATTCATTGCATACTATAGAAAGAACTGCCATTTGGTGATCAGGAATGTTGTAGTGGGTACTGTTTGCTTCTACATTGCACTCTGATTCACGTCTTATGATGAACAGAAAGATATGTTGTCAAGTTTAATACTTTAATATTGGAATAGATTGTTAAATGTTAAATACATTATTCTTAGTGAAAGCCCTTTTCCATTGTCATCTATATAGTTTACACAATTGAGTTGAAAATGTGACTTGATTCAAATATACGTTTGCTGTTGAAAAAAAGTGTTACTTTCAGTTTCATGCAAACATTGTTTCACACTTCACATGTACCTTTAGCGCATGTAATTTCCAGCAGCACTAACCCCAAAGAAGCAACACACACACATAGATAGATAGATAGATAAAGAACACCTTTGATGGACCCCATGCAGCCCAGGTATGCAATGTAGCCAGCTAACATGAGGCACGCACTAACACTGTTCAATGATATACACTACACCAAAACATCTGACAGACATTATATAAAACCAATCATATACGTGCCATGCATATTGGTATTGCCACAGTCATATCAAGACTTCCTACCTTGATAGTGCACGCGCTAGCAAGCAAAAGAACACACTGGAGTTATTAACACAAATCCAACAATGTCTTTCCAGGATAAAGTTAAGATAAGGGCATTTAGGGGAGGTACCAAGAGGGTGCAAGGCCTTCATCCGACCTCTAATGACAGGAGATGCAACAGTGATGCATTGCATAAATTGAAAGCTAGGGTGTTTAATAAGAGACATCTAATTCAACCACAGTAGAGAAGGCAAGCATGTACCTGCGATGGCGTGGCTTTAGATTAAGGATGGAGTAGAACTTCTTTGAAATGTTCAGAAGTTACACAAGAGCTTTTTTCCAAAAAGAAAATACACAGAGATGACAGTCTCTAGTATACCTGCATACAGGTTCACATCAAGATCCATGAACTGCAGGTCAGGACTATAATGTAAGGCCCTGCCCGGAAGCTATTATCAGAAGATTAAGCCAGGTGACCCAAAAGCAGCGACCACTTATGGTTTCTAGGCTAGCAAAGAACTTAATTCCACTACAGATGAACGATAAAGTTTGCTTGAGACCGTGACGCCCATGTGAAACTAAGTTTAAGAACTTGTTGAGAACGGACAATCCAGATGTATAATGTGGGGAGGTGTGTATTGTAAAAACACGTTCCACTCAATAATGACATTATTTCCCAGTGCAGATGGTGAGCAGCAAACAACTGTTAAAAGGAAAAAGCTTGGAAAACTGTGTGCCTGATCCATGACGGTTTTAAGTTTAACCGAAGGAGAAATATGTATGTACAATGATCCCAAATTACATCACTGTGCATATGCAAACAGTCTCTTCCTAAAGTCCAAAAACATGGTCATTCTAACAGGGTTGTATTTTCTGAAAAGGTAGACTCTAGCAGGAAGTCACAACAAGCAAAAAGGGCTGCATTTTTAGAAGTTTAACCTCTCCTTCAATCCAGACCAATAGCATAATCCAGCCTTATCCATAGGTCCCAAGAATTTGGGGCACTTAGATATTAGAAGGGCTGGTTCCAATCAGCAAAGTGTTTTGAAGACTGGGCCCAGACATCCTTGGCTGTAATGATGTGGAAACTCACAGTACAGGAAGTGGCGCATACAGGAAGAGGGCAGGCATAATGGTTTAGCAAGAAACCAGCCCCATCAGAAATTTCTGAATAGGAACCCAGTATCATGGGTATATTGATATATCCAGGTTATGTCTAGCAAGGATGGGGGCAAATTTGCATGAAATTCTTGGCTCCGTACACAAACCATCATGTAAAGCAGCACCCAAGCGAAGGGCCACAGCACTGGGGCGGGCTGCACAGTTTTTACAGGGGGAGGACCAGGAGGCAGACTCTATCCCCGTATTGCGGCAAAATGACTACTCCACTGCTACCACCGGTCTGTCACCCCTCAGCCTGGTATAAGGTGCAACAGGCTACCCTCCAATATGAATTGGGTTACATTTTGGTTAAGCCTTGTGGCAACCTTTTGCAATATTAGGAATTGTATCCCTTCATCTAATACGGTGTGTCGCGCTGAATGAGACTGTGGCGCAATCTATCCCTTCCACATCCTCACTGACATTATCGCTCTTGCAGACTCCCCATAGCAGTCTGACCTCTTCTTCTGCCTGGCATACTCTGGTCTGTAGGCCATTAATTCCTCCCCTGGGCAGAGCAGAGGCAACCCAGCTGCTAGCTATTGCCTCTGGCCGCAGGCCAGGTTGTTCTTTTGTAAGTTCACCCTCCCTAATTTTTTCTTGACCATGTGTCTTTGCACCTGACCGAGAACACAGACTCTTGTTTGTTAGGGACATTGTGGATAGGGTGACTATTTCCCTCCTGGTTCATTATGGTCACTTCTCAGGCCTGGATATTTGTGTGCTAGCCTAATGCATTTTAGGCGCGTTAGTCTTGTTTGCATTCATTAAGTAGACAAACACCTTGGAAATCAATGATTTCTAGGTGAAAAGTGCAGGACTGGAGTCTGTGTCCGTAACAACCTGGAGTGTGGTGGTCATGCTACTCGTGGACAATGAGTCTAGAAACTAATGTGGACCGGTTATCTTGTGGAATTTGCACCCTTGTTTCCTTTTCAGAATTTGCTCTCTTAGATGCAGACCAACTCCCTCAAATCAGCATGACACCCTTCACACAGATTTGCAGGAGCCTGCAGTAGGAAAGTGCTCTTTTTTGCATGATTACTCCCCACATTTTGCCTAACATCTGATGCAATCTGATTTGATGTCCCCAGGGTCCCTTCCAATCAGACTCCCAGGGCGTATGTTCATTCCCAAAACTGTACCTTTGTACCCACTCACACAGCCGGACACACGCTCGACCCTATCTTCACCTCCAGCAAGCACATCTCCTTCGATCGCACTACAGCTCTCCACTGGACGGATCACAGTTGTGTTCACTTCAGCTACAAAACCACCCTGACCCACAACCGTCCACAACCTATTCCTCGGAGAAACTGGAACAAAATCACCACCGACCAACTCCTCACATCACTCAGCCAAAACCCTCCCACCCTCTCTATGGACCCAGACCAAGCGGCCACCAACCTCAGGCATTGGATTACCCTCAGTGCAGACGAATTAGCACCCCTGAAAAAGCAACAGATGAAATCTGCCAGCAAAAAGGCTCCCTGGTTCAATGACGAACTTAAAGAATCCAAGAAGCTATGCCGCACCATAGAGAAGAATTGGAGAAAAAACCCAACCTCAGACAACATGGCCTCCCTCAAGACAGCCACCCGCAAACACCACCAACTGATTCGATCCGCCAAGAAATCAGCATTCAAGGATCGTCTCGACAACAACACTCATAACAGCAAGGAACTCTTCAATATCGTCAAAGAATTCACCAACCCCACCGCAGCAACTAACGACATCACTCCCTCCCAAGACCTCTGCAATGCGCTATCCTCCTTCTTCTACAACAAAATTGCCGACATCCACAACAGCTTCGAGAATTCTCCCAGCGATCAACCCGCACCATCCCCTTCAGATCCTACTCCTCCAACTAACAACATCAGCGCCTGGAACCCAGTCACCACTGAAGACACCATTCACCTCATGAACTCAATACACTCTGGCTCGCCTTCTGACCCCTGTCCCCACCACATCTTCAACAAAGCTGACTCCATCATCGCACCCCAACTCCTCGATGTCATTAACTGCTCTTTCAACTCTGCCACCTTTCCAGAAAGCTGGAAACACGCCGAACTCAGCGCCCTTCTGAAGAAACCCACAGCAGACCCCTCAGAACTGAAAAACTACCGACCCATATCCCTCCTCCCTTTCCCGGCCAAAGTCATAGAGAAAGCCGTCAACAGCCAGCTCGCCGCCTTCCTTGAATCCAACAACTCCCTTGATCCATCTCAATCCGGGTTTCGAGCCAAACACAGCACCGAAACCGCCCTCATCACAGCGACTGACGACATCCGAGCACTCCTGGACAACGGAGAAACAGTGGCCCTCATCCTACTCGACCTTTCCGCCGCTTTCGACACAGTCTGCCACAGCACCCTTATACATCGCCTCAGCAACATCGGCATACAAGGAAAAGCCTTGGACTGGATCATCTCATTCCTCGCTGGGAGAACTCAAAGAGTCCGACTTCCCCCATTCTACTCAGAGGCCACCGAAGTCATCTGCGGCGTACCACAAGGATCCTCACTCAGTCCCACCCTCTTCAACGTCTACATGAGCCCTCTCGCCTTCATCGCGCGTCAACACAACCTCAACATCATCTCTTACGCCGACGACACCCAGCTAATCCTCTCCCTCACCAAAGACCCCAACACCGCCAAAACGAATCTTCACGAAGGCATGAAAGAAGTAGCCGAATGGATGAAACAAAGCCGCCTTAAACTCAACTCAGACAAAACGGAGGTGCTCATCCTAGGATCTTCCCCCTCAGCTTGGGACGACTCTTGGTGGCCGTCAGCTCTGGGCACAGCTCCCATACCCACAAACCATGCACGTAACCTTGGCTTCATCCTAGACTCCTCTCTCTCGATGTCCAGACAAGTCAACGCCGTCTCGTCCTCCTGCTTCAACATACTTTGCATCCTCAAAAAGATCTTCCGCTGGATCCCCCCCCGAGACAAGAAAGACTGTCACCCACGCACTGGTCACGAGTAGACTGGATTATGGTAACACACTTTACGCCGGAATCACAACAAAACTACAGAAAAAACTCCAGCGCATCCAAAACGCGTCAGCGAGACTCATATTAGACATCCCGCGCCAAGATCACATCACCGGACATCTAAAAGACCTCCACTGGCTTCCGGTCAACAAAAGAATTACTTTCCGCCTTCTCACCCACGCACACAAGGCCCTCTACAATCTAGGACCCGAATGCCTCAACACTCGACTGTCCTTCTACAAACCCACCCGCCAACTAAGATCATTCAATCAAGCCCTCGCCGCAGTCCCGCGCATACGAAAAGCCACCATGGGTGGCAGATCCTTCTCCTTCCTGGCTGCCAAGACCTGGAACTCACTCCCCACCCACCTCCGCCTTACTCAGAACCACATCTCCTTCAGAAAAGAACTGAAAACCTGGCTATTCGACAAATAATTGAACCCCTTCCCCCAGCGCCTTGAGACCCTCTGGGTGAGTAGTGCGCTATACAAATGCCTGAACTTGAACTTGAACTACCCACAATTGGCACACCTCTGGCCACAGGTAAGCCCCTTGTACAAGGTACCATGGATACCACAATTAGAGGACCTGTACCGTAACACCCACACACTGCCATTGCAGGCTGCGTGTTTTGGTGGAGAGAAAAGTGAAGAGTCAACATGGCACTCGTCCCTGTGTGCTATGCTTACAACCCACTGCCTGAGGCCTAGGTAAGCGACCCCTCTAGCAGGGTGGACTAGCCTCAGGTAAGGGCACAGTGGCATTAGCCCTGTACCCCTAGAGGGTCTAAGTTCATTCTTAGACATTGTAAGTGTAGTAAAGCCATTAAGAGTATATTGTCTGGGCATTGGTCTTTACGAACTCCACAGCTCTATAATGGCACATTAAACCCATACTGATGTCTGAGCGGGATTTAATGTAAAATGCACTGAGAGGGCATCTTAGAGATGCCTCCTGAAAAACGATCAGCCCTGGTGTGGTTTCTGATGGATGTCTGTCATTTGCCACCTTCCTGACAGTTTTCTGGACCCCTGGGCAGAGAGCCTTCGCTCTCTGGGTCCAGAAACAAAGCCCATCCTGGGAAAAGGTGTCATGCCTCCTCCCCCAGCATGGGCTGGGTCCACAAAGGAGAAGCTTCAAAGGCCTGCTGCCTTTGTGAGCTGTCCCTGGCTTTTGCTGCCCCCAGCAACGGGCTCCCACCGGTTCTGCCCCCCACTTTGGGTGGGAGAAGCAATGGGAAACTAAGCTAGGAGAGGAGTGCCCACCTTTGCCAACCCCACCCCTCAGGTGGGGGAGGCGAGGTGAAGTACACATCTCAGTCCCCTCAATCTTGAAGATGAGGGGACCCAGCCAATCAGGAAGAGGCTCATGCCCCCCTCCCACTGGAGGGTGGCATATCATGGGGTGTACTCACCCCAAGGAAGTAACTCATTGGTCCCGACCTCCACACCCCTTTTAACGGCCCTGAATCTAGTATTTAGGGGCCCCTGAACCGTGCCTCCTCAGACTTGAGGAAGAAAGAAGAAGGACCGAAGAGCCGTGTTGACCCAGGAAAAACAGAACACCAACTGCTTTGGTCCCAGCCCTACTGGCCTGTCCCACCTCTGACCTGCCTACAGCGAAGCAACCAGCGTGTTCAGCAGCCCCCCAGAGCCCAGCGGACCTGACCTGCATTCACGTTACTGACTCTGTCTCCCATGAGCACTGGATTTGCTAAAAAAAGACTCCAAGACCAGAATTCGGATTCCAGCGACTCTGCGATTCTGCACTTGACGCCCATGGCCCAAGTTTGAGTGGCCCAACTCCACAAGGAGGTCTCCCCAGCGATCCTGACCTGGGATCTGGTGATCCCCGACCTCTCTAAAGCCTTGAGATGACGCCTGCAGCCTCAACCTGAAGGGACCCCCCAACCGCAATAAGAGCTGGATAAAAAACCTGCCTCCCTTCATCAGACGCCCATGGCCTTGGGTGGCCCCACCGATGGTGTCCAGGCATCCCCGAAGAATCCAACTTACCACTCCGGCGGTGGTTGCCTTCAGGAAGCCTCTCTGCTGAGCCTGCAGTAACTTTGCCGAACCGAAGGTCTCCATTGAAAATCACGGGGTCCCAGACGATGCCATGGCACCCTGCACCCGGCCGCCCTAGTTTCGCTGGTGGTGCAGCTCCTGTGCTGATTGTTGACCCCTGCCGTGCTGACCTTAACCCCAAGAGTTTTGCTCCCACACCCTAGTGGCCTGCTTGTAACAGCCCCTTACTGAAGGCACCCATAGCCTCATTGGCTAAGATTGGGCCCGCACTCTGCACACGGCTGCCCCAGTGCCGCTGGTGCTGTAACTCGAGTGCCCATCTAGCCCTTGGGGACCCTTGGGCCTAACCCCTGAAACTCCCACATTCCGATTACCATTCGTCTCCCATAGGAACCCATGTCATACGATATTGGACCTGAAATGTTCTAAGTGTTGAACTTGTGTTTTGTATGGGGAAAACAGTAACTACAACTCAAGACAAGAAAAGTCTTACTTACCGTGTATTGTGAGACCCTTAGGTGTGGTAGCTAGGCATACCACCCCCAGTACTCTGCATAATCTAAAAGTAATAAAAAAATAATTACTCTGTAATTCAAACTGCTTTTAAAGTTATACAAACCTGTAACAACTACAAACCCATTCCCAATTGCATTCCTGTGTAAAGGTTTACCATTGAAAGTATATTATACCTACCTGTACCAAGTACTCCTTGGTTCAAGAAATAAAATACAAGTATACCTTTTTTATACTTACTTAATTGGTCTGGATTCTGCCTCTGGGTGTGTGCCATCAGTCTTGATTGAGTGAATACAACAAAACACACCCTCTGGATAGGACTAACTGCTCGCCCACACTATCACCCTACTGGTATTTTGCTGTTTGTCATTGGATCCAGATACAACCAGTAACATTATACCTGCAACAAGTCAGGATTATTGGCTTTGCCAATGGTTGTTAGTTGCATAAGATAAATACAACTATGGCTTTGTTGTATATAAACTATAATAATAAAAATGCTTCAGTTCTGAAAAGATGACACTGTGAAAAAAGTAAAACCAGTCTATTTGAAATTACATCAAAATCTTTGAGCAATGATGCTGCTACTGAGATTAGATTTTTTTTGTTCACCCTGAGGGTGAAAATGGAGACCCGATAGTTATTTCCTTAAGATAAATAAGCAACAACTATGGCTTTGTTGTATATAATATATAACATTGAAAATACTTCAGTTCTGAAATGATGAAACTGTGAAAGAACATAAACAAGCCTATTTGGAATTACATCAAAGGCTTTGTGCTACTGTTGAGTTGAGATTTATCTAAGGGCGAAAATGGAGACCCAAGTGGTTGTTAGTTGCATAAGATAAATAAGCAAACACTATGGCTTTGTTGTATATAATATTGAAAATGCTTCAGGTCTGAAAAGATGAGATTGAAAGAATGAAAACAGGCGTTTTGAACTGACAAAGGCTTTCTGAGCAGCAGTGCTGCTGCCGAGTTGATATATATATTTTTTTCACCCTGAAGGCAAAAATGGAGCCCCAATAGCTACCTGTCTTAGCACCTGCTTTGAAGTACCAGGATCACTAAAAGCCCGGCCTGTTATCTCGAGGAGAACGAACTCTCATAAAAAGGAAATTTCAGCTGATGATTAATTCACAATTGGTCACATAATGTGACAACAGCGCCATCTACTCTCGCGCAGCTCAAATAGAAAGAGGGAAATGCCTCTTGGGATTGTTTTGTGAAGGAAGGTGCCCTTCCTGCACAAAAACAATTCTGCCTATGTTGGTGCTAGGCAGCAATTTGTGCGCCAACGCAAGGGGAAAGGACTTGAATGCACTGTATTTCATAAATACAGTGCATTCCAGCCCTTCACTTTGGTGTAGGGCAGCTCAGCAAAAAGGCTTGCGGCGCTGCCCTACGCCAATTTCTCATAAATGAGGCCCTTTTTTTTAGTTACACCTTTGACCACGCCCCTACACTCACTGACCTTTGGTTTTCTAAACACTGTTTAATATATGGGGAGAGGAGTTGGCCTAACGGCTAAGGCGCTCGACCTCGGACCTGGGGATCTGACCTCGGACCTGGGGATCTGGGTTCGAGTCTCGGTAACGACGCCAAAACCTCCTGTGATTCTGGGCAAATAACTTAATCTCCCCGTGCCTAAAAAAAAAAAAAATGAAAGTGTGTCCTCATGTAAAAAACGTAACTTGTGCTATGTAAAGCGCTCTGATACCTGATTCGGTTCGGGTCTAGTTCACGCTATATAAAACTCTACCAAAAAAATATATATTATTTTCCCACCGTAAAAATGATTTGCTGTGGGAACTGGAGGCGATTATGGTTGTCGATAGTTGTCGATGATGAGGAGTACCAGATTCTAGAAATGTTTCTCAAAATTTCTACAACATTTTGACTAGGGGGGTCTCGGCATCAAAAAGGTTGAAGACCGCTGGCTTAAATGCACTACACAAGATCCTAATAGGGTGATCCAAGTCATCAAAATTGTGTTATTGAACTTTGAATGCGGAATTCCCTAATGCATCATCCATTATAATACCCCAGGCAGCGTGAGGTGGAGAATGGACTTGTATCTCAGTGGCTCCCTCCTCTCCATGCACCCAGTTGCCACTGGCTGCTCTGCCTGTAGTATTTGCTTTCAGAACTGAGGAACGTAAATCACAAGCAATCACCTTGCGCTTTACCTAACTACTGATTGCCATTTTATTTTGCAATGGAAGGCAATTACTCAATCAATTTTAAATATTCAACTATTCAGTTTTCCAAAAACGTCAGATGATTGGCAACAGTTTAGGACGGGATTTTATGACTTTTGGTTCAAAATATTAGCAGGAGAAATGGAAGGAACTTCATGTTGCTCTACCGACCTGCAGTTCTCATCTTTGACCACTAGAGAGCGCATTCACTCCGTTGGTACATTTAAGAACTACTGCGCTGACGCTATGCTACCACACAAGGGCGCGCCAACACTAATTTACTATTTGGCACATTTTGTCATTTGAGGCTTTGTTTTCGTTTCCTGCATATCCGTTTCCTAAAGGTCTTTCCAGGGAACAAGAAACTGACAATTAAGCTGGCCATATTTTTCTTACAAATACAGGAGAAAGTGAATACCAACAAGCGTTGGTAAAGCCAATTGGTCAAACATTGGCTACCACTTTTGTTTTTTGCAATTCTTGTTTTTCTGTCATGGTTTTTGTTAAAACTTAATTGTTAAGGAAGCTGCTTAACATTGACTACAAATATTTTTGGGCCTCAAGAAATAGGTTGCCTTAGTAGTCCTTGGCACTGATGGAAACTACTTGGTGCGTGGATATTTTCCTTGTGAAAGGGCATAACTCTTTCTCTCACAGTGAAGTTAGCAATGGCTGAAGTGCCTGAGCCGCTGTCCCATGCTGTGTGGCTGGAAGAAAAATGTAAACGACAAAACAGCAGACCAATGGAGGAAGAGGACTTGCTGAAAACTGATATATGTATATTATGTGGTAAACATCGGTTACCACGAAAAATGTTCCCAGCAGAGAATTACAACGCGGTCGTTACAATGACTGCGTTGTAACCACGCATACAATTACTCCACAAGTTGGAACAGTGACTGGGCAGAAAGTGTTGGATTTAAAATCCAACACCTTCCCTACTGTTGCACATACTGGAGTTGGAATAGTAAATTATACTATTCCAACATCCATCGCCCCTCTGCAAGTCGCTGTTACGGTATGCATGGTTACAACGCAGTTGTTCCAACGACCGCGTCATAATTCCCTGCGGGGAAAAAGCATATTGTATGTATACATTATGTATCTATAAAAAGAAGGACAGCAGCTGCTTCTGTGGTCCTGCTTTCAAGGAAATGCCAACCATTTTGGTTTATTTTCTAAGAAATTAAAAGAGATTCTGTTAGCAGGAATAACATAGGAAATAGGGGTTTACCATTGTCTAGACCCCTGCTGGAAAGAGGAAAAATTGGACAGCTGTCCACTATTGATCCTAGCTGAAGGTTTGTTCTACAATGCCAAGAACATCTGACTGAAGTGAACCTTTTTCAAGGGTATGTAAAACACTGCATGCAGACAAATCCAAGACATCTTGTCAAAAGCCTTTTCTGCTAACAGTGCCATAGTGAGTGTCAGGGTGTTCAGTAGTTTGCTTTTCATTATAACATGACTAAAGAGTCTTACTTTATCTGAGACAAATCTCCCCTTTCTCAATCCAGTTTGGTGCTGTAAATAGTACATTCAATGTGATGCAGTCTTTCAGCTAGGTTTTTTGCATGAATGTTATTATCTACATTAACCCCTTCACTGCGGGGTGTTTCCCCCCCGCTGTGCGGGGGGCCGCACGCGGCGCCGCTGTGCGGGGGGCCGCACGCGGCGCCGCTGTGCTTGTGACGAGCTCAGCTCGTCATGAGGCAAAGTGGAGCTGCACTCATGACGAGCTGAGCTCGTCACAGCCACACCCGTTTTGGAACGTTCAGCACAGCGGGGAAATTATCCCCGCGTGCTAACGTTCCAACGGCCGTGACGAGCTCAGCTGGTCATGAGTGCAACTGCACTGTGCCTCATGACGAGCTGAGCTCGTCACAAGCACTCAACGGGTTAATAAGAGAATGGGGTGGAAATCCTTCGTTTACAGCAGAGCCTTTCATTTAGAATAACTACTATATTTGCTTACAAGGCTCTCTTTGTCGTCAACAATATCTGTGTAATAGCTTTTAGTGCTTAAAGTATAAAGGACTTGCTCAACTACTAAAACCTTAGGCTTCTGATGGAAGCACACACTGGACCTTTTGATTAGATAATATTTAAAGATTAGGAATCTTGATCAAATTCAAAACATTCAGAAAATTGTTCTCCACATAAAAGGTAAAGCTTTAGATGCAGATACAAACCATTTGTTACAATAGATCAGGTATAGAGTTGTCTATTGCATCTGAGATAGTCTAAATTATAAGTGGACATCAAAGGATACTTCATCTAAAATGGTATTCTGCTATTGTGAAGTAAATTTCATGTTTCAACATGAGAATTCTGTGGGACATCTCCATCTCAAAATCACTGTGGAACTTTATCCCTAGTGTTTCAGAGAGCCAGGGCTCGAGGAAAGTCCCACAGGATGCTGATGAATCATCCTCCACACCCTCAGGAAGACCAAATATTCTTAAGTTACCTCTTCTATTCTGGTCCTACAATTCTGTTCTTCTTCCTTCCAGAACACCAATCTTACTTGCAAGTTTTCTGAATTATTTTTGTGATTTTGGTTCCATGCTCCAGGCAACTTATTCACAATTTAGATCCAACATCCCACACTCATGGAGATCCTTCGTCACTCCTATGATTTCATTTTCCATCATGTCCGTATTTCTTTTGGTTGATTGTGCCAAGTTGTAGTGTTGTCACTGTTTGTAGTATCAACTCCCTGGAGGAACTGGTGTGTGCCTTTATTTGGGGATTCTGAGACTAGAGTTTCTGGTTTGGAGTGTTTCTGACCAGCCTTTACCCCTTTCATTGTCATTTTTTTATGGAGTCTGCCATCTTGTGGCCTGATTGAGGATGAATCTCACTTATTAAGGGTTGAATTAGTGTGTCAGTGTATTTGCCCACCATGACTGATGTCGCTATTTACTTTCCAATGTTTTATTAAACTCAGGGGTACCCTCTCAAAGATACTTTCAGGTGCAAAGATTAAAAACTCCTGCTGAAAGTCTCTAAGTTGCCTGAAAAAGATAATAAAATTAGCTTGATTATGACTAAGCTCAGGTAAGATCCTACTTCTGGGCAATCTCAAGTGTATTAGGCCAGATGTCACTTGGATGTACCCACTTGTGTGTCAGGAAGTAATTTCTTCTTGATGAGATCAGTGATGTAGTTTAATTCCCATGCTCAACTCATGGACCTGCAGTATCGGGGATCAAAGCCAGCTTGTCAATCTACACTGGATGTTTGCAATAGCAAGAGTCCAGCACTGCATTAGCTGTACCTTCCACCTGTTATGTTAGGTTAGTGGACTCTTGTATAGCGCGTGACTCACCCGGGGGCATCTCAGCGCTAACCTAGAAAATAACAAGAAAGAGGTCCGGGGAAGAGCTACATAAAAAGGGAAACAAGATTAAAAACAAAAAAGCTTTAATATGTTTTCTAAAAGCCAAATAGGAGGTGGATTTACGCAAGGTCTCTGGTAGCGAGTTCCAATACTTGGGAGCAATACATGAAAAAGCTCTGCCACCCGTACGGGTAAGACGAATGTGGGGGGTCTTCAGGAGGGCCAAGGAATTTGACCTTAGATTGCGCCCAGACACCTGCTTACAGAGCTTTTTTTAGGTCTCGGACTAGCGTCGCACTGCGCAGCAGTGTGGGCAGAGTCCGAGATTTTAAGTTTTGGCAGTACGGGGCTTGAACCCGCCCCTCTTCTCCATTGGCTGGTTTCCTAAACGGAGGCCATCCATTGGAGGAGAGGGGCTTCACTCAGTTCAAGCCCCGTCTTTTTGCGATTCGGGGGCGTGTTTTTTGCAGTTTTTAACTCTGTGACGTCATCCGTCACTCAACTGCAAAAACCACGCCCACGAATCCGAAAATGGCGGAGCTTTTCTTATGCCATTTCGCCCCGACCGCCGCCGCAAGAAGTCGCCGAGCCCTCGCCCCAGCCGGTGCTGTTTCTCGTTCTGCTCGCTCTTCGCCCCCCCACCCCCCTGTTTCTCGTCCCGCTCGCTCTTCGCCCCCCGCCCCCCTGTTCCACGTTCTGCTCGCTCCTGAGTATCAGCGTGAACTGATCGAAGGGTGGCTGCCCCAGACAGGACAGTCGGGAGGTCTGCTGGCCGGTGCAGGGGGTGTGTGTGTGTGTGGGGGTGGGGGGGTTGGGAGTACACGTATCTATTCCCGGAGCGTCCCAAGGAAGGGCATTGGGTGCCACAAGCCAAGGCACAGACCGTGGGTAGGGAAGTGGCAATCCTACTAGAAACAGAACCGGAAGACGAGGGCAGAGGGTAAACAAAGGTAAACTGGGGACCTTATAAAGTGCGTGTATGTGCGTGTGTGGCAGCGGCCGTAGAGAGTTCGGATTATATGTGAATCACTGGTGTGGGGGCAACCCAAACAGGATGAGTTTTCCCATCACCCCGCCACCCTCCCCTCCCTCCCCTCCCACCCCCCCCCACCGCACCCGACCCCCAAACCAGAGCTGACTTTTCGCCCACGAGTTTATGCTGCAGTCACTCAAGGAAGATGTGATGGAGTTTCTGACGGTAGGGTTGTTTTTGGTGTTTTTTTTACTCGGTTGCTTTTCGGCAGCGCTCTGTATGGTGACCCTGTAAGCACACACATGCCAATAGAGGGTCGTTTCCGGGATCCCAGTGTGCAGAGGGAGCATTTAGCTTCAAGGAGCTTGCGCTGAAAGGTGATCATCTCTTCTTCGTGGCCCCTGAAGAACGGCAAGTGACCCTCAAAGGTCATACGGGCAGGATTTTCAATAATAACGTGGTCTCCCTAAGTTTCAGATTGTAAATGTGTAACATCATTATGAAAACATCAGCAGTCCGATGTACTGTCTCAATGACTCCCTGTTCGGCCCGCAGCAGCGCCTCATGTTGAGATGCTCCAGCAATGATGCATCTGTTCTGTGGACCTATGTTGACAGAGTATCAAATGCGGAAAATAAAAGAAACAATATTCATTGAAAGCTAAAGTCCAGACGAAAGTCAGAAAACCAGTCTAAACACGTCTGTCCCTACTATTGAGGGGGTGGGCGACGTTCAAGGAGACCGGTCACCCACCAGAGTGGGCTTGGTGTCAGGTGATGGTGGTCCTGCGAGTGGGAGAGTGTCCAAACTTAAGCAGCAACAATGGTTTCCAAAATGAAGTTCTACACTTTGTTGCTTTATTTGAGTCCAGTATTAAAAGGAATCCTAAACAATGAAAAACAATGTACTATCCACAGTCTTGTACCTTCACGCTGTGCTAACATGCTGATCAGCTTGGCACCGCAGGTGCGGGTTGCTGCAGTAGTTCATGTGGATAGCATTCCCTGGTTGGCAGACCTGTGCATCCGTCCCAGCCCCTCTCCACACTTGGCAAATGTCACAGCTCTGTTCTCGCCGCGTTCTCTGTTATCCACCCCAGTCTGGCAGCTTACTACATGCTTTCCATGCGTATTCTCACTGGCTGCCTCCTATGCCTTATCTCCACGTTTGTTTTCTTTCTGTTTCCTTTATTCGTCTCTGGAGAGGACAATCTTTCATGACCAAAGGTTTGTGTTTACAAAACTTTAGGGGGGAGGGAGGGAGGGGGTGGGGGGAGGGAGGGAGGAAGGGAGGGAGGGAGGGGGAGAGGGAGAGAGAGAGAGAGAGAGAGAGGTAGAGAGGTGTGTGTGTGAGATATGTGTGTGCAAATGCAATAGGTCACGCATTTGCGAGAGATTAAGCTATTGGCATTGTAAATGACAATGCCATTTATTTATATGTTTTAAAAACAAAAACATAAATAAAAATAATGTCATGAGCAATGCCAATAGCTCTAACTTTAACAATGCCGAGACCATTGCATTGTAAATGCTTGTTTGCAAATAGCCAGGACCCATTCCGTTTATTGCTTTAAAAGTGAGGCTACAGATCTTAAAGAAAGATATTTTTTTCACTGAAAGCCAGTGAAGCTCTCTGAGCAAGGGGAGTGATGGAGACCTCGTGGGACGGTTTAGGACCATCCTCGCTGCAGTATTTTGGATAACTTGAAATTTGGCTAGCATGGTTGCACCCACTTCAGCCAATAGCGTGTTCCTGTTGTCCAGGCGGCTCATAACCATCGCCTGGACCATGTTTTGCGATCTTGAGGATGCTGAGGAAGTTCCTGCCCTTACTATCCATCGAGCACAGAAAGATCACGGTGCAGGCCCTGATTGGCTCTCGCCTGGACTATGCCAACGTTCTGTACCTTGGTCTGCCAGAATACCTCATATCGCGCCTCCAAATAGTACAGAACTCGGCAGCCCGGGCCATCTTTGGCCTTACCAGAAGAGCCAGGGCCACGGAGCTCCTCAGAACCCTTCATTGGCTGCCCATAAAGAAGCGGATCGCTTTTAAGGCCCTGACCGTCGCCTTTAAAGCCCTGCATGGTTTAGGTGCCTGCTATCTTCAGAAGTGGATCACTTTCTACTTTCCTTCGAGATCCCTTCGTTCGTCGTCACAAGCTAGGGCAGTCACCCCTAGGATACATCGGGCTCGCCGCGGCGGACGCTCCTTTAAACATCTTACGCCGCTGCTGTGGAACGATCTTCCTCTCGCGCTCAGATCCTGTTCCAATCTTTTGACATTCAGGAAGGATTTGAAAACCTGGCTGTTTCAGCAATAAGTCCTTTCACCGTGTCCTCTCCTCATGCTGCCCGTTCCACCTGTTTTGTATTCCCATTTAGACCTGTGAGGCTCTGACAGCGCCGGGACACTCCTCGGAGTAGCCGTGCGCTATAGAAGCACCCCATTTAACATAACATTAACATAACCGTTCTACGATGTTCTAATGGCAGGTAGGGGAGTATCCTACGTAGGAGGCGAAGACTGTAATAACAGGATCCAGTGATGTTCTTGATATTGTCTTTAATGGTCAGCTTGTAATCCAATTGTATTCCCAGGCTTTTTACTGAGGAGGTAGGACTCGGGGCCACTCCCAGCTGGGATGGCCACCAGTCGACCATACTGATGTTAGCGGCTCTTCCAAGGAGCATAAGCTTGGTATTTCCGGGATTGAGTTGGAGGCAGCATTCAGTCATCCATTTTGAGATGGCAAGCATTCCTGCCGAGAAGTGCAATTTCTCGTCGATTGGATTAGAGCCTATTGGGAATATCAACTGGGTATCACAAGCATACGATACTATCTCAAAACCAAATGGTTGAACAATCTTAGCCAGGGGAGCCATATACACATTAAAAAGAGTAGGTTTCAGGCATGAGCCCTGCGGTACTCCCTTGTCCAACAAGAATTTTTGAGACGTAAACGGACCCAGAGTAATGGTTTGCCATCTATCTGAGAGAAAATTCTTGAGCCAATCCAGACCCCCCGATACCACTCTCCCGTAGCCTTTCCACAAGCAGTCGATGAGAAATAGTATCGAATGCTGCGGAGCGGTCCAAGAGGATCAGTATCATGGACCCTCCAGCATCAAGAGTTTGTCTTATTGAATCCGTGACAGACAAAATGGCCGTCTCAGTACTAAAACCCGGGCGAAAGCCCGACTGTGAAGGGTTGAGAATGCCATTAGATTCTAGGTAATGGCTAAGTTGTTTATTTATTACAGTTTCCAATATTTTTCCCAGCAAAGGCAGCAAAGATATCGGTCTGTAGTTGCTCAGAACCTGAGTGTTAGAGAGGGGAGGTCTCTGGGGGACAGAGGTAAGTACTCCTGACCACCCCGGGACCCCTCTCCTCCAGGAACGTTACCGAGCACTAGAGTCAGACCTTCACGAGGGGAGGGTTACTCATCTATGGTCATGTACACAGAGACACCAGCACACTACAAAGGGACACCACACCAATGAGTTATAGGCAAAACAAAATCTTTATATATGGCTTCTCATCAGATCAGGGATTATGTACACTTGAGCTAGGGGCCAGCTTTCCTTCTTGAATGGTCGGGCTTCAGGGAGGGGAGTTGTGGGAGACTTCCGTGGATTTCTCGAGGTACTCACAGTCTCTCTAGGATAGTCTCTAGTCCGGTCTGCTCGGGAGGGCTGTGGGATTCAGCGCTCCTGACACAGGTGGTGGAGGCGACGTATCCGGCGCACGGCTCTCAATCCTCGAGCCGCTGGATACGGGATACGGAGGACTGCAATGTAGAGGTATCAGGCGTACGACTCACAATCCTCGAGTCGCGTGATACTGATGGAGTCTAGAGCGGTGGGTTTGTGTGCAGCTCGTACCCACCACCCCGATTCGTCCACTCGCCGTTGTCCGCAACCTGGGCTCCGGGTACGACTCGTTCTTCTGAGCGCTGTAGGTTGGGTCACCTCTCCTGGCGGTGACAGGCCTCTGGAGCGTACTCTGGAGCGCGCGGGGCTCCGGGGTCCGGTCTCCGGGATGGGGCACACCCCGAAGCGCCACTGTCTCCTAGCACTCCCTGGGACGTGGCGTACAACAGTCGATGCGGTGCGTACCCTGGTGCGTACCGGCTCTCAAACGCCTCCAGGTACGGGACGGGCTGATGTCGTCGAGGTGCGGATTCTGGAGCGCACGGCCCTCAAGCACCCCCAGGTAGGGGCGTACTGTGGCAGATTTGTGGCGTACATTGGAGCGCACAGGTCCGCAAGCGCTTCCAAGTACGGGGCGTACTGCGGCAGATGTGTGGCGTACACTGGAGCGCACAGGTACGCAAGCACTTCCAAGTACGGGGCGTACTACGGCAGGTGCTGTGATGGCTCGAGCCACGACGAAGTCAGCAGGGCTCGAGTCGGGGGCAACAAAGCGTCCTCACGGGGTCAGGGGAGCCGTGATCCAGTCAGCAGGGCTCAAAGGGGACAAGTCAAGCATCCCGTAGGGTCGGGAGAGACGCAATCCAGTCAGCAGGGCTCTGTGATGGGGAAGCGACGTTCTTCTCCTCGGACGGGCCGCGAACACCCCAGCAGGGCCCTCTGGTTCCAGGATACAACTAACCTTTCTCCTGAGGTGGCACCCGTTATATCTCTGCTCTTCCCTTTCAAGTCCCAGCCCTCCCAGATGGCTCCTCGGGTCTGGGGCAGACTGTCGGTGCCTCCGGCCATCTGGCACTCGTCTCCTTTGAAGTCCGGAGGTGGGCTTTTCCACCGCCCGGCAGGGAGTGGAGCCCTTTCGGGCAGGAGGTGCGAACGAAACTCCTCCACCCCCTTCCCCTGGGAAAAGGATCGCGACCCACAGCTGGGCAGGGGCGATGGGGGGTTCAGGTTTCTCTGGAGTTGGGACCCTGTGGGGGAGGTGCTGGTGGACCCCGGTTTTTATCGTTGGGCCTGGGCACTAGGCTTCCTGCTACTGGGGGGAACTGGGGGTTCTATGTCGGGGTGAGTACGCTACTTCTGAGATCAGGAGGGGATGTAGGTAGGACGGAGAACAGGGCTACGCTAGGGGCGGCCGCGCACCGGGGACGGTCGGGGCCCGGGGGGGTAAGAGGGCCCACGCCAAGGAGGACAGGTTTAACACTGAGGATCGGCCGTCGGTTTCTTAAGGATAGGCCGGACATAAGCTACTTTCCAAGCACCGGGAATTGAGCCAGTTAAGATAGAGGAGTTGAACATTTTCTGTATTTTCAGGGCACACTCAGGGTAAAGAAGGGCCATAATGTTAGGGGAACACGTCACCCGGTGAGCCAGATTTAGCTGCCGATAGTAGACTGCTTACATCCTCCAGCGAAATGGCCTCAAACTGATTAAGATGATAAGCAGGGGATGTCGAAAGAATATCCAGATCTTTAGTAGATCTAATGTTATTTGTGCTGTGAGGGTCCTGCAGTCCCTTCTTCCGCACCCATCGGGAATTCGCATTTGGATGTTGTCGCGAGTCTTAGACTCACCTCCACAAACGGAAAAAAAAGAAATGGTCTCTGTGGGTCTCTGCTCATCACCCGGTCCCTCATTAAACATAAGACTAAAAGTCACAATTTGAGTCTGGCTGGACTGTCTTTTCATAACTGAAGCATGGGCCAGAGAGGACTCGGACCTGGACCACGCCATCCAGTTAGGCTATTCCATCTCTAGACTTGATCATCATGGCCGCATGGGAGGTGGCAGGCAACTATTGTTCAGGATGGACTTGATTGCACTTTAGATTATGTGGCCTTGAGTAGAGGATACTGCAGAGGCAGCCTTTGTTAGGCTTAAAATCTCAGCCAACCATCCTAATTCATTTGATACGCTTGCGGCCGGCCCCTGTGGTTGTGGGCCTGCGCATGTAATACTTTGCAAGTTTCAATAAAGGTTTAAAAAAAAAAAAAAAAAAAAAATCTCAGCCAACAACACTTTCTCTTGCCTTCTGGTATACCGAGCTCAAGAGGCAATTTTCTAGAGACCGGGGGACCAGATTGTGGAACCATAATTTGTACACAATCAGATTACCATTCTGGGAGATGTTAATTTCCGTCTTAATGACTCCTTATGTAAGGATACGGCCTCCTTCCTTGAACTTGTATTTAACCAGCGAGTCTGTGCACATACCCATACTTGAGGTTGCACTCTCAATGATATTTTTTCAAATCATGAAGATCTGTCGACGGTGTTCACCAACTAGCTGGACAGACTACCAGACTATCGCATTCAGTGTTCCACTCACTCATTCTTTGTCTAGGGCAACTCTTTCTCCTCCCAAGGCTATTATCTGTAGAAATGTGAGCAAAATAACATCAGCTAATTTGGAACAGCCACTTCAAACTCTCCAGAGCCAGCCTTGTTGACACCATGGACAGCATAGCCCCACTTAAGGTTAAAATGGCTACCAGAAGTAAACTGTCCAAGCCCTGGTTCTCTGCTGAACGAATGGGTCTTAGACAGGATTGCTGCAGACAAGAGCGGAGCGGAAGGTCTACTCTTGACCTGGAGAAAAGCAAAAGGCCCTTTTCCTGCGTTGTAAGCTCGCCATTACATCTACCAAGGTTGCTTTTTAAAACAGAAAAAAAATTAGGGCTGGCAAACACTTCTTAAAGTAGTAAAATAACTGTCTAATCCTTTTTCTCGGAGCTTGGCGAATTCACCTCAAGACCTCTGTAGCAGAAGAGCCTTATATTTTCGGGACAAAATTCTGAATATCTCCTCAAGTTCCAATCTTGCTATGGCTAGTGAAATCCTGCATGAAGTCCCCACTTCATGCACTCCGCTCAAACAGCTTACTGAAGTTCCCCGTATTTCTTTGCATCAAACAAAAGATTTGTTGTTGTATGCTAAATCTGGATCTCCGTATAACCCCTGCAGAGCCATTTTGGTGATGCTTAATCTGCCGGCAGCCTTCAATGCGGTCAAATCGGGGCTGGTGGGTCTGCTCTTAATCTCCTCTGCTTTTTTCTACCAGCAAAGTACAAACTGTGGAGGGTTCACTGTGGAAGCTTTTAGCCTTCCTCGTGAAGTCCCTCATGGCTCATCTCTGACTCGCTCTATTCAACATGTATCTTGCTCCGTAGTCTGAATTGGTGCAGTTTTTCGGGTTCCAAGTACTGTCGTACGCTGATAACACCCAGATCATTGTGTCTATTTGCAAAGACATCACTTCTGTAGCTGAGGCCAATCACTGCATGTCTAGCATTAATAGGTGGATGAAAGACCACACTCTCAAACTTTATACTGACAAAATAGACTTATTTGTCTTTGGCACTCAGGAGTCTGTTTAGTCGAACATCTGATGACCAGAGGATTGTGGATCTCTTCCCAAATCAACCAAAACCCTAGCAGTTTTGTTGGACAATAACTTCAGCATGGATACTTAGGTTAGCCAAAGTATCAGCACATGCTTCCCCGGGTCTGGGAGATGCCACCTCCTGCCCAAAGGCCCATTTGGTTCCAGGACAGGCAGGAAAAGTAGTTAGTCAGAAGACATGTTCGCTCTCAGGCTAGTCACACCCCTAAGGTGGGCTACCTGAAGTGAAAAACAAAAGAAGGATTCCATCATCTTGTTTTTTGTGGAACTAGGGACTCTACTTCAGGTTTCTGTCCAGTCTCTCCTAAAAGTGGTCATACAGGGGGTGAAGGCACCCCAGAAGTAGGTAGCCCACTTGCTACTACCTTACATGCCCCCTTAACACCCCAAAATGTATTATTTAAGGCCCCCCCCTCACACCAGTTGGTCAGATTCATCAACTAGTAACAGAAGGACAAAGAAGAGCAGAAAAGTGCAAGAACTGGGGACCAGCTCTGAATTTGGCAACAAACCCCACCTGTTGCTGGCCCGAAAATTGCTAAGACCCGACTCACCCTTCAACTGCTCATCCTCCTGTAGCCTTGGAGGGCTGCCAACACTTTGCCAACCAGCCAGCACCTCCCTTGAAGTGGAGGAGCAACTTCCCTGCACTGCTTTTGCCCAGTAGTGTTGCCAACACCCGGGCCCACCAAAGGAGCAGCACCCCCAAAAGACCTTGTGGCTCCCAGCAAGAACTCAATCACTAGACCCTCCACACCCAACAATACTCTGGGTACTGGAGCCCTTGCAGCAACCAAGGCCTGATCAGTGTCCAGTCCAGAGACCAACCCTGCCAAGACCGACCCACCAATGAGGGACATCCGCATCACAGAAGCCAGCACAGAGTGGACCTGCTGTCCTGTTTGCCCCATCACCATGTTAACATCAAGAAGTGAAAGGTTCCAACGTAAGTGGCCCACCAGACAAAACACCTGAGCCCTATGAGTCTGAGCCAACTGACTCCCTTGACGATCTCAGCCCACTCGGCCATCCCCCCTTCCCTACCCTTCCAACCCAACCTGACCCCTATGACCCCACTGATCCCTTCAATACCCTCCCACCCCTCTTGTGATCCCCACCCCCCCTCACTCTGCCATCCCAGTTCTCTTGGGAACGTGCAGGTATCCTCTATTCCCTCGGTCACCCAGGCCCCCACAACAACTAACGTCTATCCCCCTATGTCCCGCCACTCTATACACGGACATCTTACCCCTCAGCTGCATGCTGATTAACTGCCGATCTGCCTCTTGCCACGCTACGGAAATAGCTGAAACCATTCTCAGCGAAAGCATGGACATTGCTTTCTTAACGGAAACATGGCTCAACCCCCACTCCACCTCTATCCTCGATATATTCCATCCTTAAGAAAGATAGAATTGATCAAGTGGGAGGAGGCCTTGCCATAATCTTTAAAGACGAATTAAAACTTGCGCAGGTCCATCTCCAAGACTCAGCCACCTTTGAATACCTCTGCGCCGATCTTACCACTCCTGGTTCCCCCTACTATCCGCCTACATACCATCTACCACCCCCCGGTAATACAATCCCCTTTGCCGAGGAGCTATCTGACCTCATCATCCAAGCATCGCTCTCCAACTCCAGGAATCTCTTCCTAGGGGACTATAATATTCATTGGAATAAAACCGAAGACCCTGCAGTTAACCTCTTTAAAGAGACCGTGGACATTAGTGACTTGACTCAACTCTGCCAATCTCCAACTCACTCTAAGGGTGCCACCCTTGATGCCATTATCTCTAGCAAGGATCTGGCCTCCCTCTCCAAGATCGTTCCCGTTGAGTGGTCAGACCACCACCTTATCCTCTTCACCCTGAACAGCTCTATTACTCGTCCAACCCCAAGCTGTAGTTTACAAATGAAACAAACCCGAAGTCAGCACCTCATTTCTCCTGGTGAGCTGGAATCTGCAATTAAATCTCGATTGCTACTCCCCCCTCTCACCCATAGCTCCACTGACCTAACTGATCATTACAATACTTCTATCCTCGAAGCCCTTGACCAAATTGCCCCAACTAAACTAAAACCTCAAAAAAACATCCCTCCCAAATCCTGGTTCAACTCTGACCTAAATAACGAAAGACGTGCCCTCAGGCAGTCTGAACGTGCCTGGAGGAATCAACCTTCCTCTTCTAACTTGATACTCCTCAGAAATGCCAGAGCCAACTACAAAAAGCACATCTTCCGTGAAAAAGCCTCCTTCCTTCATTCTCAACTTGACCAGGCTAGAAACCGCCCAGAGAACTTTTTACCATTATCAAAAAACAAACCTCCTCTGGCCCTCCAAAACTATTAGCTACTGTTGAGAGGCGTGAAGAAATTGCTAGCTTCTTCTCTAACAAAGTCAACAAGATAGAACTATCTTTCTCCACCCCCCCACTTACCCAACACCCCCCTCATACCCCACCTCCCCTCTGCCAACACCCTCCCCAGCATTCCAACTGTACCTCTGCCCACTTCCCTCCCCTCGCCTAATCTCCCACAAACCCTCCTCCCTCTCCCTCAGTATGACACCAATTCCATTGACCTCCAGCCAAAAAAACATACTCCTTGGAGTGAATTTTGCCCAATTTCGGAATATGATGTTCTTAACATCATCTCCAAACTCAAACCATCCTCGCATACCAAAGATCCTCTTCCCGCACACTTGTTTCAGGAACTTAAGCACATCATTGCCCCTCTAAGGACCAACATTATCAACTCCTCCTTAGTTACTGATAGTGTTCCTGCTTCCCTCCAACTAGGTCAAATCACCCCTATCCTCAAAAACTCTGCAGTGGACCCTAATGACTTAAACAGTTTGCGCCCGATCTCAAACCTTCCCTTCCTTTCCAAAGCGCTTGAAAAATGTGTCCTGTCACAATTGGATAACCACATCGACTCATTCAATCTCCTTGACGTTTTCCAATCAGGTTTTAGAAAGGGATGCAGCACGGAAACTGCGATGCTCAACATTACTGATGACATTCACCGCTCTCTGGATAGAGGCGAATCCTCCCTCCTCATCCTCTTCGTGGCCTTTGATACTGTTAATCATCTCACCCTACTTAAAACTCTCAAAGACCGCTTCGGTTTCAATGGCAATGTCCTCAAGTGGTTCACCTCATATCTCCATAATAGAACCCAACAAATTAAACTGAATGGTTGCCTCTCCAAACCTCAACCTGTCTCACTGGGTGTCCCACAAGGCTCTATCCTCTCTCCTACTCTTTTCAACCTCTTCATGGAACCCCTCACAACTATTCTCAAACAAGCTAAAATCGGTTACCACCTTTATGCCGATGACACTCAACTATATTACAAGATCAAATCACACAACAACATCTTACATCTCAATGATGCTTTGCCCAAAATTCAAGCCTGGTTCCATCTTAACCACCTCAAACTAAATCCCCAAAAAACTGAAATCATCCTTTTTACTCCCAAAAACAACTCTCTGCCTATCCAACACTGGATTGCTGATATCAAAGCACTTAACTTCCCTCTCACCACTTCCAACTCTGTCAAATCCCTCGGCATTAGCGTCGATCAGAATTTCAATCTCATCCCCCATATTAAAAATGTGGCTAAAGGTGCCCTCTTCACTCTACATCACCTTTAAAAAATTAAACCCTTTATTCCAACCAACGACTTTAAAACCATTGTACAATCACTTGTCCTTACCAGAATTGACTATGGCAATGCCACCCTTGCTGGCACCCCCAAAGTCCATCTTGCCCCGATTAAATCTGTTCTCAACCTGGCGGCCAGGCTTATCTCTGACTGTAAGCGTTATGATCACATCTCCCCGGTCCTCAAAAATCTCAAATGGCTCCCAATCGAAGGCAGATCCACCTACAAGATAGCGTGTATCACTCACAAAGCCCTTCACCAAAACACTCCTTCGTACCTTTCTGACAAACTCCAAAAAGCAGGGTGTACTAGATCTTTGAGGAGCACAACGCCCTTGTCCTAATCCCCCCTCAGACCAAAAAGAAAAAGACTCAATCATGTTTATTCTCAGGTAATGCCCCTTCTATTTGGAATTCTCTTCCCAAAGATCTTTGCGGCAACCCTTCCTGCCCCCTTTTCAAGAAAAGCTTCAAGCTGCTGCTTCTTAACAAATATTGGGTTCCTTAATCTTATTGAACTGTCTGTCCATTTACTCTTTGCATTCCTCTGCACTCTCCCTTCCACTACCTTTCATATTCTCTCTCTCTCCTTCTTTCATCCTCAAACTAATAACCCCCCTATCTACTTTTTCAACAGCCCTCTTCTCCTTTACCTGATCTCTGAATTACTTTTTTTCCTTTTACACTCTTATGACTCGATCGCCTAGCCTATGTTAACAAATTGCAGTATGTTGATCTTTTCTCAATGTGTACATTATCCTGTAAAGCGCTCTGATACTCTTGAGTCCAGTAGCGCTATATAAAACCTTTTAAATAAATAAACCCCCTTGCTCCAGAGACTCATGAGTCAAGCCCCCCTTAGGGTTCTGCATGACTTATCTACAAGTCCCCCTTACGGCCATTTTCTTGTTATAGGTTTATTTATTGACTTTAACAGGTAGCGCTTGAGGGCATCATTGTGACCAGCACCTGGACACCAGCGTAGGTAAACCCAAACTGCTGGTGGTTCTTTGGACCTTGTCCACTAAGCACCTTAAGCCCAGGAGAGTAATCCTGAGAAGTTTGTTAGTGCACCTATGCAATGAATGTATCTCCCATAGGATAACATTACTGCATTTGAGGCAACTCGTGCTTCAAATCCGACAGCTGTGTTTTTCTACTATTTTACCTGTACAAATCTAGAATGTAATTTTCCTGTGTCTAAAACACACGATTCCGATGATCTTGGTATCTAAAATTATATAAAATATGTATTATTTTTCTAAATTGGCCTTGAGTTTATTCATTTATCTAATTTGTTGACTGTACAAAAAATGCTTAACATTACCCTCCAATAAGCCTAATCTGCTCGCTCACACTACCACAAAGAGCAGTTGGGATTATTAATTTATGTACTGTAAACCATTATGGGTCATCTGGAATTTCTACGAGTGTACCTCAATATGATGCACTACATAAAAAGCAAGCTTCCTGCAGAAACTGGTTTCTCTTTTGTTCTGATGTGTGTCCAGGAGGAAGGAAAATGCTACTTACCCAGTATGGATCTGTTCTTGGCATATAGAGCTGTAGAGTCATATGCTTTAGCATAGATCTGCATCTGGTGTTTGGTCCAGATGTTTGCACTTTGTTTTTGTTCAAAGAAGTCTTTGTAGTCATGAGGTAGGTGACTCCTCCTTTCGGTGATAGTGCACATGGGCATAGACTCCATCCCCAGATTGTTTTGCCGTAAGGGTGATGATGGAGTTAGTAAGAGATGTCCATGTATGTTGTATTGAAGTAAGATGATACAGCAACAGATAAAGGTACCCGGGGAGGCCGGTGGGTGCATACGACTCTACAGCTCTATATGCCAAGAACAGATGCATACTGGGTAAGTAGCATTCTCCGTTCGAGGCATACGAGCTGTAGATCATATGCTTTAGCATAAACTACACAGCAGTTATCTCCCAAGCGGGGGCTGGCCTGTATCTGTTGCAGTGGTTTGAAATAGTGTTCTTAAAACGGCCTGACCCACACTAGCTTGCTGTTTTGCTAACACATCTACACAATAGTGCTTTGTGAATGTGTGTGGTGTAGACCATGTTGCAGCCTTGCGGATGTCATCTAGGGGTATGTTCTCTAAGAAAGCCATTGATGCCCCTAGTTTGCATGCTCTAGGGGGAATTGTTAATGTGCGTTTAGCTTTAATGTAGCATATTTGGATGCACTTAACTATCCACCTTGCAATACCTGCTTTTGAGATGGGATCGCCTTTATGTGGTGGCGAAAAAGCAACAAAAAGTTTAGTTTTTCGGAAATATTTAGTTTTCTTTTTTTAATTTGTTTTATTTATTTATGCTTTCACAGCAAATAACACATTAAAAAAACAAAATTCATATACATTTACAACAACTTCGTTACCACAGAAACAAATCAATAATGAGCAGTTCAATAATAATACAGCAACTGATCCTACCCGCAATTCCTGAACCCCTGTCATAGATTAATTAATGATTCCATCAGTTAGCAAATACAATTCATTGTTCACAATCAGTCCTCATAATAAACACAGAACGCGCTCCAAATTTTTATACCCAGTTTTTTCTTCCTAGGGCCTCCGTTAGAGAAGAGACCCCACTCCAAATTAAATAAACTATACATTTTAGCGTGCCATTGATGGAAATCGGGTGGTTTTTCCTGTAGCCACTCAGTAGCAATGCATAAGCGTGCAGAAGTCATAGCAAAGAAAATGTAATGTCGGTATTGAAATAGTGGCTCCACAGATCTATCATTCGGTATCTTCCCCAGCAGCATCATCACAGGTGTTATTTCTATAGGCATTTTTATTACATAAATAAGAAACTTTTCAATTCCTTTTATAAAACATTGAAGTTTCCGACAGCTGAAGAAGATATGTACACTGTCTGCATCATCGGCCATACAACGAAAACATTTGCCTTCATTCCCACCTCCCCATTTTGCCATTCGTAGCGGAGTATAATATAGATCAAACAGTGTCTTGAAGAATTGGGCTTTTAAATTTGCAGACATTAATGCCTCCTTGGACAACAAAAGCAAATCTTCTATAACTATTTCTGAATCTTCCAATGCGCTCGCCCATTTCAGCCTAACTTTTTCTAAATCATCACTTTTCTTGGTGAGCAATAATTGATATAATGTTCCTATTTTAACCTGTTTCCTAATTCCTTCCACGGCGTTATTTTTCTGAAAGACCACCCTTCGTCGAAATAAATAATCCCGAACTTGTAAAAAAAAATTTTTTAAATTCCTAGAAAAACGAAATTGATCCTTTAACTCCTCAAATGATTTACACGTCCCATCCTCCTTGTACATATCTCCTAGCAATCTCACCTCATTCCTCTGCCACTTAGCTGCCATATCATCGAAGAAGATCCCAGCCAGAAGCCTGAAAGCATAAAAAGGCGTATAATAAGAAGTTTTCCCTATAGCCATTGAGGTAGCAAACCATTTCCAAACCTTGAAAGCCCCCCCCCCCCCAATACCTTGAAGCGGGTCCGTTTGTAATAACTCCCATCTGTCTCAATAAATAATGATTGTTTCGCAAATGAGCCCAGCTGCATTTCAAAAATTGAGGGGACATGGGCAGCATCTGCCACAGACTCCCCCGTAATCAATACTCTCATCTTCAACAAAAAACAAGTAACATAATACAAAAAAAAGTCAGGCACCCCCATCCCTCCCCTAGCGTGTGGTAAAGTGATACATTTCATTGCCGGTCTAGGTCTACCTGGATTCCAAATAAATTTACCAGACATCGACTGCAAGGCCTGTATCCTGTCTTTGGGTATTTCTAGAGGTATTGACCTAAACAAATATAGAGCCTTTGGTAGCACATTCATTTTTACAACATTAGAACGCCCAATAATAGTCAAATGTAGTAGTCCCCACCTATCCAAAGAGTTCTTAATTTTGGCCATCAATACTTTCCAATTACCTTCCACTGATTCAGTCATGTTTGCCTTTAGCTGGATACCTAATTTATTTATTTATTTATTTATGGGCTTATTACGCGCCGGCCTCACACCCGAAGGTGTATCTCCGCGCGGTGCTGTGACGTGGACTGGTTGAAGAAACTCCTCCTAGAATAGTACAGTTTTTAGGCGCTTCCTGAAAGCTGGGTGACTGGGGCACTCTCTAAGGGAGAGGGGGAGGCTGTTCCATAGACGCGGACCCATGATGGAGAGGGCGCGGCCTCCCTGTCTGGTCTTGTAATGTCTGGGAACCTGAAGCAGCTGTTGGTTGGTGGACCTGAGGATACGGGATGGACGGTGAAAAACAAATTTATCCGCCAGGTAGTGGGGTCCCAGATTGTATAGACTCTTGTGTATCACACAGCAGATCTTAAATTCAACCCGGTTCCGGATAGGAAGCCAGTGAAGGGCTTTGAGGAGGGGGAGGGATGGAGTTCTGGGGGGGGAGTTAGTCACCAGCCGTGCTGCGGTGTTCTGCACCACCTGTAGTTTATTGAGCACTCCCTCGTTGGCCGCTAAGAGTAGGCCATTACAGTAGTCCAGGCGGCTCAAAACGAGGGCCTGGACCAAGGTCTTCCGGGTGTCATCAGGTAGAAGGGGGAACACCTTCCGAAGGAGGCCAATAACGTGGAAGCATGACCCCGCAGTGGTGCCGGCATGGTGAGAAAGGGTAAGGTCCTGGTCTAGACGAACCCCCAGGTTTTTTACCACCTGTTTAGGGAGCGGGGCATGTCCCAGGCTTGAAGGCCACCAGTCTGGGGTCCAGAGGATTTTCGCCTCCCCGAATAACATGACCTCAGACTTTCCCACGTTGCACTGTAGAAAATTAAGTATGTAACCTCTTTCACTGCTCTTACATCCTGACATATTAATGATTCCGAACACAAAATCTGTGTCTTCGCCTCGTTTAACTTATACCCTGCTACCCTACCAAATTCCTTCGCCAGTCGCTCAATTTCTTCAATGGCAGTACCTGGATTAGTTGTTGCCACCGCGATATCATCCGCGTATGCGAAAACAGAAAAACTATACTCAGGGACTCGATAAGGTGGAATCAAGATGCTTCGAGAGAGTTGCTCAATAAAAGGATTAATGTATAAGGCAAATAAAAGAGGGGAACACGGACATCCTTGTCGAGTTCCCCGTGTAATACTCAAGGACTCTGACAATAAGCCCATAGCAGAGATCTTCGCCGTAGGAGTTACATAAAGAGACTAATGCACCAATAAAAAAAATTCCAAATCCCATTTTATCCATAAGTCTCCACATGTAACTCCACTGAACTCGATCAAATGCTTTTTCAGCGTCGAGTAGGATAAGCGCTAAATCATTTTTATTCACAGCCGCCATATCGAATAACGTGATAACCTTATTAACATGTTCAACCGTTCCCCTTTTTGGTATAAAACCATGCTGTTGTGGTGAGACTAAATACTGCATACATTCAGATAATTGGTTGGCCAGAATTTTAGAATAGATTTTGTTGTCAGCATTTAGCAATGATATTGGGCGATAAGATCCTACTAAATCCGGCTGCTTCCCCTTCATGAAAAACACAGCTATCGTAGCATCTGACCATGAGCGAGGAGGAAAGCCCTTCTGGGCCAACTGCATAACGACAAGCAACTCATTCTTAATATTATTATAAAACAGTCTGTAGACCTCACTAGGTATTCTATCAGGGCCTGCAGCCTTACCAAAAGCGAGACCCTTTACTGCTGTTTCCACCTCCTCCTCAGTTATTGGGGATTCCAATTCCTGAGCTACTATAGGATCTAGTCTTTTTAGGCCCTCTTCCAACATTTCTAGTCAATCCGAACCCTGACCTATCCCATTTTGTTGTGCATATAGTTCCGTATAGTACTGCTGAAAAATCTTAATAAAATGGTGAGGATCCGAATCTGAAACTCCCGGGAGATCTTTCATTGCCTGGATATTTCTAGCTGACTCCTTCATCCGTAGCAGAACAGCCAACCTCTTTCCAATTTTTTCCCCATACTCGTGTTTCAACATTCTTGATGTTAAATATTTTCTTGCGTACTCTGAGCTCCAGAAACCCAACACCTTTGCTCTATCTATTGCCAACTTATTCTCCAGATCCGTTAAATCGTTCAGGCCTCTAACTACGCCATTGGTTAATAAAGTTTCAGACTGAATTAAATGCCCATATAGCATAGCGAGCTCTTTTTTAGATTTCTTTTGCTGCCAAAAACTAAAGCTCATACATTCACAGCGGAAGCATGCTTTGAAGGTGTCCCATATTATACCCACCGTGGCCGTCCCTTCATTACTCTGAAAAAAAGACTGAATCCATCTTTCCATGTGCACCTTAAATTCGTTATTCAACCCCAATTTCCGATCATACGTAAAACTTAAGCACTTAGGCCTATTTGAGCCTCCTTGTATCTCAAGTACGATGGGTGCATGATCAGATACAATCCTAGGATAAACATTGACAGTTGCTCCAACCAATAATGACACTGGGGCAAAGAAATAGTCCAGTCTGACCAATTTCTTGTGGGGATAAGAATAGAATGTAAACCCATTATCCTGTGTCCTCAGATACCCCACACATCCATTAGCCCTTGGTCACTCACTAAATCATGCAAAGCCTTAAATACCTTTGGTTTACGGCCCTTATATTTGTCAGATCCTTCCTGCAGTGCTCTATTCGTCAAGTTTATATTAATATCTCCGCATAGCACAACTGGTTGTGGCCAAGTACCCAAAGTTCGTTGGAGAGTAATCACTCGTTGGATTGCAACACGCGTCGGAGATCTGAGACGCCACCACAGGGGTTGGTGTTCTGATCATACGGGCAACTGCCATATGGTGATATTGTTTTGGAATTCGAAAAATAAATGGAGGAGGGACAGCTTTAATCGGCGACAAAGGCTTTGCATATACTGAGAAGGGTAATACCGGGTTCATAATTGAACATTTTCAGCTCTCTCCACTTTTCGATAACCGATTGATAATATTGAACGGCACGGGTTTATCATAGTGAGGCAGACCTAACCGAATAAACATATATTTTGGATGAGGATTTTGGATTGGATATAATCTACGCCTTGAAAAATTGCGCCCTGAAGAAGTTCTGGTAACAGAACGAAACGCGTTGGCTGGTGTTTGTATGGACTATTAAAAGAACATTGAATTTCACATTTTTCCATCATCATTTTTCATGAATCGGCGTCTGTACATATGTGAATTAACCAACGAGTGATTACTCTCCAACGAACTTTGGATACTTACGATTAGTAGCGGTGCTTTTTCATTTATAACAAAAATATAGACTTTTTCCAAATCTTTGGATATGCTCTTGTGGACAGAGGGCATTTGAAAATTGCACTCTAGTACACTTAGAATCAGTAATACAAATTGTATTGGGGATATCAGGATTGGTGCTTGAAATAGGAGTGGTCCACTGTCCATATCTTGTTTGGTTGTGGCCAAGTGGCCAATTCCAGATTTACCTCATTTAGAACTTCCGGATCGTCCACATTGGCTCCATACACTGAGCAAAGTGTCAAATCCTTTCCTTCAAAACTACACTCTGCTATCGCCCACCGTCCCTTTTTATCCATTAATTTCCGCCCAGTCTTAACATAGTTTTGTTTAACAAGAATAGCCACTCCTCTTATCATACTCGATTGTGCTGTCGCTACCACTAATGAGTATCCCAATTCTTTTAACACCTCCCTTTTTAACCATGGAATATGTGTTTCCTGTATGCAAAGTATCTCTGGAGAGATATAGCGTAATTCAGCGGCCACCTTTTGTCTCTTAATGAAATTATTAAGGCCAGACGCGCTCATTGAGCAAATTCTTAATCCTTTAGTTGCCATTTTAATCGTAATTTCAAAAAGCAAACATTTCCTCAAGGCCATTAACCTTTCAAATCCAAAAAATATTCTTAAAAATCTCGATTCCAACTGATAATTTCTGCTACATAGTAATTTCCTCATTATTTGCATTATTTGCTGTGACCACTTTTCCCCCTTTTTCCCACACCCCCCTCGTGCCCCCCGCCGCCCACTACCCTTTCCCCACCCAATCCTGCCCCGCCTCCCCCACCCATAATCGAGGCTTTAGGACTTATGGTCCTGTTGATGCGAGCTTACCCCCAACCCCCAGCCTTCACCCACGGGGGATTTAAGTAACATCTTATATCCCACACATTCTAAGACAAAAACAAAAGAAAAAACAGGTGCTACTCCAGAGCACACTTAATACTTCAGATGCCAATTTGTAGGTTACTACCATCTGCCTTATATTGTAACCAAAAATTCCTTAGCAGAAGCAGCAGTTACAAAGAAATGGGTGCGCTCCCTGAAAATTACTTTCATCTTAGCAGGGAACATCAAGTAAGCCTGCGCACCCTTAGTTTGAAATTCAGAGATTAACTGTTTAAACTGCCACCGTAGGTCAACTGAGTGCTTGCATAAATCAGGGTGAACAAAGAATTCACAGTCCAATCCACATCTTATCTTATCAGGTCGAGCTTTCAAAAAGCCTTCCATCTAACAATATTTGGCTTTGTGTGAAGGTTATCAAACAACTGAGTTCGTCGTGATGTGACGTAAACAATAACTCTTCTGAGCATTCGGGCATTGATGCTGTATTCCGCCTTTGTAACATCACCCACTTAGTAATGGCGCACTCCTTCAACCGCCTGCACACAGGGTTGTAATGGAGTAATTAATACTAGTTTCCCACTAAACAATGGCGCGTTTGCTTTAACTACGGACACACCACTTAGAAATGGTGAGACAACGTTTACTCACCACTCAAAAATGGCGCGTATTAGACTTACTCCACTTGCCAATCAGGGATATGTCAATTACTGACATTTGGTGCGCTACGTCTTGCTTTAGCTTCGGGCACACCACTTAGAAATGGCGCGACAACGTTTTTCACCACTCAAAAATGGCGCGTATTAGGCTTACTCCACTTGTCAATCAGGGATATGTCAATTATTGACATTTGGCGCGCTACGACTTGTTTTAACTACGGGCATACCACTTAGTAATGGCGAGATAATGTTCTTCACCACTCAAAAATGGCGCGTATTAGGCTTACTCCACTTGCCAATCAGGGGCATGTCAATTACTGACATTTGGCGCGCTAGGACTTGCTATTTAAAAGCAAGACGCAGTTCCGTAGCCTCGTCTGTTGGATCCACACTTGAGGAGGCGTTTCAAGGCGGCACGTTATTCTAACGAAGGTGAGCGCAATACTTAGGCATGAGGTCAAGACGCCGTAATTTTATCAAGGTTTTGGGGCGCCTAGAGTAATACCAAGTCTGGTTGTTACGAATAGGTATCTTTGGGACCGCCTAGGTAGAATAGGAGTGTCCTTAGAGCAAACTTACCGGCATTTTGTGAGACCTCAAATATAATTGTAACAATCATTTAAAGGAGAGAGTGTATCATGGTGGCCCCCAGGGGGATAGAATACATACAACTTTGATGGTTCTGGAATTGAGTCAGAACTTGTAGGTTCATGAAACATACTGTATACGGGTACAACCGCATGCGATAGGCTTACTAAGTTTGTTGTCTCATTTCCTATTTGTAGATAAAAAAGACACGCCTGTAACAATAAGACGACTTAGATATACCCCGTTGTTATTTGGAACACATGCAAAGAAAGATTGCACACAACAAGGTTAGTAAACGCTGCTCTTAAGTTATATGTTAGGAGATAGGTGTAGAACTATATCCAGGATCACACTCATTTTGTGAATAGAGATATATTTATATCGTTTTCAGTGAATCTACCCATCTTTAGACGCTCCTCATATCCATGGAGATTTGGTAATTGGAACAGCAAGTTGTTGACTTGCAGGTAAGATCTACAATCTCTTGTGGACTCATGTTGAGTAATGATTGACTACTACAGAGTTGACACATTAGATTTAACTAATGGAGATAACTAGCAATGTGGTAGAGAGTCTCTTCCTAGTCGATCACAACTACGACAAGACCTCAGGCAATAAAATATATAATTTTTTCTCACGCAGAGTCGTATTTCTTGAGTGGATGGCATACATTTTGTGTCCAAGCCTAACCAGAACAGAATAGTGGGACTACTTTGTCGTATCCCCATAGGTGAGGATTGCATTCATTATTCCTACCGAGTTGACAAATTAAATTTAACTAATGGAGATAACTAGCAATGTGGCAGAGAGTCTCTTCCCGGTCGATCACAACTACGACAAGACCTCAGGCAATAAAATATATAATTTTTTCTCACGCAGAGCCGTATTTGTTGAGTGGATGGCATACATTTTGTGTCCGAGCTTAACCAGAACAGAATAGTGGGACTACTTTGTCGTATCCCCATAGGTGAGGATTGCATTCATTATTCCTCTTTCTTCATGCTTATCTGATATAGACTTAGAGACCGGTGATAAACTTTGGAGCTTCTCTTTAATTATGCTTCTTTAATTATGCTTTTTTGCTTTTCTACTTTCTCCTTTTGGAAATTTTCCGTTTACCCTCAATTGCTCTGAGTAGTGTAAATAAGGTGCCTTTTTGCAGTTTTGGAGCTTTCTCATAGAAACTTTAAAAGAAATAAAGTATAATTGTTCAAATTGCTATGATAGTTACACAAGGTGATGTAAATATGAAACCCAATTGTAGAAACTATATATATTATGCACTGAATGTTATTTATTATTGCAGATGTCGATACAGAAAGCTTTATGTCTTGTGGAGTGAACGATTGTGCTTTCAAGAGGTCCTGAGGAAGGTGGTCACAAACCCACCGAAACGCGTCGACCGTGCGTATTAGATCACACAACCACACGTGATCCCTCCAACACAGATTGTAGTATGAATGTAGTATGTATGATGAGTGTATGCATGTACTATAAATGAATATTTAGGTTTCTTTTCTCTTTGTTTTGTACGATGTCTATTGATGAATTGCTCTAAAGATTTTAAATGTTGTTATGTAAAATTGTTTCTCTATGAAATGAACAAAGAATTTAAAGAAATGACAAAAAATGAATAAATAAAAAAGTTTAAAAATAGTTACATCTGGAGTCACCTTGTGTATAGAAAATAAGCAGATATAAAAGTGTTTGGTTAAAACTTTAACAGGTCGTGAGGGAAATTTTGTATTTCGAGCTTTCAAAAAGATCTCCTCACGAGCCAAAAAACTGTTAAACGCAAATAATATAGCTCTTGGTTTCTGATCTCTTTGATTGGCTCTAATAGAAAAAGGAAAACGATGTGCCCTTTCCACCTCCCGATCCCAGTCCCATCTTGTTGTTTCCGGGAATGCTTTTTTTAAAAGCTCTACTATAAACCCTCGAGGATTAGACCCCTCCTTCCCCTCGGGAATTTGCAAAAATCTCAAATTGTTTCTGCGGGATCGGTTTTCCAAGTCAACCAATTTCCAGTTTATGTCCTCTTTGGTAGCCATTTGAGTCTCAATCGCCTTCTTCTGTTGCGCTAATTCATCTTCTAAGGTGAATATGCGTACTTCCGCTTCGTTAACTCTCTCCACGAACTCCGACTGTGACTTTACCAAACGTCTAACAGAGTTCTGTAATTTCCTGCAGTAATTCTGTACTCTTAAGCTATCTTCTCGGGTTTCATCCCTATGCCGCATCATAGTCTGATATATCAAGCCTAGAGATATTTCTTCTGGCTCTGGCTCTGACTCGAACTCTGTTCCAGGAAGGGCCACTCCTTTAGTTTCTACACCTTCTATATCTCCCAGCTTCACTTCCCCACTTTGGTTTAATTGGAGTTTACGAACAGTACCAGTGTCAGGGCCCTGCTCCTCCTGATCAAAGCTGCTGTGGATACTTCCATCCTCCATGCTCATATGTGTTGCATATTGCTGCACCAAATCCTCCGAAGAAGACATAGAGTGTTCTGATAAAGAATAGAAATCAGCAGAGTCTGATTCAATAGCATGAGGTACCCCTCCTTGATTGTTAATGCTGCCGCCACTGGGTGCACCCTCCTTAATAGCCACTGGTATCGCAGGTCCTTGTATTAATATTGGTTTCGATACTAGAGCGGAGCCTGTGACAGAATCCTTCACCTTTGTTTGTACATTCTCCTGCAAGTTTGCCTCGTTAAACTCCTCCATATTAATCTCCCCCTGTTCTTCCACCACCTCACAGCTCAGTGGCTCCTGTAGTGCAGAGCCTCCACTTTCCACAGGTACATCCCCAGGTACAACCCCAGGTGCGGCCTCCCCATTCGTTACCGTCACCACGGGCAAGACAGTACCACTAAAACCTTCCTCCATAGTCTTAACAACACTAAGCTGCTTCTGCTTCTGCGAATCTTTAAGCTTTGAGGCAAAAACAGTTCCAGTATTTTCTTTACATTATTTGCATGATTAACCTCACCAGCGTTTTTATCTCTCCCAACAGCGGACGCGGGTCCTATCTCCGCATCCTTGCCTCCTTTCGCTGAACGAGAAGCCGTTTGCATCATAACAGCAGGAGCAGGCTCCGACCCATCCTGTACCTCCGTGGCAGCGTTACCCTGTCCGCGTCCTCTACGGCCTTTCGCCATTCCCCCGACCGGCACACGCTGTCTTCCAACTCCCACAGGCACTCCATTAACTGCAGGTTGGGTAAGCCAGGTGATCCGCTTCCACAGGAACGCCCACCGACTCCGCCGCAAGATCTTCGCGATGGGCTGTGCACTGGACCCCGCTGCCGTTAACACTCGCAGCAACGGCATTCAGGCTCTACAGAAGACGAATCTCTCCCGTTTTTTTCCCGGTAAGCTGCAGGTGGCCAACAGTTCTGCCCAGCAATTCTGTTTTCCTTAGCGCCCTCACTTGAGCAGCATCACTCCCCCGCAAGGTCCGGCTGGAGCAGCTTGCTCCTATGTCCATCCTGGACGCCATCTTGCCCCCCAAAAAATATTTAGTTTTCAATGTAATTTAGTAGTGCTCTTTTCACATCTAATGTGTGAAGAGCGCGTTCTGCCACTGAGGCTGGTTGAGGAAAAAACACGGGTAGCTAAACCGAACGGTTGAGATGGAAGGCAGAAACGACTTAGGGTAAAAATTTGGGATTGGTCCTAAGAACCACTTTGTTTTGATACATTTGTAAAAATGGTTCTTGTATGGTTAGCTCCTGGAGCTCCCCAACTCTTCTAAGAGAAATGATGGCTATAAGGAAGGCTACTTTCCAAGTGAGAAATTGTAGTTCACATTTGTGTAAAGGCTCAAATGGCCCATGAGTCTTGTAAGGACTATATTAAGATTCCACATTGGAGAAGGTGGAAGTATAGGAGGGATGATTCTTTTGAGTCCTTCCATAAAAGCTTTGATAGCGAAACAAAGACCACATGTCTGTTTTGTAGGTAAGCCGCTATTGCAGAAAGATGTAAGCGTATAGAAGTATACGCTAAATTAGAGCGCTGAAGGTGTAACAGGTAGCAAATTATATTTTGGACCGAAACATCTAGTGGGTTGATTGGATTGTTCGTGCAGTAGATTACAAATAGTTTCCACTTTGCAGCGTAGCATGCTCTAGTAGTAGGGTGCCTAGCTTCTTTAATGATGTTCATGCAGTCTGGCGGAAGGTTAAGGTAGCCAAACGCTAGGATTTCAGGTGCCAGATCGCAAGTTTGAGTTGACTGGGCTCTGGATGTCTTTATATCTCTATGGTTCTGAGTGAGAAGCTTAGGGGAGAGGTGTCGTTTTTGATGAGGAACTACCAATAGTTCCAACAGGGTTGTGAACCAAGGTTGTCAAGCCCATATGGGAGCAATTAGGATCATTGTGAGGGAATGTTGCATGAGCTTCCGAACCACTAATGGAATTAGCGGGAGAGGTGGAAAAGCGTAAGCAAATGTCCCTGACCAATTTATCCATAGCGCATTTCCTTTGGACAAGGGGTGTGGATACCTGGATGCGAAGTTTGAGCATTTTGCGTTGAGGTGTGTGGCAAACAGATCTATTTCTGGGTAGCCCCACATTTGGAAGAATGGGAAGAGAACTTGAGGATGTAGTTCCCATTTGTGGATCTGTTGTCGACGGCTGAGCAGATCTGTAAACTGGTTGTTTACACCTGGGAGGTGTTCTGCACGGAGATATATTTTTTGAGGTATGATCCATCTCCATATGCTGTAAGTGAAATGTGAAAGCTGTAGAGTGTATCCCCCGTCTTTGTATGTAGTACATTGCTGTCATGTTGTCTGTACGGACTAAAACAGCTTTGCAAACTAGATGCAGTTGAAAAGCTTTCAATGCCAGAAAAATTGCTAGTAGTTTTAGGTGGTTTATGTGGAGTTTTTTCTGTTGTAGGGTCCACGTGCCCTGAATAGTATGTTCTTGGAGATGAGCTCCCCAACCTGTGAGCAATGAGTCTGCCGTTAGCACACTCTCTGGAACCGGGTCAAGGAATGGCCACCCTTTGGAAAGGTTTTGTGTATTCCACCACTGAAGAAAGCGATGGGTGCAGCCATCTACCAACACCAGATCTGTTAACTGACCTTGAGCCTGATTCCACTGGCATGCTAAGCATTCCTGTAGGGGACACATTTGAAGTTTTGCGTAAGGGAAAATTAGAATGCAAGAAGCCATAATTCTGAGCAACTGCAACTGGTACTGAGTGTTGGGACTGAAATTGCAATATGAGATTTAGCATATTGCACATCCTGACTAGATTGGGGTATGCTAAAGCTTTGCAAGTGTCTATTGTAGCTCCTAGATACGCTTGCATGTTGGACGTTTGAAGGTGAGACTTGGCAAGGTTTACATTGAACCCCAAGTTGTGAAGCAGCTGAACTGTTTTCTGAGCGTGGATTATGCAGCTGTGTTGTGACTTGGCTTTTATTGGCCAGTCGTCCAAGTAAGGGAAGACGTGAATGTGTGGTCTTTTTAAATGAGCTGCAACTACTGCGAGGCACTTAGTGAACACTCTGGGTGCTGTAGTTACCCCAAAGGGGAGAACTTTGAATTGATCATGGTGTCCATCCACCACAAATCTGAGATATTTTCTGAGTTGGGTGAATAGGAATATGGAAGTAGGCGTCCTTCAAATCCAGAGTGGATATGAAAGTCGCCTTGTTGAAGCAATGGGAGTACCTGTTGGAGTGTGACCATATGGAAGTGGTCTGATTGAATGTAGATTTAGCGGTCAGAGGTCTACTATAGGCCTGAGAGAGCAGTCCTTTTTCGGAATAAAAAAAGTACAGGGAGTACACTCCTGTCCCCTGATGATGGAATGGGACTGGTTCTATTGCATGTTTTTGTAACAGAGAAAGAACTTCTTGTTTCAGGAGTGCAAGATGTTCTGGTGACGTTACATGTTGTTTTGGAAGAATATTTGGGGGGAGTGCTGGTAAATTCCAGGCAGTAAAAATACTGGATAATTTGTCTTAACCACTTGTCTGAGGTGAATAAGTTCCACACAGGTAGGAACTGTGATAGACGTCCCCCTACAGGAGTGGAATGATCAGGGGGGTAGTGGAGGGAAGTCACTGTTTGTTGGAAGGGAAGTGCGGGTGGAGTTACCTATGCCTCTTCCCTTATTTCCCCTGTATTTCCCTCATAAATAACCTCTGGAAGAGGGGGATTGGCCCTTGTGAAAGGAGGAATATGCTACTTACCAGTATGCATCTGTTCTTGGCATGTAGAGCTGCAGAGTCATACACTTAGCAATAGATCGCCACCTGGTGTTGGGCTCGGATAATTGCAGGTTGTTGTCTTCTTGGAAGAAGTCTTTGTAGTCACGAGATAGGTGACTCCTCCCTTGGACAATACTGCGCATGGTCATCGACTCCATCCTCAGATTGTTTTTTCGCCATGATGGGAAATGATGGAGTTAGTAGAAGTAAAGAGAATGGATGTCCATGCGTGTACATCTAAGTAAGATGAGTACTGGAACGGATACAAGTCCCGGGGAGGCGGGAGGGCGTGTACGACTCTGCAGCTCTACATGCCAAGAACAGATGCATACTGGTAAGTAGAATATTCCATTCGAGGCATATGAGCTGCAGATCGTACACTTAGCAACGATTGTGCAGCAGTGTCTCCCCTAGCGGTGGTCGCTTGTATCCGTTGCAGCATACTGAAATAGTCTTTTAAGGACAGCTTGGCCTACTGCAGCTTGCTGTTTGGCTTGCACATCAACACAATAGTGTTAAGTGAAGGTGTGTATTGTAGACCATGTTGCTGCCTTGCATATGTCCTCTAGTGGTATATTTCCTAAGAAAGCCACAGAGGCTCCTAGTTTGCGAGTGGAGTGCGCTCTAGGAGGGACCGTTAGTGTACGTTTAGCTTTTTGATAGCATATCTGAATACACTTTACATTTCATCTGGCAATTCCTCCTTTAGAGATGGGATTACCTTTGTGTGGTGGAGAGAAAGATACAAATAGTTGTTTTGTCTTTCTGAAGGATGTAGTCCTGTCTGTGTAGTATAATAGAGCTCTTCTAACATCTAAGGTGTGTAAAGCCCTTTCTGCAACAGAGTCTGGTTTTTGAAAAAACACTGGTAACTCTGATTGGTTAAGGTGAAAAGGAGTAATAACTTTTGGCAGGAATTTAGGATTGGGTCTAAGAACCACTTTGTTAGGATGTATCTGAAAAAATGGTTCTTCTATTGTGAATGCTTGTATCTCACTAACTCTTCTGAGAGAGGTGATGGCAACAAGGAAGGCAGTTTTCCATGTTAGGAATTGCAATTCACACTTATGTAAAGGCTCAAATGGGGGACCCATAAGTCTTGTAAGGACCACGTTTAGGTTCCATACTGGAGCAGGTGGTAACCTAAGTGGGATTATTCATTTTAATCCTTCCATAAATGCTTTTATTGCAGGTACTCTAAAGAGAGATAGATGTTGCCTATTTGTAAATAGGCTGCAATTGCTGCTAGATGCAGGTGTATGGAAGAATAAGCCAAATTGGACCTTTGTAGGTGTAGAAGGTAGCAAATAATATTTTGGATGGAAACATCCAGTGGATCAATGTGATTGTTGTTACAGTATATTGCAAATCTTTTCCACTTAGCAGCATTACATGCTCTGGTAGTGGGTCTCCTAGCTTCTTTAATTATGTTCATACAGTCTGGTGGTAGGTTTAAGTAGCCAAACTCTAAGACTTCAGGAGCCAGATCGCCAAACTCAGTTATCTTGGTTCTGGGTGCCTTATTTCTCCATGGTTCTGGGTTAACAGGGATGGCGTGAGCCGTAATTTCTGACGTGGAACCAGCGAGAGATCTAGAAGCATGGTGAACCACGGCTGGCGTGTCCATGTGGGGGCCACTAGTATTAGTTTGAGAGACTGTTGTCTGAGCTTGCGTACTACTAGTGGAATGAGTGGGAGAGGCGGAAAAGCATACGCAAATCTGCCTGACCAGTTCATTCATATCGCATTCCCCTCCGACCGTGGGTGTGGAAACCTGGCGGCTAAGGTTGGGCATTTTGCATTTTCGTGGGTGGCAAACGGGTCTATCTGTGGATGCCCCCACATTTGGAAGAATGGTTGGAGAACTTGTGGGTGCAACTCCCATTTGTGATTCTGTTGTGACTGACGACTCAACAGATCTGCTATCGGATTGTGAATTCCTGGAAGGTGTTCTACTGTGAGGTGTATGTTTTGAGGGATGGCCCATCTTCAAATGTTCTGTGCAAGCTGGGACAGTTGCAGAGAGTGTGTGTCCCCCCCCCTGTTTTTGTATATAATACATGGCTGTCATATTGTCCGTCCGGATTAGGACAGCTTGGTTTTGTACTTGAAAAATTTTGAGTGCTAGGAAGATTGCTAGCAACTCCAAATGGTTGATGTGGAACTGTTTTTGTTGATTGTTCCATTGGCCTTGTGTGGTATAATGCAAGAGATGGGCTCCCCCATCCTGTGAGGGATGCATCTGTGGTGAGCACTACCTGTGGAACAGGGTCTAGGAACGGCCGTCCCTTTGTCAAGTTTTTGGTGTTCCACCATTGCAGAGAGCGATAAGTACGGCTGTCTACCAACACCAGGTCTGTGAGCTGACCTTGAGCCTGATTCCACTGTTGTGCTAGACATTCTTGTAGTGGGCGCATTTGCAGTCTTGCATGAGGAACTATGAAGATGCAAGACGCCATCATGCCTATTAGTCTCATGAACACTCTGGCTTGGAGAGACTGCTGGCATTGAAAAAGGGAGACTAGGTTCTGAATGCTCTGAATCCTGGCTTGACTGGGATACGCTAGAGCTGCAGATGTGTCTATGGTAGCTCCTAGATATTGATAAGCGTGCAAAGGCTCTAGGTGCGACTTGGTGTAGTTTGTTGTAAACCCTAAGTCGTGCAATGTTTGAATTGTTTGTTTTGTGTGTTGTACACACTGGTTGAACGATCTTGCTTTTATGAGCCAGTCGTCGAGGTAAGGGAAGACATGTATCTGTTGTCTTCTGAGGTGTGCTGCTACTACTGCTAAGCACTTTGTAAACACTCGTGGTGCTGTTGTGACCCCGAATGGAAAGACTTTGAACTGATAGTGTTGTCCTTGTATGACAAACCTTAGATACTTCCTGTGTGCAGGATGTATAGGAACATGAAAATAGGCATCCTTTAGGTCTAGTGTTGAAAGAAAGTCTCCATGTTGTAGTAATGGGAGTACTTGTTGTAAAGTGATCATGTGAAAATGATCCGATTGTATGTAGTGGTTGAGGGGCCTGAGGTCGAGAATTGGTCTTAATGTCCCGTCCTTCTTGGGAATTAGGAAGTACAGGGAGTAAACTCCTGTTCCTTGTTCCTCTAAAGGAACTACTTGAATAGCATCTTTTTGTAGAAGTGCTAGAACTTCCTGTTGAAGCAGAGTTATGTGTTCTGCTGACATTGGATGCTGCCTGGGTGGCATGTTTGGGGGGGGGGGTGCTGTGAGTTCTAGGCAGTAGCCATGTTGGATAATCTGTCTTACCCACCTGTCTGTTGTGATGGAATTCCAGACAGGTAGGAACTGTGATAGAGTGCCCCCCACAGGAGTGGAATGCTGTGGGGGAGGCAGAGGGAAGTCACTGTTTGGGAGTGGAAGAGAAGCGGTTGTTGTTATTACCTCTTCTCTTATTGTTGTTGCCTATGTATCCTCCTCTAAAGTAGCCTTTAATAGAGGAGGTTTGTGTGTGTCTTAAAAGATGATGTGGTATCTGTGCCGGTCTGCTTGGAGCCTCCTCTATAAAAGGAGCGGCGAAAAGAAACTCTAGTCTGGGTGGATTGTAATGCACCCATAGACTTAGCTGTGTCCGTGTCTTTCTTCATCTTCTCTAGTGTGTGGTCTACTTCCGGCCCGAACAACTGGTTCCGATTGAAGGGCTGGTTCAGGATGGTAGTCTGTACCTCTGGTTTGAAACCTGAAATGCGTAACCGTGCATGACGTCTGAGAATGACACTAGTATTAACTGCTCTGGATGCTGTATCGGCTACATCTAGTGCGCATTTAATTGAGGCATTAGATATTAATTTGCCTTCATGTAAGAGCTCTGCTGCCTGATCCTTGTATTGATCTGGGAGGTGTTCCATTAATTTTTCCAGTTGGTCGTAGTGAGCCCTGTCGTAGCGGGAAAGTATGGCTTGTGTGTTTGCTATGCGCCATATGTTTGTTGCTTGCGCAGCAATTAGTTTCCCTGACGCATCAATAAGGAGTAGTTTCTGTCCTGTAACTCCAGTTCTGTAGTAGGGGTATCTCTGTTATAGTCATAATCTAGTGAATAGTCCCGCCCATGTGCGTGGACCCCGGAGCAATCAAAAATAATCTCTTAAGGTGTCGAAAAATGCAGAACTGCACAGACACTTAAGAGAGAATTTAAAGACAGATAATGCAGCCTATATCCACAGGCTACACTGTCCAGTACTTCAACTAGAAATTCCACCAAAAATCCACAAACAGCAAAGCCTGTCCAGATTTCCCTTGCTTCAACAGCAAAACCTCTCTGGAATGATAGAGAGGAAGACATGGACAGACAAGCCCCATAGGCTGCCATTATGTGGCTCAAAACAGGATACTGTGCCTTTAATAGAACCTTCCAGAACTTCACAGTATCCCAGAATGCACTGCAGGTCCCTTTTACTTTCAGTTCTTTTTGAAGGTGTAACACGCCAGACCTGTAGCATTCCTTACATGAATATCTCTCTCCACCGGGGAGGAGGGCGGGCGCTTATGACTATAACAGAGATACCCCTACTACAGAACTGGAGTTACAGGACAGAAACTACTCCTTCTGTAATAGGGGATCTCTGTGTATAGTCATAATCTAGTGAATAGAATGGCAAGCCCATCCCCACACCAAAGCGGCGGTGGAGAAAAGAGAAATAACACCACTATTGTGCGAACAGATTTCGCAGCGAAGCCTGCCCAACCTGAGCGTCTGCCCTGGCATCAGTGTCCAGGCAGTAATGCTTAGCAAAGGTATGGACCGACTTCCAAGTGGCCGCCTTGCAGATTTCTGCAATTGGAACATTACGGAGCAAAGCAGTCGTGGCAGCTTTGCCCCTGGTGGAATGAGCCTTAGGTTTACCCCCTAAGGTCTTACCAGCTTTTTGGTAACACAATTGTATACAGGACACAATCCACCTAGAGATGGACTGTTTAGAGGTAGCAAGACCCGTCCTGACTGATCCATAATTGATGAACAATTGGTCTGACCTACGAATATCCTTGGTTTTATCCAGATAAAATTTCAACACCCTCCTGACATCCAGGGAATGCAGGGACCTTTCCGCTGGAGAGGAAGGATTCTGAAAAAACGTAGGTAAAGTTATGTTCTGGTTAACATGAAAGTCAGATATAACTTTAGGAAGAAATTTAGGGTGAGTACGCATAACCACCTTAGCAGCATGAAATACAGTATAAGGTTCTTGACAACACAACGCCTGAATTTCACTCACCCTGCGGGCCGATGTAATGGCCACGAGGAACGCCGCCTTCCAGGACAGGTGCTGCAACGAAGCCTTATGAATAGGTTCAAAAGGCTCCTTCATCAATCTGGACAGCACCACATTCAATTCCCACGAAGGCGAAGGAAGCCGGACAGGACGGAACACTTTCTTCAAGCCTTCCAAAAAGTCTTTGATCACAGGGATCTGAAAGAAGGAAGTCTGTGAAGGGCATTTCCTGTAGGCAGTCAAAGCAGCCAGATGAACCTGAATGGAATGGACATTAAGGCCAGACTGCGCCAGATGTAGAAGATATGGAAGGATGACATCTTCCTTACATGTCGTCGGGTCATAGTTCTTGGACTTGCACCAAATGCAAAACCTCTTCCACTTGTAAGCAAAAGAAGTCCTAGTGGAAGGTTGCTTAGCCTCCTTCAGTATGTCCATACAATCCTCTGGGAGATTCAGATGGCCATATTGCACTATCTCAGGAGCCATGCCTCCAAACTCAAAGACGAGAGGTTGGGGTGCAACATCTGCCCCCCGAACTTCGTGAGAAGGTCCGGCCTGCACGGCAGCCGCATGTGAGGAAGGAGAGACCGGTGAAGCAGGTCCGTGAACCACCACTGTCTGGGCCATTCCGGGGCAATCAGGATCATCCGCGCCCTGGACTGGGACAGTTTGATGAGCACTGCCGGAATCAGGGGAATGGGTGTGTAAGAAATGGGGTTACCAAATCTACAGGGGGGGGGGTAGCATGGAGCAGAGCGGGCAGGCCAAACTACGGAGGACATGTGAAGCATCCACACAGTACCCACATACGACTCATCAGGCACACCACAAAAGAGGCAGGACACCAGCTTGAGTTGGAAAAATAAGAAGTTTAGTATATCTCCAACCTGCAAGGCAAAAATGCAAAAACAGTGGTAATCATAACAGGGCGCCAATTTGCGCCAGAGCCAAGTATATCAGGGGGGGATTATTTACACGGGGACAATGGGAGAAATGGTTGAGTCCATGAGTCCGTGGCTGAAATGACAAGTATGTGATTAAATTGACATTAAACCTGGGGTCAATATGGCGGGTCCAACTCAGGCTCTAATTTCTAGTTGTAGGCAGTAATTGCAAGATACAACATTAGCATAAGTACACACCAGGCACTATAACTCCAACCCGACCCCTGTAAGGAAAAACTTCATGGTATCACAGCACATATTCACAGACAGGAGCACCTGTAATAAATCAGCAAGGCTTGTTCATTAACATGGGGCATAACAAGGGGCCTGGAGTAACACGTCAGGCCAGCATAGGGGCAGGACACCTGTAATAAAAGGGCACAGCCAGGTTCCCTCTTTAGCATGGAGTATCACGCTGGGCCTGGAATGAAACTACTTATGCCAGCATAAACCACTTCCTTCAGCAGGAATCAGCGGTGCATTAAATGAGGATATAACATTTCCTTCAATGTAAAACGTTTTCTCAACTGTAAAACTTTTCATCAGCCGCAGCTATAAGCTGGAATCACTCTTTCCTGTACCAGGAGTAAAACATTTCAATATGTATATAGGACAACCATTCCCTGACACACCGGAAGAACATTTCGTTGAGCATGAAAGCATGAGGGCATCAACATTAGGTATCGGTCTCATCACCATAGGCCAGGGAGATGACCATCTCATCAGGTAAGTAGGCACCTTGTATTCAATAAAACCTTAGGCATACACACTAGGCATCAAGGGTAACATGGGAACCCCAGGCCGGACACCTCCAATCACGGACAGGGATAACCAAACATTAGTGGTAACCTGGTGCATGTCACCACCGCGACCACTAGGACAACCCTTAGCGAAGGGGCAGTAGGCCTGGCTTATGGGCGTCTCCTCAGCAGCATAACGCATGGGGATGCCCACCATTAACAGGGGCATTAACACTAGACTTGGCCCTAGCTCATGGGGCTTTAATAATTCCTTGGTTGACCCAGGGGCAAAGCATTGACATCCAGCCTACAACAGTTCGCACTTCAGGCTGTCGCCCAGTTCAGGGTATGATTACCATCCAAGCAGGGCCAACTGGGGGCCCCTAACACATTGTGCTCTATCACGAGGTCTCTAATATTCCAAGTCATGGGGGGGCGGGCACCGACCCTGTGCCCCGTTGCCCACTCCACCCTCCACACAGTCTAGCGTAGCCCCGACTCACCGGGCTCTGGCTTCTCTGTACAGGCAGGCGGGCTCTCCTCACAAGGGAGCCCCGCTGGAGTGCAGATGTCCTTCTTCACCCGGGCCCCTCCTTCCTCACGGGGACCCGGGGCTTCAAGGCGGAGGGGGCAGGCACCGGCAATGTGCCTCAAGGCCCCCGCCACGCAGCACTCTCCTCACAACCGAGGGCTCCCTCCGCACCCGGAACCCTCCAGGTGGCAAGCCGCTCTTCTCTCGGGGGCACAGACCGGCGGGGTGGGCTCCCGCTCCGGTCGCTCTCTCTACGGGGCTCCCCCTTGACCACGGGGGCCCCGCACCGGCGCTTCACCCGGGTCCCCCTCCCTCACGGGGACCCGGGGCTTAGGGTCAGCTTCTCCTCCTCTTGCTGCCCGGCCGGCAGCCAATCCCTGCACGGCCTTCCCGGGGCACGGCCGCGCGGGCCAATCCGTGCGCGGCGGGCTGGGGGCGTGGTGGGTGACGTCACCGGCTCCCCAGCCACGTGATGCTGGCCAGGCCGGCTTCAGGGCCTAGCGCGGCCCTCTCCTCACTCCGGCGGCCCTCTCCTGGCACCGGGGGCTGCCGCGACGATGCCCAACACAGCGGGGGTCACCTTGGCAGCGCCGGGCCAAGGCGGTGATTTCCGGCCCCAGGCGCAATCTTCAGGCAGCGCCACAGTCTCCTCGGCGCCCGGGCTGCGACGGTGATTTTCGGCGGCAGTAAGGGGTAGGTTCCCTTTTATTTAATTATTTATATTGAGGCCAATGCGCCAAAACGAGGGTAGGCTCCTGCAGCGCAATTCCCCTCACAGTTCCTCGGGGGCCCCATCCACCCCAGGCGGCGCTTCACAGGCAGCAAGTCTTTGGACTCACAGCGCCTAGGGGCAACGCAGCAGTTTATGCCAGTCAGCAGTCCACAGTGCTTCACAGTAGGCTCCTCACAGCCCAGCGCTTCCAAAGGGGCCACAGCTTCACCAGGGGGGCAGACAGTCCCACAACAGTTCCTCAGGGGCACACTCCTCACCTACTCGGTGCTTCTTTTGCGCAGCGCTGGCGTGGTTCAAGGTCCCACCCAGTGACAGGGCTCCTTCGTCAGGGGCCTGGGGGACAGCAGGGGGGGGAGGGGGTTTCAGGGGTGCAGGGCCCAGCTCACAGGCCCAAGTGGCGGTAACACCTTGCAGCAGGTCCCCTCTCTTTCCTGTCCCAGCTCTGTGTGAGTCTCTGGTGGCACATCCCCCTTACTTATACCCTCCTCCCAGGCAGTGCCAGAACCTTATAGAATGTTGGCAAAGCTGGCCTAAACTGGCTCAAGGGGAGGGGTTGAGCACCCTGGGTGCCAGGCTTCCCTCCAAAAGCTAGCGGTGGCTGGGTAATAATATCTAGACCGCTGACCTATGGCAGTCAGGTGGCAAAACCCATGGCCTTGTCATCCATTTTAAATACAAAACATTTCAGTCAGGTGCATTTCTAAAATGGGGGTATATTTCCTGCACACCATTTCATGACATTACATTTTAAAACAGGGCAACTCTTACCACACATGGCCTATACAGGTTTATTACCATGGGGGAGACATTTCAAATTAGGGGGGCAAAAAGCGAAAAAGTTTGGGGGAAAAGGGCCAAGTCTAACAGGGTGGAAAAGCATACAGAAAGCTGTTCAACCAGTTGATCCATAACGCATTCCCCAGCGTCCCCGGCTGGTAGTACCTGGAGGCGAAGACTCGGCATTTGCTGTTTTTGGCGGTGGCGAACAGACCTACGTCTGGAGTCCCTCACCGTGCGAAGACTTCTCTTAGTACTTTGTCGTTTATGACCCATTCGTGGTTTACCTGAATCAGTCTGCTCAGTGCGTCTGCCTGAACATTCTGCACACCTAGCAGATGGGAAGCCGTTGTCGTCAGTCCTCTGGCTAGAAGCCAGTGCCAGATCGCCTGCGCCTCCTGCGATAGGGTACGCGATCTGGAGCCCCCCCGCTTGTTGAGGTAATACATCGTGGTCGTATTGTCCGTTTGCACAAGCAGAGAGTTGGTCTGGAAGGACGGAAGAAAGGCCTTCAGTGCCAAGTGAACAGCTCTGAGTTCCAGGAAATTGATGTGGTACGTGGATTCCGTCGGGGACCACGTCCCTTGAATCTGTAGGTCTCCGGAGTACGCTCCCCAGCCGTGGAGAGACGCATCCGTCACGATAGTCTGCGTGGGAATGTCCTTGTGGAAGGGAACCCCTCTCAGGAGATTCTCCGCCGAACACCACCACTTCAGAGACTGAAGCGCATGCAGAGACAGTCGTATCCTGACGTCCCAAGATCCTTTCCTCTGATCCCACTGATCCTCCAAGCACTCCTGCAATGGTCTCATGTGCAGCCGTGCATGTGGAGTGAGGAAGATCCAAGAGGCCATCGATCCCAGTAGAGAAGACACCGTCCTCACTGTCGTAGATGGAGTAGTCATAAGAGCCTGAGCCTTCCGAAGGAGTGATAATCGTCGCTCCTCCGAAGGAGACACGCTTGCTGACAGCGTATTGATGGAGGCTCCCAAGTACTGTATGCACTGGACCAGAGCCGGGACAGACTTGGACATGTTGATGTGCAACCCCAGCTTGTTCAAGAGAACGCACGTCTTCTGGAAGTGTGCTTGAGCTTCCGAGAAGGAGAAGGCCTTGATCAACCAGTCGTCCAGGTACAGGTAGACAAACACCGTGTTCTTCCTCAGGTGTGCAGGTACCACTGCCATGCACTTTGAGAATGTTCTGGGTGCAGACTTCAGTCCGAATGGCAGTACTGTGTACTGATAATGATTGGCGCCGACTTGGAATCGCAGGAACTTCCTGTGTTTGTGTGCAATGGGCACATGGAAGTACGCATCCTGAAGGTCTATAGCACATAGCCAGTCTCCCCTTTAAAGCTGAGGATAAATCTGATGCAACGACAGCATGCAAAACTTCTCTCTGCTAATCCACTTGTTTGCTTGTCGCAAATCCAGAATGGGCCTGAACTCATTCTTGTCCTTCTTGCGAACCAGAAAGAACCGGGAGTACAGACCTCTTCCTCTTTGAGACAGAGGTACGTCTTCTATCGCCCTTTTCCTTAACAGGATATCGGCCTCCACCTGGAGCTCGCGCAGTTGAAACTGTGAGCTGACCGGTGGAATTGATGGAGGCGGGCTGGTGAACCGAAGACTGTATCCATTGCAAACAATATTCAGCACCCACTTGTCCTGAGTAATTTTTCTCCACTCTGCCAGAAAAAAATTGAACGCTTCCCCCCCAGCGGAGCGGGTAACGGATGTAGGGTAAGCAACCGCTCAGGGTCGAGACCCAGCCGGGCCTTTGTTCGCTGTAGAGGACTGTTGGCCTCCTCTACCCTTCTGGCGCTTCTGGAAGGGCCTCCGGAACTGCTGCTGTTGTTGCTGCTGCTGTCCCGAAGCATGTCCTCGCCCTCGGCCCTGTGCCCCAAACCGTCTCTGGAACGGGCGGTAGGCCTTCTTTTCTTTGGGCTTCTCCAAGCCCACAGCCGTCAGAGTCTCGGCCTCCGCCTTCATGCACCATCATCCGCATGTTTGCCGAACAGGGTTTCCCCCGAGAAGGGCAGATTGGCCACTCGCTACTGGGCCTCCGGCTTGAGTTATGTGAGCCTGAGCCAAGCATGGCGCCGCTGGTTGATCCCATGACAATACCCATGGGCTGCCAAAAGAGAGACATCAGCGGCCGCACTGATGACCTGGTTCGAAACCAGCATCCCTTCCTTCTGGATCTCCAGGAAATCGTCCCTCCTATCTCGTAGTAAGTTGGGCAGCAAGCAAGGACAAAGTCAAGTGTCTCACAGGATACCAGGCACCACAACATTCTGACCCCCTATTCCCCCTACATCACTGGGAGTGGTGCGCAACTACCTCTGACAGCACTGCAGAGGGTCAGCAAATCCAACATGAGGTCAGGCAAGAAAAGGGTCCACCTGGAAAGTAAGCCGAAACTCAAATCAAAAACTAAGTCAAAGGCAAAGCTGGAAACCACATCAAGCATCAGCGAAACAGAAAACATCAAAGAAGTTAGCGGGAGTTGGGCAGCGACTCAAGGAGAACCTGGAGAACCTTGAGTGTCCAGTGATGGAGTCTCACCGGCTGCGATCTCTCGTCCCAACCTGCGACAGCCAAAAATCACATCAAAATTTAATTTCATGAAAGATCCTTTTTCCACTATTTTCTCGTCCAGTGGGAAAATTCAGGGCCTACAGGATTCACTTCTTCCCCTATTCCCGGGGGACCCGCTTCCTGTTCAATCTCCGCAGCAAGCCAGCTGCACTTCATCCCACTCTCCCACATCGGTCAGTCAACCAGCTTTGAGTCCAGTGACAGCAGGGGCAACTGGGGCCCTGGTCGATCGAGAGTTCTTCAACAAGGCCACTTGCAGACCATCACCATCTCTAGCAGGAGACTGGGGGGAAACGTCTGTCTTCCATCTACCTTTCTCTGTCAAGGGCCCAAACGCCACCCTGGCACCAGCAGCCTTATCCCCATCTGCATCAAGTCAGACACATAATCGTTTCACGCACAATTCTTTCACCAGCAGCGGTGTGGAGTTCAATCAACAGCAAGAAGCCCTGAGCAGTGACGACATAGGCAACCCAAACAACTTGCCGACTGTAGATAAAAGCCACCTGGCCCAAACGGATAATATAAGATCCCACTCACAGCCCCCAGAAGGTGCAGTAAAAGACCAGCTAGATCACAGTAAAGAGGACTGGCCGAACAGACCGAACCTAGGGAGCGACGGCCTCACCAACACAACCTATATGGGCTCGCAAGAATGGGCCGATCTAGTTGCCACATATTTCACCTACGCGCATGAATCCAGCTTCGCTAAAGGTGGTACCATCAAATAATATCCAGGCCTTTAGACTGGGTCCAGGAGGGTTCCCTCTCAAATTCAACCTCCTTGCCGAACTCCTCACTGTCATCAACTCCCAACAAAAGGGACATCGACATGGGGCCACTAAAAAGTTCACAAGCAACAGAAGTGTCAAATACGTGGGACATCCTGCTCAATACTATGCAACAAACTGTTGATACTCTCCATTTCCAATCAGACAAAATGGACCTGCAGCTGTCTCTACTAGACACTCTTGCTGTCTTTGTAGGGCCGATTGGCGACAAACTCGGCCAGTTAAACTCGCTAATCAGTAGGGCTCAGCAGGAGGCAAAGCTGGCATGTAGTTACGGTCCCATTATTGACAAACTTGCAGCACTTCCAGAAATCGTATCCTGCCTATTAGAAGGGCTGCCAAAAGGGACAAACGCAAGGCCCCAGTGCACCAACCCGGGCGGAACAGCCTCTCACGTAGCACCAATAGGAGAGTCAACTGCAGCGAGCACCACCGATAAAAGTCTCACCGGAGCCGCCATCAGGGGGTCTGCCACTGGAACCGGCCCACACGGCAATTGGTTCCTCTCCTCCTCCAAACGCCAGCAAGCCACCCCTCAACGCGAAAGGGCGGCGTCAGCTGAAAAGGAAAGGCCGGAAAAAACAAACATTAATAAGTATACCAGAAGTCTACCCACTCTTTCAATCAAGAAAAAAAATCTGAACAGTTGGCCGGGAGTCCTAACGCAGTAAGCCCTATCAGAAAGGATCCATTACCTATGGCCTCCGGACTTTCCCCTAATGGGGTACCCGCAAAAGCAAGTCCTACTGCTTCCACGTTGGAGGATGGCAGATTTTTATCCGACGGTAGAACCGGTCCCCAAAATAAGTGTCAAACATTGTCTCTGCAATGTGACTAAGGAAAGCCCCCTTATGCTACCTCAGACATCTGATCCTGTAACAGTACAGCCAACTCAAAACTCGGATCCTGCACGGGACGACTCATCCATGCCCACCTGTGCAAGCTTCCGTCCCCAAGAGCTGGCGGATCCACGGCTCCCGAGCCCTCAAACTAAGTCTTTACCCACCACAGCTAGTATTATCACAGATTTTTCTGTGCCCGTTTCAACAACTTTCACCTTTGGAGAGAATCCCATTGGAATCATGCCTCACTCTGACCGCAACAACTTAAGTCCTCAAGCCCCGAATAATCAGATAATCCCTCCGCTGTATTATCCAAAGGATCACTCTACCAGCATCCTCTTTATTCCTGAGTACCAATCAAAGGGCCCATTTGACATCCTGAATAGAGGGAACTACTCAGCACCATACCAGCACTTAAGGACTTATCTTCAGTGGACCTTCTGTCCATAGAATTCATAAGGACAGACAGATTGGATGGGAATAAGGCGACAAAAGCTATATGGACCTCCCCTGAAATGGTCAACAAAATCTTTAAGGAGCAAGGTCTCCTCAAAGTATGGGGGATCCACATAGCAGCCCACCACAATACAATACAGGATACCTGCTGCCCCAGCAGCGCCCCAATACAATCGCAACGACACGGTCAGTGCTGAAGGGTGCATTGGGTCCCTCTGCTACAGTAGTGCAGGCGTCACCCACGGTAAACAGTTCAAGGCTTACAAATACGCACCGTACGATTGAACACCGGCTCATCAGGATATGCAATTCGCAAGCCAACCACCAATGACAAGGATACCAAACAGAGAAAGATCTGAGCATGGACGCATCGCACATGGATCTATGCTCATGGAATATCAACGGGCTCTACAACAAAGTAGCGGACATTGACTTTCTACAATATGTCAAATCGTTTGACATCATCCTCCTTCAGGAAACTTGGCTGGAAGAGCAGATTCATCTAGAGGGCTATACCTGCCATCATACCCCAGCCATAAGGAAAAGTACGTTTGGTCGTCTGTCAGGAGGCCTAGCAACCTATCTTAAAATATCAACGATTGGCTATGCTCGGGCACTCAGCTCAAAATCCTTGGCCATAAACACGGTGGAGTTACTACTTAACTTCGGGGGCAAGAAGAAAGAGCTACAGCTGACCAACACCTACATCAACCCTAAAAACAAGAGACAGGAGGGGAATATCCTGATGGACCATTTACATAACGTTATTGTAGGCGGGGCAGGTGGATCGAGCACACTAGCAGTGGTAACAAACTCTGGCTCAACAGACACTAGACCCGTATATCTTTGTAAACTAGGTTTTATTTTCAACGTGCGTCTTGTGCGGAATGTCAGTCTTTCCCTTGCAAATTCTATTTTATCCGTGGTGGTGGTCTTCGGGGTTCGCAGGGTAGTTGAAAGTGAAAGCCCCACAGTTCAGAGGTAGACGACGGGGATGTCTTGTGCAGCCGGTTATCGTCACTCCCGTGGGGTTCCAGACAGTGGCGTTGCTCTCCCGTTATATCCACATGTAAGAAAGGAAAGGGACAGAGGGACGCCGTTAGTCTTTTTATCCGACAAAGTATTGCACCTAAGGGAACCCGTGATAGTGAAGGACACCGGTGTATAGTACAAACACGCTAGTGACACTGTGCTGTAACGGGGGGGGGGAAGTGAGTGAGGAGAGCGGGGTAGGTAACTAGGTATTTTATGGGGACGGGAAACACAGAGGGAAGTTACATACAGGGGTTTCAACGCTATTCACACGGGGAACTCTTTCTCCCCACCCAAGCCGCCCAACGCCGCCGTACCTGGCTGAGCCACACTCCTCCCTCGGGAGCGTGGCACGGCGGAACACGGGGTCGTTGGCCTCCTGGCTCTCCTTCTTTTCGCCTTCCGTCTTCTTCTTCGTCTTCTTCCTCCGCTCGGTTCTTCACTCTTTCTCCGTCCCTCGGTGCGTTGGTGACGTCACACGCCGCGTACAGGGCCTTCCCCGTTTTCACCCATCCAGGATCGTCGACGTCAGAGGTAGGCTGGTCCTGCTGGAAGTCCTCATACGCCCACTTAAAGGGAACGGTAGACGACTCATCGGTTGGTTCCGTGTCCCAGGCCCCCCTCGTAGATGTAGTCTGTGGAGCAGAAGGGGTACAATCAGGATTCCACCACTCGTCTTGATAGCCCAACCCGACCCCGTTACAGTTATGACTACTCGAACATCACCAAACCTAATTTTGTCTGGAGACTTTAACCAATGCATTTTAGGGTCTTCCGTTAACAGTGACATTCAGGCCCAGTCGTTCCACTGGAATATACCAACCCAAGCATTTAACAGCCAATGCAAGGCATCTAAGGCTGCAAAGGCACTACTGGAAGACCTAGAACACATGGGCCTGAGGGTCTTAAACGGAAGATTCGCAGAGGATTCACCATTAGTGCCCTCATTCACCTCAGGCAAGACCACCTCTTCAATTGATTATACGTTAGTCTCCCTTAAGTTATTTCATTACGTTTTGGGCTACAATTTAGGAGATAAGGGTGACAGTGATCATCGCCCTCAAGAAGTCAGTCTAGGGGCTCTCCCTGATGATATTCTTTTGAACGCAACAGGTCCGCAGGATAGTTACTCCATCAACCTCAAACGCATCAAAACTTCAGTAGCGAATACTGCTGAGGTACTTCAAGCTGCAAAAACTCAATTGAGCACTTCAAACTACCCTTTCAGCAACACAGTAGCAGGCTGGGAACAATTCACGATGGAGTTTGCAAACAACTACTCAACAACTGTACGGCATTTTTCACCACCAGCACATGGTGGCACAAGGAAGATCTCGAGCACCCAGAAACTGGCTATGAAATCACACAAAAAAGCGATTAATAAATCTCTAAGACAGTTGAAGAAAAGCCCGGGCGACGGAATTCTTCTAGCAGAGATTCACAAACAACGTGCAGATCTCCCAAAAACTGAAATGGGTAATTAAAAGAACAAATGAAGCAGACTTTTGGGCCAAACTTCACTACGCATCCAAGGGCAATAACAGCGCCCAGTTCTGGTCGATCATAAACAAATTGTTAAACCCGAAAAACAATGGTATAACATCTTACATAACGAAATCTTCTTGGGAATCATTTCTCAACGAACATTTCAATCATCAGGACGGCAAAACACGGGAGCCTCACAATCTTCTGGAGGGCCGAAAAACCTCAAATGAGCTCAGCACGAGAAGACGTCATTTTGGTACCCTCCGCGGCCCAAATCATGAAATTAATTTCCAAAGGTAGAAAAGACGGCGCAGCTGGTCCAAACGGTATTCCTCCGGCCCTTTTCAAACTTGATCCAGAATACTGGGCTGACAAGCTGATCCCCCTCTATTCATCCATCAATAACTCTGGGCGCCTTCCCGTTTCATGGAGGGGCTCAATCATCTCACCGATTTATAAGGCGGGGGACAGACTCCTTCCAAAAAATTACCGCCTGATTGCACTCCTTAATATTGAGGCTAAATACTTTGCTGGTCTTCTACTGATCCAGCTGCGAGAATGGGCTGCAAACCAAAGCTTAATACCATCTAGTCAAACGGGGTTTTGCAAAGACATGGGGACTACAACCAACCTGGTGGCCATCTCGCTGCTCATTGACAAGGCTAGGGGGACCAAGCAGGCTCTCAACCTCTGTTTTGTGGACTTTAAGGCGGCCTTCGACAATGTCAACCGAGAAATCCTCTGGCGAAAACTGGCCACCTGGGGGATTCCCTCACCTCTACTAAGCCTCCTGATCGAATTACATACGAACACGTGGGTCCAGGTAAAGCTTGGGAACGGCTCGCACCTCTCTAGGCCTATTCCTACCCCAAAGGGCCTAAAACACGGGTGCGTGTTAGCTCCAACTCTCTTCAATCTATTTACAGCTGACCTGCTACCCGCCCTAGAGGCTTGTAATTCCCATGCTCCCCGGTTAGGAGGCAAAGGGCTGCCCAGCATTTCCTACGCAGATGACGTGGTTTTGGTCAGCCACACGAAAATCGGTCTTCAGAATCTTATTAACACGCTTCATGGTTATGCAGTTGAAAACCTATTAGAAGTGAACATCAGCAAGACAAAAGTCCTGACCATAACTGGGAACAAAAAGTCGCACACTTGGTCGCTTGGCACGGAAGCAATTTCAAACTGCTCTGAATACAAATATCTTGGGATCCAAGTCGACAAAGGCGGCCGCTATTTAAACCAACTAGAGGCCATCAAGAGGAAAGGCATGCTAATAGCCATGACACTGAAACAGTTAAAGTCCAACTTGAGTGGCGAGACTCTACTGCCACTACTTCGAGTAGCTAAAATCAAAATAGTCATATCAATCACGTATGGCAGCGAGGCCCTAAGAGGAACGGACGCAAAACTTCTTGATACAAGTATCTCAAAGACCTACAGACTTCTATTCAACCTGCCATCCTACACTTCGCAGGCCCAGATTCGGCTGGAATTTGGGCTGACGTGCCAAACACTCGCACGAAGAGGCTCATATATCAAGTGCTGGCATAAATTAAAGAACTCTCCAGAAAACACCTTGAACCGACAGCTCTGGCAAGATATGACCAGCTCATCCAGAATGCCGGCGAAAAAATACTTAGAGGAGTCCCTGGCCATTACAGGACTGAAAGACCTATGGGAGACTCCTCTATCACATGCACAATTCAAGCGCATAGTGAAGAAGAGTTTAAAGAGACACTCGCATGTGGAGGACAAAGCCTTGCTTTCTCAGAGGCGCCATGCCTGGATGACCCTGTGTACATACAAAACACCTGGGCTTCAAGCATATTTTGGTCTGGGGTAGGGCTGGAAAACAAAAGAAGCCTTTTTCATACACATGCTAGGGATCCTACCTGCCATTCCTCACCTACCACCATGGCTGAGGCAGAACTACGGGACCAAATGCCGGCTCTGCGGAAGGGGGACTGACGATTTAGAACATCTACTATGCACTTGCTCGAGGCTGAACGAGGAAAGAGTAGCCCTGTTGAAAACCGCCTTCAACGAACTAGGACTCCGCTCACGCAGACAAGCCGTCCTTGCCTGTTTTGATCCTGGTTTCCCGCCCTTAAACGGGAAGCTGGTGAAATTCCTGAAACTAGCAGAATGGAAACAAAAAACCCAGGCACTTCGCCGAGAGGAAACCTCGGGATAGGACCAAGCAGCCTCGAACAATATAATCGTACCATGTTTTTATTGTTGCTATTCTTTAGCCATGAACTCCTGTTTTTACGGTTCTCTTTTAATCTCTCTTGAGGAGACAGTTTTTTCAATGCATCTTTTGTAAGGAGTAGTTTCTGTCCTGTAACTCCAGTTCTGTAGTAGGGGTATCTCTGTTATAGTCATAATCTAGTGAATAGTCCCGCCCATGTGCGTGGACCCCGGAGCAATCAAAAATAATCTCTTACAGTGTCAAAAAATGCAAAAAAATGCATAGACACTTAAGAGAGAATTTAAAGACAGATAATGCAGCCAAAAGGCTACACTGTCCAGTACTTCAACTAGAAATTTCCACCATAAAATCCACAAAACAGCAAAGCCTGTACAGATTTCCCTTGCTTAACAGCAAAATCCCTCAGGAATGATAGAGAGAAGAACCTGGACAGACAAGCCCCATAGGCTGCCATTATGTGGCTTAATTAGGATACTGTGCCTTTAAGAGAACCTTCTAGAACCTTCTCTCAGTATCCCAGAATGCATAGCAGGTCCAACTTAGCCTCAGTTCTTTTCGAGGGCGTAGGAAACGCCAGACCTGTAGCATTATGATCATGAACAACACTCCACCGGGGAGGCGGGAGGGCGCTTATGACTATAACAGAGATACCCCTACTACAGAACTGGAGTTACAGGACAGAAACTACTCCTTCTGTAGTAGGGGATCTCTGTGTATAGTCATAATCTAGTGAATAGAATGGCAAGCCCATCCCCACACCAAGCGGCGGTGGAGAGTAAAATAACGCCACTACTGTGCGAACAGATTCCGCAGCGAAGCCTGCCCAACCTGAGCGTCTGTCCTGGCATCAGAATCCAGGCAGTAATGCTTAGCAAAGGTATGGACCGACTTCCAAGTGGCCGCCTTGCAGATCTCTGCAATGGGAACATTACGGAGCATAGCTGTCGTAGCAGCCTTGCCCCTGGTGGAATGAGCCTTAGGTTTGCCCCCTAAGGTCTTATTAGCTTTGCAGTAACACAACTGAATGCAGGACACAATCCACCTAGAGATGGACTGTTTAGAGGTAGCAAGACCCGTCCTGACTGAACCATAATTGATGAACAATTGGTCTGACCTACGAACATCTGTAGTCTTATCAAGATAAAACTTCAGCACCCTCCGCACATCCAGGGAATGTAAAGACCTTTCCGCCGGAGACGAAGGATTCTGAAAGAACGTAGGCAAAGTGATAGTCTGATTGATATGAAAATCAGAAACAACCTTGGGAAGAAACTTAGGGTGAGTACGCATAACAACTTTAGCATTATGAAACACAGTATAAGGTTCCTGGCAACACAATGCCTGAATCTCACTCACCCTGCGGGCCGATGTAATGGCCACTAGGAACGCCGCCTTCCAGGACAGGTGCTGCAACGAAGCCTTATGAATGGGTTCAAAAGGCTCCTTCATCAATCTGGACAGCACCACATTCAAGTCCCATGAAGGCGAAGGAAGCCTGACAGGAGGGAACACTTTCTTCAAGCCTTCCAAAAAATCTTTGATCACAGGGATCTGGAAAAAGGAAGTCTGTGAAGGGCCTTTCCTGTAGGCAGTCAAAGCAGCCAGATGAACCTTAATGGAATGGACATTAAGGCCCGACTGCGCCAGACGAAGCAGATATGGAAGGATGACATCTTCCTTGCATGACGTAGGGTCATAGTTCTTAGACTTGCACCAGATGCAAAACCTCTTCCACTTGTAAGCATAGGAAGTCCTAGTGGAAGGTCGCTTAGCCTCCTTCAGTATGCCCATACAATCCTCTGGGAGATTCAGATGGCCATATTGCACTATTTCAGGAGCCATGCCGCCAAACTCAAAGACGAGAGGTTGGGGTGCACCATCCGCCCCCCGAACTTCGTGAGAAGGTCCGGCCTGCACGGCAGCTTCATGTGAGGAAGGAGAGAACGGTGAAGCAGGTCCGTGAACCACCACTGTCTGGGCCATTCCGGGGCAATCAGAATCATTCTCGCCCTGGACTGGGACAGCTTGATGAGAACCGCCGGAATCAGGGGAATTGGTGGAAAAGCGTACAGAAAGCTGTTCGACCAGTTGATCCATAACGCGTTCCCCAGCGTCCCTGGCTGGTAGTACCTGGAGGCGAAGCCTCGGCATTTGCTGTTTTCGGCGGTGGCAAACAGATCTACGTCTGGAGTTCCCCACCTTGCGAAGACTTCTCCTAGTACTTCGTCGTTTATGACCCATTCGTGGTTTTCCTGCACGATTCTGCTCAGTTCGTCTGCCTGAACATTCTGCACACCTGGCAGATGGGTGGCCGTTATCGACAGTCCTCGAGCCAGAAGCCAGTGCCAGATCGCCTGCGCCTCCTGCGACAGAGTGCGCGATCTCGAGCCCCCCTGCTTGTTGAGGTAATACATCGTAGTCGTGTTGTCCGTCTGAACAAGCAGAGAGTTGGTCTGAAAGGACGGATGAAAGGCCTTCAGTGCCAAGTGAACAGCTCTCAGTTCCAGGAAATTGATGTGGTACGTGGACTCCGTCGGGGACCACGTCCCTTGAATTTGCAGATCTCCGGAATGCGCCCCCCAACCTTGGAGAGACGCATCCGTCACGATGGTCTGTGTGGGAATGTCCTTGTGGAAGGGAACGCCTCTGAGGAGATTCTCCTTCGAGCACCACCACTTCAGAGACTGAAGAGCATGTAGAGACAGTCGTATCCTGTCGTCCCAAGAACCTCTCCTCTGGTCCCACTGATCCTCCAAGCACTCCTGCAGAGGACGCATCTGTAGCCGTGCGTGAGGAGTGAGAAAAATGCAAGAGGCCATCGATCCCAGTAGAGAAGACACGGTCCTCACCGTCGTAGACGGAGTTTCCATGAGAGCCTGAGCCTTCCGAACGAGTGATAAACGTCGCTCTTCCGAAGGAGACACGCTTGCTGACAGCGTATTGATGGAGGCCCCCAAGTACTGGATGCACTGCACCGGAATCGGGACCGACTTGGACATGTTGATGTGCAACCCCAGCCTGTTCAAGAGAACGCACGTCTTCTGGAAGTGTGCTCGAGCTTCCGAGAAGGAGGAGGCTTTGATCAACCAATCGTCCAGGTACGGGTAGACAAACACCTTGTTCTTCCTCAGGTGTGCCGCTACCACTGCCATACATTTTGAGAATGTCCTGGGTGCAGACTTCAGTCCGAAGGGTAGCACCGTGTACTGATAGTGATTGGTGCCGACTTGAAAGCGCAGAAATTTTCTGTGTTTGCATGCAATGGGCACGTGGAAGTATGCGTCCTGTAGATCTATGGCACACATCCAGTCTCCCCGTTGCAGCTGAGGGTAGATCTGATGCAACGACAGCATGCGAAACTTTTCTCTGCGAATCCACTTGTTTGCCTGCCGCAAATCCAGAATGGGCCTGAACTCGTTTTTGTCCTTCTTGCGGACAAGAAAGAACCGAGAGTACAGACCTCTTCCTCTTTGAGACAGAGGTACGTCTTCGATCGCCCTTTTCCTTAGCAGAACGTCCGCCTCCGTCTGAAGCTCGCGCAGTTGATACTGCGAGCTGACGGGAGGAATCGATGGAGGAGGGCTGGTGAAACGTAGACTGTATCCATTGCAAACAATATTCAGCACCCACTTGTCCTGAGTAATTTTTCTCCACTCTGCCAGAAAAAATTGAACGCTTCCCCCCACCGGAGCGGGTAACGGACGAGGGGGAAGTAACAGCTCAGGGACGGGACCCGGCCGGGCCCTTGGTCGCGGTAGAGGACTGTTGACGACCTCTACCACCCTGTCGCTTCTGGAAGGGCTGCCTGTACTGCTGCTGCTGCTGCCGCTGTTGATGTTGACCAGCAGACTGCCCCCTTCCACGACCCTGCGCCCCAAACCGACGCTGGTACTGTCGGAAGGGTTTCTTTTCCTTGGGCTTTTCCAGGCCCACTGCCGTCAGGGTCTCCGCTTCGGCCTTCATCCTGGCCATCTCATCATCCGCGTGCTTCCCGAAGAGGGTATCTCCGGAAAACGGGAGATTCGCCACGCGTTGCTGTGCCTCCGGTTTCAACGATGTCAACCTGAGCCAAGCATGGCGTCTCTGGTGAATCCCGTGGCAATATCCGTGCGCGGACAGCAACGATATGTCTGCTGCAGCGCCGATGGCCTGATTAGAGACCAACATCCCCTCCTTGACGATCTCCACAAAGTCCTCCTTGCGGTCTCGAGGGACGAGGTCTGCGAACTGCTCCATCGAGTCCCAAAGGGACCGGTCGTAACGTCCCAGCAAAGCCGAGTCACTGGCTGCCTTCATGGACGAGGCGGATGTCCCACACGCCTTGCGACCAGCAGAATCGATCCACCGGCTCTCCTTGTCCGGAGGCACCGTGGACGCAGGGGAGGTGGAATGAAGCTTCCGAGCAGCAGTCACGATGACTGAATCCGGTACCGGGTCTTTCCTCAAGAAGGCTGGGTCTGAGTCCGGAGCCCTGTACTTTTTCAGTATCCTGGAAGGGACAGATCTCACCGTCGCCGGCGTCAGGAATAGCTGTTCGGCGGGCTCAAGGAGCCCCGGCACCAGAGGTAACAGGGGGCGAGACAAGTGCCTCTTGTGTAAAGTCTCAAAGATTACCGAGGTAGAAGCCGTAGGCGCTTCAACCTCAATGCCCAACTTCGCCGCACCACGCAGGAGAACCTCCTGAAATGTGCTAATATCGTCTATCGGAGACACCCTAGTCTCCGGCGAATCGGACAGCGTGGGCGAGTAGGAACGGGTCCCAGAAGGAGAACGTGACCTGGACCGACGTCTCTTGTGATGATGCCTGGATCGTGATGAAGATCCGCGGCCACTCCTCGATCTGTCCCGTCTCCCCGAGCGAGACCTCGACCTCTTGGGCCTCGGACGCTCCTTCGGCCTCCCAGGGTCAGGAGCTCCAGGCTTCTTAGGAGTCTTCTTCGGAGGCGTCGGGAACTTAGGCATCGACACCTCCCTCGGTGGGATCGGGGGTGGAGGAGCAACCGGACGCGGGTCCCGCGGAGCCGGCTTCGGAGGCGGGGTAGGGGCCTTCGGAGGAGGACCCTTCGGCACAGCAGGCCGCGGAGGAGGCGTAGACGGCTTCATCGGAGTATCCACCCCGGAATGCGCCGGTCCCGGCGAGCCATCACCTCTACCAGAGAGTGGGGAGCCCCCCACAGTCCTGGGCCTGTCCTTAGGACCTACAGACGCTGAAGACCGGTGTCCAGACGACGACCGATGTCCCCTCGACGTCGAACGGTCCTTCGGCGTCGACCGAATCACACTCCTCGACGTCGAACCGTGTCTTCGTCTCGACGTCGACCCCGACCAGATCGACGAGCCACGAAACCTCGACGACGGGCGATGGTGCCTCGACGGCGACCTCGACCTCTTCGCCGGTCTCGACGTCGACTTCCTGGATCGCTTCGACGGCGACCCTTTGGATCTCCTCGACGTCGACCTCTCCGACCTTTTCGACGTCGATCTTCTCGACCGTCTCGACGTCGGCCTTTTGGAATGCTTCGACGTCGACCTCTTCGGCGCCGGAGATGCCTTTCGTCTCGACGGCGACCTTGACGACGAGGATCCCCTCGACGACGATGTCCTCGACGGCGAACGGCGGTGTCGCCTCGACGGCGAGCGCCGACGCCGGGCCCTACGATGTCGATCACTCGACGCCGACAGCGACGACGAGGATATCGACACCGGCTTCGACGGCGGCCGGAACACGTTCCTCGACGTCGACGGGCGACGTTTTCTCGACCCAGAGCCCTGGGGAGACCTGGAACTGGCCGTTGACCGTCCCCTCGACGTCGTGGTCAGCGCAACTGACCCAGACGGAGACCTTGGGCGCGGGCTGGTCTTCCTGCCCCTGGGGAGCCCCCCAGAGGCCTCAGCATGGGTAGAAGGAGCCCCTCCTGACCCACCTCGTGCCTTCAGCTTCCTCTCCTCAAGCCCCTGAAGCCTGATCTTCTTCCTCTCCTTCAGGGTCCTTCCAGAGAAGCTTCTGCAGATCCTACACTCCTCAGGGATGTGGGAAGAGGGAAGGCAGAGAATACAGACCTCATGGGAGTCTGTCTTGGCCTTCTTTCTTGAGCACTCAGGGCACTTGTCGAATAATGCAGGCATTATTGGACAAAAAAGAGTGCAGAAACACAGAAAGAAAGTCACCAGAGTACTTTAAAAGTACCAAAAATCGAAAGCAGTGTAAAACACTAACAAAAACCCTTGAAAGGGAGAGCTCAATGCTCCAGGGTCCTGCTTGCAGGAGCCGGAAAAAAGAACTGAGGCTAAGTTGGACCTGCTATGCATTCTGGGATACTGAGAGAAGGTTCTAGAAGGTTCTCTTAAAGGCACAGTATCCTAATTAAGCCACATAATGGCAGCCTATGGGGCTTGTCTGTCCAGGTTCTTCTCTCTATCATTCCTGAGGGATTTTGCTGTTAAGCAAGGGAAATCTGTACAGGCTTTGCTGTTTTGTGGATTTTATGGTGGAAATTTCTAGTTGAAGTACTGGACAGTGTAGCCTTTTGGCTGCATTATCTGTCTTTAAATTCTCTCTTAAGTGTCTATGCATTTTTTTGCATTTTTTGACACTGTAAGAGATTATTTTTGATTGCTCCGGGGTCCACGCACATGGGCGGGACTATTCACTAGATTATGACTATACACAGAGATCC